>NC_086161.1:24898136-25218291 GCF_035149785.1 Candoia aspera | reverse complement strand
TCTACATGATTCTTGGCCTTCTTGCACTGTGTCAAGAAAGACACACTCAGAATAGACACCACTGTAATTGGAATAGCCTGCTACCAATTGTTCACACCTACATTTTAAATCGGCCACTTTCACATGAGCAGAACTTGGTATCTCAGAAATCACAGACGAAGGCAGAGGAACGACCGTGGAATCAAACAGGACTTCACTGAGATAGCTGTGCGTGTGAAGTGTGGTGAGGAACACACCGGCCGTGCTGCAATCATCAAAAGAGGCGGCTGTTCTTTGCAACACGGGATCGCTCTGAAGATAAAACCAGGAGAAAACCCATGCTCAGATATCACACCGAAAGAGCTGGCAGCACCACCGCTCGGCATTCGTTGCTTGGACCTGGACAATTGCCCCAAGAGCAATCAACACAGATTGCCCTTCTCCCCTCCATCACCACAAAACAGCGCAGGGTTCTGTTTCGTCTGTTCTCACGTCATCAAAATTCTTAATCACATACAAAATAGACATGAATGCAGTTAAAATTATATATAAATATGCCTGCCCTTTTGAAAACACAACGGCAGCGTGAAAATGGATAGTTATGTATACAACTGAAATCACTATGATTGGTACCACTTAACAGAAGACCTTTTCTCTCAAGGAAATAAAAGCAAAGAATTCAAAATGCATCCTTTACTCCCAGCACAGTCAATTAAACATTACTGTCGCTTCTAGAAAGCAGACAATTATTTGTCCTATATGACCCTAATCCCAAGATGGAGTTTGAACTGCACGGTGAAACCTCTGGGCTAATCTGTGGATTTTCTTGCTTAATAGAAGAACATCCCTGGGAGATCAGGCTGACGGCCTTCCTAGTCCAGCATCACCCAGGACTCAACCAGCCACATTTAGGAAGCTTCTCAACATCAACAAGTAAATCAGCTATTATTCAAAGTCTGTATTTCCAGAGGTGGCATCAAGGGATCAACCATTACTTCGCACTATCTACAAGCGTGACGGTGCAGTGTAAGTACTGTAGACAGTGCAGTTTGGGAGCTATGCTCAGTATTTAAGCATCATAGGTAAAGGTAAAGGTTTCCCTTGACGTAAAGTCCAGTTGAGTCCGACTCTAGGGGGCGGTGCTCATCTCCGTTTCTAAGCCTTGGAGCTGGCGTTGTCCATAGGACACTTCCGGGTCATGTGGCCAGCATGACGACACGGAACGCCGTTACCTTCCCACCGAAGCGGTACCTATTGATCTACTCACATTTGCATGTTTTCGAACTGCTAGGTAAGCAGGAGCTGGGACGAGCAACGGGAGCTCACCCCGCCGCGTGGTTTCGAACCGCCGACCTTCCGATCGACAGCTCAGCGGTTTAACCCGCAGCGCCACCGCGTCCCTTTCATTTAAGCATCATACTCTTGCTAAAATAGATGGTTGATCCAACTTGCTCAATAATGTTTGTTGTGACCTGCACCAATGCTCCATGCTCAGATTATTGTTCTGATGTTCAAATAAGCAAAGGAGATGAAAAAATTCCTACAGACATGAGAGATCAACCTTAGGGGGAGGGAAGGGGCTTCGAAGATCTAAGCAATTCCAAATCACATGCTCAGTCGACAGCATCAAAAGGCCCACCTGTGTTCTGGTTCTTCTCGGGCTCTGCAGTTGCAGTCTCTGCCCAGGCCTCCAAGAACACGGTAAACGGCTGCCAGCTGCCAAAGCAAAGGGAAAGAAATGGGAGTAAATCCCAACCTGGGACAAGAGTTTCACGAGCCTTTTTATCCCTTTAGTGCTGCCTTTCTCAACTTTTGGACCCTGGAGGAACCCTGGAAATACTTTTCAGGCCTCAGGGAACCCTGCACATTCAGGCTCAAATAAAGGCCAGAAGTTACAAAATTACTATATTGGTTTCACGTGTAGGCCTGTGTATATGCATGAACAGTGTTCTTAAACTAAAAATAAAGAATGAGACTTAGCTCTTTAAGGTGAAGTTGCCTGAATCTGAAATCTCCAAGGGAACCCCTACTGACCTCTTGTGGAACCCTGGTTGAGAAACCCTGCTTTCATGTGTTTGAGTAATGGTCAAGAGAATACAAGCAAAGTTTTTATTCTTTGCTTTCTCTATTCTTCTCTGCCTGTTCACCTGAAACTATGGACTTTCAAAACCAATGTGGAAGACCTGCTGAATTTAGAAATAGCGTCAGGAACGTAAGCCATTGTTTTCGTATCTCAGCAACTATTAGTTTTTCAGTCTTTTGTTGGATACGGAACAGCCCTCAGGAGTCGAGAATAAAGAATGTGAACAAATCCACCCGCCGTATGGTGGAGGATGGCTGATCTTCATTTTCTAGAGCAGCCTCAGCACTTCTGCAGGGATGTGGTCAACTCCTGGGGCCTTGTTTGGCAGTTGGTCTTTTGGGTCAGGCCAAATAAGAGAATCAAGTGCAATCAATCAATCAATCAATCAATCAATCAATCAATCAATCAATCTTTCTCCTACTATTCTCTTTCCACTGGTGAAAAAGTGGGGCATGGGATTCCATTTCTGAGTCTTGGCTTCTTGTTAAAAACCTCAGGAACTGGGGATAGAATCGGCAGCTGTGATATAGCCATGGTCTTCACCAGCAGCCGTGCAGGACCACTTCGTTCCCCCCTCCCAACCTACCTCTGGAGGCACACGGCTTTTAAAGGGGCTGTGCATCTTAAACCAGGGATGCTCTAGGCCTCGCCTGCTCCTTTCTGGCACCACAGAATGTCACTTCCCGAGGCACAGTTTGGTTTGAAATCCCAGGCTTTTTCCAGCCTCGGGGAGCACAAGAATCTTTCTGCTTGAGTGTGTCAGTCATATAGCTAATCAGATGTAAGCCAAATGCATTCTTTGTGGTGATTTTCTGGAAAAGAGAACAACAAAATTGGAGGTGGGGGGAAGAACAATACTGTATTTTTATTTATTATTCACATTTCTATTACCGCCCATCTCCCCCCAAGAGGGGGACTCTGGGCGGTTCTGTGTTCGTTTTATGTTTAGAACAATAGCTAAAACTGTGTGTATCACCAAACTCCAAGATTTCAGCAATCTCATCTCTGAAATATCAAGCAACAACCTTGAGATTTTGGATTTGGATTTCTTGCCTAAAATTGGGTAGCACTGCATACAAAAACATTAAAAGCCACCAATATTTAGGATTTTAAGCTAACAACACAATGCTAACAAATGTAAATGTCACAAACCCTGCCGTAGGGAGAGGGAGGGCAGTGACTTTCGCTGGATATTCAAGACCGCAGGCCTGGCTTTCTGGAGATCCTGCTAGGCCCTTCCTTGCTGTGAGATCTCATTACATGTGTCCGTATCCTTTAAAGCAAATCTTTTCAGCCACAAAAAGGTTGAAAACTTGTTTTGATTTACTGATTTAGAAAAAAATGAAAACAATTTTTTGGTGTAGGGATGAAGGTGCTGGACTAGAACCCAGGAGACTGGGAGTTCTAGTCCTTCCTTGGTCATGAAAGCCGCATGTCTGACTTTGGGCCAGTCACTCTCTCTTAGACCACCCCACCGGGAAGTTGTTTTGGGAAACAGAATAGGAAGAGGGAGCATTATGTGCACAGCCTTGAATCCTACAAAACAAAAGTGGATATAACAGATCAATAAAAATTCTCACAAGTCCTGCAATCAGGCCAAGCGTTAAAAATTTTGTGATGGGGAGTTCTAGTCCCGCCTTAGGCAGGAAAGCCGGCCGGGTGACCTTGGGCCAGTCACTCCTTCTCAGCCCAACCCACCTCACAAGGTGGTGGTTGTGAGGAAAAGAGGAGGAGGAAGGAGAATGAGGTATGTTTGCCGCCTTGAGTTATTGATAAAAATAATAAAGAAGAGATTAAAAAAATCTTTAAAAAATGCACAGCCCTAACGCTAGTAACTAAACAGTTTGTCTGTACAGGTGTGAGCAGTGAGCAGAAGTTGAACTCACATTTTGTGTCGTGGAGGAATGCTCTGCAATCCAAGCACTGGACAGTTGTGGGAGTGCTGGCAGTGACGCCTCTGCCTGCCTACAAGACAAACGCAGACACAGGGACATGGATGAGGCACGTCTCTCTTTCCATGATGTTCCTTTGAACTTAGCGCAGGAGAACATTTCTGTAAACCAGTCTTTCTCATGGCTGGCTGGGGAATCCTGGGAGTTGAAGTCCGCATATCTTAAAGTGGCCAGCACTGAGAAACACTGCTGTAAGCTTATCACACGTAGCCCCACCTCCTTACAAGCTTCAAAGCCCTCCACTGTGTATTGCATTGCAATTACACAGTCACTTTCCTGGCGGGGGTGTGTGTGTGAAAGTTACTCGTACTTGCTAATGGGAGACTGTACGGACAGAGGCGATTCAGTGCTGAACTGTAGACCAACAACCCTAGAGCGCCTCCGCTGCTTCCTCTCCCGTTCATCATCGTTCGTTCTGGGAGCAATTCTCCAGCACTGGGGTGCCAGAGGCGCTGAGTGGCTGTCGTCTCGTGCCAGGGGACACAAACACGCTGTCGGAAGAGGCCCTTCCTCTGAAGCCAGCAGGCGGGAGTGTTGAAAAGCTCATGACCCCCAGGAAGAAAAACACAGCGAATCAGACTGATGTTCCAGATCTTCCACAACCAGAGGCTGCTCACCTGTAGGCCCTGCAGAAAATGCTCAGCCATCCCCACTTCTGACAAGGGCGGGCTAGAGTCCCTTTCCATTGAGCAGCATCTGGAAAGGGACCCATGCCCATCCCTGACCTAGACACGTTTTAACAGGCTTGCCAGAAGACTCAATTCTGTACCGAGGAGCTGAAGGTACAGAGCAGCCATTACAAAAACGTTGGTTTAACTTAGAAAGACAGGATGGGATGAGGTAGGAACTCAAAAGTGCCTCAAAAGGGAGGGAGGGAAGGAGGGACTCTGAGGCTTTCAAGATCCAGTTATTATTCCCTATAGTAACAGAGTTCCAGCAGTTGTTATGGGGTCTGTTTCCTGACCTGGCCTACCCTGAAGGGTAAACATTGAAATGTCCTTTCCACTAACCATTTTTCCCTCAGACCGACCCGTGAGATTGTTCATTTAAGAGAGATGGGGCAGGTTGGAAACTTAGTTTAAGAAAAAAGAGAACATCACCTGTCGGGTTTCAGATCAGTGGAAGGGTGTACCAACTGCTTTCCCTATGGAAGAGCATTTCCCAAGGTTTCTGCCCCCAGGATAAGACGGAATTCTCCTCCTGCCTGTTACTGGGTTTTGTCCTCCCAACGTGCTGCTGGTTACTATTGTTATGAATCATAGCTGGTGGCTTTTGTTTTGCCTTCTCTTTTTAATGCTAGAGTTCCCTTGGGTTCAGGCAGCGTACAGGCTAATTAAACAGGTCAAGATGCTAAGCCGTAACGTGGGCCGGTGGGCTGCAGCCTTACGCGGCGGGTACACTCTTCAGGCCGTTTATAAACCGCCGTTCACGGCCAACCGGTTTAGGGAGTAACGGCACGTTTTTAGGAGACGCTCAGAAGTTTCCCCGGAAGGTTTGAGAATCTTCGGGCGGGGACCACACGGGCCTCGCGGTCTGTTCACTTTCACCGCACGAGCAAGGCACGTCATTTCATCCCCCAGCACCGCCTCGCCGCTTCCCGTTCAACGCCTCGGCGCGGAAGGCGGCCGAGAAGTCTCCGGAGCTCTCCGGTATCTCATCCCTCCACGTGCCTTCAACATTTAAACGGGCAAACGCTCCAGCGGCTCTCTGCGCCGCTTCCCATTCGAGCACGCGGGGAAGCACGAGCGGTCTCACGGGCGTCCAGCCACCCCGCGGGGCGACCGAGCCCGGAAGCGCAGCAGCAGCAGCGCAGCCCAGTAAGCGGCGCCCAGCGGGACCGCTCCAACCGGCCAGCCCGGCTCTTGGCCAATCCGAGGGCTGCATTCCGCCGCGCTCGGCTGCGCCAATCGCAACGGCCACCCTCCCCCAGTTCGGCTTCCCCTCCTCATTGGCCGCCCTCCGCAGAGGCGACCAATCAGCGCGCGGCTCCCCGCACGACGTCTCTCCCGCCCTTTTCCCCTTCGGCCCGAGGCCGCCGCTGCCGACTTCGCCTCAGGCGGGACTTTTGCTTCTTCATTCCCGTTTGGCCTGCCCGGGGACCAGTCGCTGCCTTCAGGCGAGGGTTCTCTCCCCGCTCCGGCGACGCCGCTGGTTTGAATCCCGCCGCCGTCCCATTGCGCAGGCGCCGAAGACGCATGACGCCCTCGCGCCAGGGGCGCCTGAGGGGGGTGGGCGGAGCGCACTGAAGAGCGGGCAGGGAGGCTGCCGGGAGCACAGAGCTAGGAAAGGGAAGAGAAGCCTCGCCTGCGCTCGCGGACCGGGAGCGAGGCTGCGCCCGGGGTAGGATTTGCGAGGAGCAGCCCATAAGTGGCTTCCTCGGGAGTTCGTTTGTTGTTTTTTTAAAGGGGAAAATCTTGGGGGCTTTGCAGAAAAAAATAGACAAGGTCTTGGGGGGGAAAAAGGGTCATCTTCATTTATTGTTTTTTCCCTCTGGAATCTGGCTTGCCAAGGGTGGTGCTCCAAAAGCTAAGCATAAATAAGATCGAAAGGATTATAATATTCTCAGCTACATCAAGAGCAGGATGGCTTCCAAATCATGGGAACTGATAATCAAAGATCTTTTCCAAGCCAAGGCAAAGAGAATCCTGGCAGCCGTTAATACATAACAATACCAGTGCAGTGCAGGGATCTGTGGCTTGGTGGAGTTTAGTAAAAATGCGGTATCTCAGATGGCAATAGTATCTCAGACTGCCCCTTTCAGAATTTGTTCCCTTCTGCAATGAATCATTTTCCAGGATGGTTGGGCTTTCTAGTGCGGTATTGCCACAACATATGACAAAAGATCCAACCCGCTTGTTACCCTGAACTCTGTACCTCACCGCCCCAGAATGTATAATTCAAGTAGTCCTCGCTCAGCGACCACTTGTTCCGTAGCTATTCGAAGTTAGGATGGTGCTGAACAAGGAGACTAACCACTGGTCCTCAAAGTTGCAGCCGTTGCGTGTCCCAACAGTCATACGATCACAATTTGGCACTTGGCAACTAGTGCACAATTATGACAGTCACGGTGATCACCATTTGCGACTTTCTCTGCCGGCTTCCCACGAGCCAAGTCAACGGGGAAGCCAGCAAGAAGTTGCAAGTGGCGATCATGTGACCCCACGCTTAACGACCATGTGCAATTCACTTAATAACCACAACCAGAACTATCGTCGTAAGTCAGCGCAGTCGCATGATTTTTCACTTTATGTTAGCGACAGAGTTCCTGATCCCAATTATGGTTGTTAACTGAGGACTACCTCCACGATTCTCCCGGCCCAAGACCAGATTTGAGAGCTAAAAAGACAGCCTGGAAAAAAAAACAGTAGCAAGCTGCTTCCAAGAACGCTAGATGGACCTGTGGGAGAGGGCTGCCAGAGCTGAACATGAGCTGAAAGTGATCGTTTTACTGAGCAGACTTTGGATTTGGTGGCTTCAACAGCCGCTGCCAAGTCTTAGAATTCTAACGAATCACAGTGACAATTATAGACTGGTACATAGAACACCAAGACAAGTGGTAGGGACCAAGCGGTTCCCACCGCTGGCGACTCGCCTTCACATCTGGGACATAGTACGTTCCCAACTTGTGGTGCCAGCCAAGATAACTGGCGGGCATCAGGTTGGGAAAAGTTGAACTGAACTCAGGAACTGGTAGGAGATTCTAGCGTCATTAGTCCATAAAGGATGATACAAGAAGCTTAAGAACAGAGCTTGCTGGAACCCCACACCATGACCCTCAACCCACACACCAATGCCACCTTCTAGGAAACAACTGAGAGAAAAGCATTCCTGAAATGAATATGCAATATTCATTCCTGCCAATGGAATGGCTCTGACATTCAAGTTTGTCTGTGCCCAGGACTTTTGGCCCCACGAAAATGTTCAAACATGTCCCTCCTAACTATGGCTTGAGAAAACACCTTTAGCATATGCCTGTTTGTTCGAAAGTTAGCCTCCTTGCATGCTTCTCGGTCAGCGTAATGCCGCTGATGGAATGAAAGTGAAAGTAATTCAAATACTTACCGCCTCCAAACAGGCTTGGGTTTTCATTTCCTTCCAGACCAAGACTGTTTTTAAGATTGATGTCGAGCTTTGCAAGCCCACGCAAGGCATATCTTCTGTTTTGTGGTTAGGTTCTTTCTCATTCCCACCCACGGCATATCTTGTTTTTCACCGTATGTACTAACTTTAAACCTTGATCTTTACTTAGTACCTTTTCACTTATCTGCCCCAGCAAACTCAAACAAGGCTGGCCGAAGAAGGCTGTTGTACAGTGGGAAAGCCTCTGACCTTGGTATGGCAGAGCTTCTGGCCTCCACCAACCACACCTGTTTTGCCCTCCCGGGGAGCTGAGCACCTTGAGCAGGTGCTGAGTGCTCCAGGTCCAAATTGTTCCCAATTCCTAGTTAGGACATGTAGGAGGAGAGCTGTGTTCAGTTTATGGTGGCAAAACAACAGGAGCCTGGTAGCAGCTTTTCCAACTCACAAGTTTCATTCAACGATAACATAGCCAGAACCTTGATCTCACCATCATGGCCTCTGTCTTGACTTTTTTTTGACCATACGCCGTGGACACCCCTGTTGCTGCTGCTGCTGCTGCTGCTAACTTTGCATGAAGAAGGGCAATGTTTTTGTGTTCTCTTAAATCTCTGGATTCCCTCGTCTTAGCCTAAGCACTCATCCTGGAAAGATGAGGCCTTCTTGGTTTGCTTGTTTGTTTTTTTCATCTTATGTGGAAAATGGAGGCTTTGCAAGCTTGATAAGTAGCAGGCAATGGGTACTATCATGAAAAGACCAAAACAAAATCCAGAATCCAGAATTTATTTTTTAAGACAATATACCACTTTTCAACCATGCTTTAGGTCATGCTGACCAGGAATTCTGGGGGGTTGAAGTCCAAAACATCTGGTGGAGGGCACCAACAAGCTTCTACAGCAGAGTGAGTAGCAATATTGCTTGATTTAGAAAGCAGTTTGCTTTCAGGGTGCTCTGCTTGTGCTCCCATAAATGGACTGCTGTGTTGTTATGAATTCCTCTCTCCCAGTAAGAGGGAGATACCATTTAAAAGCCACCTTTGGGACATCTGAGAGATAAATTAGGACCTTGTATCCCTTCCCATGTTGGAGCAATACTTGTAACAGGCCACAAGTCGAAGAAATGCCAAAAAAAGAACTTCATTTTTTATTACTTAGTGAAGCTCTTATTTCACCGAGAACACAAAGCCCTGTGAGGCTTGTTTTTGAATTTCACTTGAAATATTGATGCCTCTGCAGATTCCACTTGCCTGGGGCTCCAGGAGGTTGCTGAAGAAAGCCCGGCTGAAGACGGCAGGGTCTGCTTTGGGTCCAAGGCCAACACCGTGATGTTCCTGCGCTGCGGAACATTGCTCTTCTCCCGGTGCTAGCCAGAGAGCCCTCACTGGTTCCACCACCTCTGCAAATGCCTTCATTGCCTCCGCATGAAGGCTGCTGTCCTGGGCCAAGGGCTCGAAAAGGTTCAAGGGGCAGCACTTTGGAGGCTTTCCCTGCTGCGATGGAAGGCCAGAACCTTTGTGGAGATTGTGAGTTGCCTTCCCCTCTGCAATGGGGCCCTGAGGAGCAAGGGCAGGGAGTTCCTCTGAGGTGTCTTCCTCCCTCGGAGCCCCTGAGGAGCAGCTGCTCACATTTGCCCTGGAGCTGCCTCGGCCTCCCAGGCTGCAGGCCCTTAAGCCCTTGGCGGGCATCGCCCACCTCCTCCTCTGTCCTTGGGCCGCTGAGACCAGCCGGGCACCTTGAGCAGCTTGGAGCGTGCACTCAAGCGAGAAGCCATCAGCAGAGCCCGGCCCTCTTGTGGTGGCTTACAAACTGGGGAACTTCTCAGAAATGGGGAAACACGGAGAAAGGGGTTATAACTGTTTTAATGTTTTTGCTTTTTTATGGATTTTGTAAGCCGCCCAGAACCAAAAGACTCAGAAGAACCAAGGGACCCAAAAGACCCCGAGGCCAAAGAAGCAAAAAGAGGAGCCATCCGCCACAAACGGTGCAGGGACTGTTGCAGCCCCCGTGCCGGACAGGCGGGCAGAAGACCAGCACAGGGCACCCACCAGCACCCGCGAGCAGTCGGGGGACACGGTGAAAGCGCCTCAGTCGCACCACACGTGGATAGAGTCAACCACAGTTTCAGTTGGGAAGGCATCCTGGACCAAGCCGAATCCAGACATGCTAGGGAATTCCCGGAAGCTTGGCAGCCAAACAAATCGGCCCTCAACAGACCCATGGAGAGAAACCCCAAATGAGAGTGAGTAAAATCCATTCAATACCAGTTCGTCTGCAGCCCACGTTTCCCGGATCGAAATGCCGTCGCTTCGGGAGAGGCAGTCAGTGAAGCGGGGTCTCTGGTGGGTGCAAACCGCCCAGCCTCGTTCCGGGTTCGAAGGGCGACCTGAGGCATGTCGCTTGGATGTCCAGCGGATGCGCTGTGAACCAGGGGCTGGGTGCATGGGTGGGTTTGGCAGGGTTCGGGGCTTCGTATTAGTTGTTGGTTGAGGTGGTTGTAATTGTCTCCCCCTCTGGGGAGGGGAAGGGGGGCACTGTCCAGTTCCTGCTCCCTCTCCTCTGCCCTGTTTGTCCGTCAAGACTGTTTTCAAGGCAAACACGTCTCTGAAGGGATCCCCAACGTTCCCAGCGAAGGCGGTACGTTAGGAGGCTTTGAGGAATCTGGTGAGGAACGATCTCTGAAAGGGGCCACGGGGTGTCTGTTGCCCATTCAAAAGTAAGGTTCACAGCAGCAGACACCCAACTCCACTGTTGCTTTCGCTGCTCAGAACATCTTCTGCAACACCATCTGTCCCCTGTCTTTTCTTGCGGGGGGGTAGGGGGAGGGCAGCAGGAAATCTCAGTTCCAGATGAAGCACCGAGATGCAATCGCCTCATTTTGTTTTCTGAAAATGCCGATGTAGGCCCGGGAAACGTTTGTGTAAATAAAGGCGGCAGAGGCTGGCACTCTGCTTTGTAGCTCACCAGGTTCCTGTTGAACTTTTGCTTTCATTTTTGGGTTTTTCTCCATCAGAATCAGGGGGGCAGACACCGTGGTGGACCTCTACAGGGCTCTGGGGGCCAATCCCCATCGTGAAGCCAGATGATGAGTGGAGGACGCTCAGCAGACCCCCGCTGGTCCTGGACCCCAGCCCCCTGCTCCGCCCGGTCCTGTTTCCACCCAGCCGGACTCAGATGCCTCCCTCTGTCCCTTCACATCGGAAGAGGGGTGCGAAAATTGTGCCGTTCTGGTGAAGCTTTGGGAGAAAAGCCGGGCATAGCAACAGCTGAGTTTTGGTTTCCAAGGGAGCCCCTGATGGGGGGGGCAGGTTTGTGGGAGCAGCTGTGACCTCACACTCGCTCACAGGCAAGGTCCTGCCTCCACTGCTGTGAAAGCCACTTGGGGGGAGTGACCTCTGCCCTTCGGAGCAGAGCAAGCGCTGTCCCCACACGGCGCGTCCAGAACGCTTCTGGGAACTGCTGGGAGGTGGCTTTGCGCCTGTCGTGGTATGTAAGAGAAGGAGGAAAGAAGGCGTTTAGGGCTAAAGACTCCTTGCTGGTGCTAATGCCTTAGGCCTGCTGAATGCTGGAGGGAATCCCCTCTAACCGCTGCAATGACGCTGGCCCTGGCGCTGAAGCAGCTGATCCGGTCCCCGAAGCGCAGGATGGAGCGACAGCTGCAGTCCGGGAGACTGACCGACTGGTCAGTCCTGGCGAGCGTTTCTGGAGTGCCCGATTAAATCACCAGAGGCTTGGTTCCCGCCAGGAGAGATCGCTGGCCGTTGTAGTAGAGACGGCAACGGGGTTTCATTGAAATGCACGGATCTCTTCCAAGTGGCTTTACAGAGCTTGATTCATTTTGCATTTTGATTGCCTTGTTCAGCGATCAAAATACAAAGTGTTCTTAATTAAAAAAATGTTTTGGTGATTCAAGTAAAAAGAAAAAACCTAAAGGGCCTAATTTCAGCCTGCTCTTGATCTTTCGCAGAGAGATGGCTGCTTCCAGTTGTGGAGGTCTGGTGGAAGAACTACGCGGGGAGAACTCTCTCCTCCGTAGGGAAAACCCGGTGGTGAAGGAGGACCTGAGGAGGTGAGGAACGTTCAGACAGCCACCCTGACTTCCCCTTTCAGCATTTCCTACCAAACTCTCTTTAGCTGCCTCCCCTGGACCCGCGTCATACCACATTCCAGGTTTAGTTACAGCGCCTGGGAAAAAGGCGGGGGGCTCCCTTCAGACAGCTCAAAACGATGCTGCTCCCCAGCCATCTCCAGCCAGCTTGGTCGAGTGGTTCAGGTTCTGGTGGTTCAGGCAACAGGCTAGAAACCAGGAGACCGTGAGTTCTAGTCTCGCCTGAGGAAGGGAAGCCGGCTGGGTGACCTTGGGCCAGTCGCGCTCTCTCAGCCCACCTGGGTGCAATGGAGACTAGCCCCTCGTGGCACAGCCCGGGCAATGTGACTTGTCACGGCTAAATAGTCTACACATCTGGCTGCTGGACCTCACAAGGATTTCCCAGCAAGAAAAAGCAGCATGGACACCGAACGGCTATGCCATACGATTAAAAAACAAATAAACTCCGAGACGACAGAGGGGCTCCCTTCAGCGACTGCGTCTGGCTGCTCCTCCCTCCGCCTTTGTAACACGCACAAGAACGCCGATCTGTGGTCGGGGCCGCGGGTTCTGTCCTTTCGGTTCCAGTTTGCCCATCCCGCTGTTGCTTATTCTGGCTATTCCGCTAGTTTGAGCGATCCTTTAGGGCAGGGAGACTCTTTATTTCCTCCTGTTTTTCTGCTACTTTGAATTATACGTTGCCACGGCTCTTCAAGAGAAAAGTAGCGTAGCCATCCAACCAGTCAGCCAGTCAGTCACAGTTGTCCTAAAGGGTCGTTCAGGCCAGAGGAATGGGCACAGAAATGGGCAATGCAGTTGAGGTGAGCAGACAGGCCGCCCTCAACTTACACGGCAACGGGGACTGGAATGCCCGCTGCTCGGCAGGGCGGTCACAGAGCGGGATGGCACTGCTTGCTCCCAGGGTCCTTAGGCAAGGCCACGTGTCAGCGGGGAAGCCGGAGGGAAGTTGCCAGTCCCAGGCGGGCAAAGGGGCTACTGCCAGGCAGGGGAGGGAGCCAGGGGGTGCCTGCGGGCGCAAGGGAGGCCAGGGGATGCGCGAGGGGGCCCGAGAGGCGCTGCACGGGTCGCAGGGGTGCAATGAGCGATCGCTGGCTGTTGGAATAGAAATGGCAAAACCGCATTGATTAGAGTGCACGCATATGGCCTACGTGACTTTATGGAGTTTAGCGCACTTTGCATTTCGGTTGTCACGTATAACACTCAAAATGGAAAGTATTTTTAATTTTTTTTTGATTTTAGAAAAGTTTTGATGATCCAGGTAAAAAAATTAAGGGGCTATGGTCTTCATATTTAACAGAAGGGCGATGATGAACTCAGCTCTGCTCCGGGAGAAGGAAATGCTCCGACATGACTTGTCCCGTTTTGGCCAGAATTGGCAGCTAGAGAGACAGGAGCAGAAGCTCCGAGACGAACTGAGGAGGTGAGGAACGTTTGGACAGCAACCCTGACTGTCTCTTTCGGAATGTCATACTAAATTCTCTCTCGCTCCCTCCCCTGGACATACGTCATGCAGTGTTCCGGGTTTAAGTCCATTGCCTGGAAGAAAGCTGGGGAAAATAAGAGGTGCCTGGTCAAAAAATTCCGGCTCTCCAAGCCTGTCCGGTTCCCTCGACGCCCGGAACGCCAGACGGGACTGAGGCTGCCACGGCTAAAGATGAGGCTGGACGGGGGGTGGGGGATGAAGGCACCTTGTCTGAAAGATCCTTCCGGGCAGCTGGCTGGGAAGGAACCAAGTCGTTACGGAAACAGAGGAAAAACTGTCCCGTGAGCCAGACAGAGGGAGTTGGGCCTGAGCACAGGGAAGCCCCCTCCACGTCCCGTCAGCAGCAACCAGCCTGTAAACCGACAAGGGAGAGCAGCTGCCCATCGTGGGGATCAGGAAAGCAAGGACTTAGGGGGAAAAAAGGGGTCCCGAAGCCCGCCCCCTCGTTGAGTCCTCTCTGGATCCAGACTTGGTGGCTTCCGTCCCTCTGGCTAGCGCCTGGCCACGCGGTTGAGACGGACTGGGTGCGTGTGGCTGAGGATGTGCACATGTGAGGAAGAGCAAACATCCATTGCCGCTCCTTTACATTCACTGGGCCGCCATGGATTCCAGAGAACCCGCCGTGCCACACGCTCGGTCAGAAGCGACCTGAGCGTGTCCCTAGCTGTTTCCCAGCTGCGGAACACGGCTGTGAGCGTGTGTGGTGGACGAGGGCGACCTTGGGGGGTAGAGGGGAGAGCTGCTGTCTGGGATCAATCACGTAAAAGGAAGGGGAGCCTGGGAGAGGGGGACGGTCCAAGGAAGAAACTCAGGGAAGACCTGAGCGATAAACAGGGGAGCTGGGAGATTGGTCCCTGCAGCCGCACCAGGTCCTGTTTGTGCAGCCTTCCCACAAAGTGGGACCAGTTCCTCCTGTCCTGTGTCCTGATTGGCTGACCTGGGAGGGCTGACAGCGTGTGAGCGAGCGAGCATCAGCCGAGCCTGGGAGCGCGGGGAACACTCCCTCAGAGACTTTCGCCCCCAGAGACGCTGGTCTTCCTCTTTTGCAGAATGACGACGATGAACTCAGCTCTGCTCTCGGAGAACGAAGAGCTGCAGCGTGAGAACGCGGCCCTCCATGGCCAGAATCACCAGCTTGAGGGACAGCAGCGGGAGCTCTGCAGGGAAAACGCAGAGCTGAAGGAAGAGCTGAGCCCGTGAGACGTTGCTAGGCAGCAGTCCTGAGTTTTGGGGTTCCCTGTTTTTGCCTCTCCTGCTCCCTTGTTCTCCTGGAGGCATCCCAGCCAGGCCTCCTTCCCTCAGAGACTTTCGCTGCCAGAGACGTCGCCTTTTGTGGAGGCAGCGGAGCAGAACCGAGTCGGCCCCAGAGGGGCACCAGAGATCCCGCGTCGCCTTGCAGGGAGCGTTCACGGCCAGTCACCTCTCGTTCAGAGGTCCAGGGTTGGGGCTCCTGCTTAGTGAAGGGGTTCACACAGGGTCATGCATGGGAAGCAGCTGCTCCCTCTTTCCTCAGCCCCAGGCCAGACCACCACGCCCCTCTGGTGGCTGCGTCCAGCTGCATCCAGGAGGGCTTTAGAGCCCAGGTGAATCCGGGAGGGTTTAGCTCTGCTTCCGTTGCGAGGGGGACCGGGGGTGGCACCCTCAAGAGACAGTTTAACTGGTGGAAGTAATGTGGGGAAACAACAATGTCCCCCACATGGTAAATCTGGCTCACCCGTCTGCTTTCATCCAAAGAGCCCATACCTCCTGGAAACAGGCTTCTGAAGCACGCAGACCAGTTCTGCGAAAAGGGCTTAAAGCCCCCTTTAAAAAACGTGGAGAGGAGAGTCCCGAAGCCTCCAGCCGACATGTCAAAAACCAGCTTGAAACAGCTACGAGGAACCGCGAAAAGGACGGACCTGATGCGCCCCATCTCCGCACTCGGAGACAGCTGGAAGCAGCCACTAGAGGCCTCCGGGATCTGCGTAAGTCTGAGGCAGAGCTTCGTAGCAGCCCCAGAGACAGGAGGCTTGAAGGATCAGGAGGCAACCTCGAGAGGCAACGCTCTGAAGCGTCTGCGGGGAATACACCACAGCGGCTTCGAGGATCCCTGGAAGGCCGCTCGACTCCTGAGGGACCCAGACCAGTTCTGGGAAAAGAGCTTAAAGCCCCCTTTAAAAAACGTGGAGAAGAGAGTTCCGAAGCCTCCAGCGAAGAGGTCAAAGAATGGCTTGAAACAGCTAGGAGGAACTGTGAAAAGGGCGGACCTGATGCGCCCCATCTCCGCACTCGGAGACAGCTGGAAGCAGCCATTAGAGGCCTCCGGGATGACGAAGATGATTGTGTTAAGCCATCAATAAGCATGGGGAGGAGCAGGGGGAGAGTGAGTGTTATAGAACCCACTCGCTCCGAAAGCTGGCTAGGGAACGGATGGCTTCGCACATCTCTGGCCGGCCTCAGGAAGAGGGGCTCCGAAGCGGCCACCAGGAACCTGCAAGAGTGGCTACAAGGGTCTCTGAGAAGGCTCAGACGAGGATCCCCCAAAGAGCCCAGGAGGAGCCTGGGGGCGTGGCTGAAGGACTCCGCAAAGGCTCTTCGGAAGGACCATGCTGGGGCATCCGGGCAAGGCGTGCGTGAGTGGCTGCAGGCGTCCATCAGTCACCTCCAGGAGGAAGGGCCCGGGACCGCCTACCTGGACATGGAGGCGTGGCTGGAAGCACCCTTGGGAGCTCTGCAGGAGGAAGCAGCGCGAGAGGCGACGGGAGGCACGTCTGGGGCACCTGCCAGGAGCCTCCTACCGGAAGACCGTGGAAGATCTCCTGGGAGCAGCGGACTAGGACGCTCCCCGCCTGCATCCAGCGGAGTCCTTTGGCGAGGAAAGGAGGTGTGTGAAGCGCCAGCGTAAATAAAGGGACCAGTCATGTTAAGGGGGGGTCATTCTTCACGTTTTCTCTCTCTCTTCCTTACGTATTGAGCCAAAAGGGAAACAGGTTTATTTCTAGTTCCGTGTAGCGAGCGGTCATCAAGGGGGAACCTGGAAAGGGAGATGACATAGCAAATGTTTGCATGAAAGAAGTTTCAGAAAAAAAAATCTATTTAGATCTAAACTCAAGAGCCCAATCAGGACTGGAGCCCCCACACTTAAGGAGCGTGGCTCCTGCTTTTTCCGTGCTGGAGGGTGGATGGAAATGGCACCCTCAGATGGCCCTTGGCTGCGAGAGGAAGCCCTTCCCTGCAGTAAATACGTCCTGTGGAGGACACCGTTAGTCCCCTCTGTGCAGGGGATCCACCGCTGGAGCCCCACGGCAGGTAATTCAGAGCAGCCTTTCTCAAACGGGGCTCTGCAAGATGTCGCTGGGGCTTTCACGGGAGAGCGTACAGGTGTATATAATTTTTTAACTTTATGCTCCTTGCAATGCCAGCTGCAGATATAACAATTTTTATCCAGGGCTCCCCTGAGATTTGAGAATTATTTCAAGGCTTCTTCCAGGTAAAAAGGTTGAGAAAGGCCGATTTATGGAGAGAGAGAGAGAGAGAGAGAGAAAAGGGGAGAGAGAAAGGCGAGAAGGAAACAAAAAGACCAGTAAAAAAACGATCCTAACATCGTCACAGTATGTGAAAATGGGATGTCTTTCTCTGAAGTCTTTCATTTCAGAGAATAGTGCCCTGCGTTGATAACCTGCATATTACTTTTACTTGGGAAGATTCAGAAGAGTTGCAAAAAAGTATCTGACATTATAGAAGGAGAGCTGTGTTAGTCAGGAGGAGTCTGGAAGCCCCTTTTCTGACTAAGAAACTGGATAAATTTTGCCTTTTAATACAATTTGCTAGCCGGAAAGGGGCACCCAGATTCCTTCTGAAAGAAGGATGAGAATTTATCTGAAAGAGGTGGAGTTGGGTGGGAGGCAACCATAGGACTTAGGGGCTGTTTGGTACACAACCCGAATCATCAAATTAAGTTATCTGCTATTACTAACGTGTAATTTATGCACGGCTCTACAATCGGTATCGTTGCTAAGGTAACGTTTGTGCCCGACAATCTATATTCACTTGTTGTTTTCTTTGCCATTTGCCCCTTCCTGCTCTGATGTCCACGAATCGCCTCCGCAGCTGCCTCTCCAGGCCCAGGTAGGCCTTGTTCCAATAACTGTGGGCTGCATGGGTAGATATATTCGATCTGCCTGACTTGGGCATGCTCAGGCTTGACTCAACGTCATCTGGGAAAAAGTCTCCTGATGTTTCTTCATGAAGCGTATAGCGTTACAATGAGGCAAGTGTCCTTGAAAATGAAACCAGATTAAAGCCTGGGCCTAAGTCCAACCTATACCGTGATTGGTTGTGCCAAACATCCCTAAAGCGGGCAGGGCTGAAATGTCAGAGATACGTGGGATTGTTTTCTGAGTGTGGGCGGGTATTTCTGTATTTGTATTTCAGGAAGCGATAAGCCCTCGTGAAGTTCTGTATGGGTTTCCAAGTTATTTCCGGCTAAATAATGACCAGAAATCGTCTTTATATGGGCCGTTGTTCATTCTCCCTGTTTTCCTTCCCCGATGTAACTGGTGTCCAAAACGCCCTCTCTGAACTTTCGCTAATCCTTTCGGCATTAGCGTATTTCCAGGATGCCAGTCCCCTTTTCCAGTGGGTTTAGTTTCAATCCGCCACATGCAGTCGAGGCTGGCCAGGGACCTCTGCACACTGCAGAGTCCCAGCAGACTTGCCGATTTAAATCACAGCTAAGCAGGGTTTCCCTGAGGCTCTTCTGCATCTGGTCAGATGGTGCTGGCGACGCCTCTGGAGCCCCCTGTGGTCCTCAGGGCAGCCTGGTGCTTCACTGCCCACCCGTGGGCCTAGAACGGTACCAGGAAGGAGCCCTGCCCCTCTGGCGCCCTGTGCGATGGGGGCATTGGGGGGCCCTTGGTCAGGCTGCGCCAAGGACTCCTTGCCAAGACGGCTCTGTGGAGCAGGGAGGAGGTTGCCAGGCAGTCCCGGCTGGGAAGGCGGCCTGATGGAAGGTGGGTGCGGGGCCTCACGGGGGGGCCAAGCCTTTCCTGACCAGCCGCTCTCTCTCCTCCCTCCTCTCCAGGGAACACCCGGGGCGGTTCCTGATGCTCCTGCTGGCCGTCCTCCTTGTGGCACTGGTGCTGTTCGTCCATGCAGGGCCCTGCGGACAGCACTGCGCAGTCAGGAGGCACCTCACACCTCACTGACTCTGCGGGGCCAGAGAGAAGAGCTCGGGGGCATTATCGGTGCTCTCGTCCGACGGAGTCCTTGGGGCTCTCTGAGCTCAGTGGTTGGCCTGCAGACGTGTCGCTACCCGGCGAGGCAACACCATCTGGGCCAGGGAGGGTGCCCATTCGGGTTCAGGTGCCCCGTTGCTTCTGGGGTTTTGCTTGAGCCGTTTGGTTGGGCGTCTTGTCTTCCCCTTTTCAGCTTGTCTCAGAGAGGTAGTCTTGATGGTGCTTGTCGGCATTTCTGTCGGTTCTGGGTTCCAGTTGCTCCTTGAGGTTGTCTGTGGTGTACCACGTGGCATCACCGTAGCACGCAGAGCAACTCAAGCCCTCTTAAGTACACCGGAAGACCCCGGAGCCCAAGAGGGGCAGACAGGAGCCACCTGCAACATGCAGGGCAAGGACTATCGTAGTCGCTAGGTAGGACAGGCGGGCAGAAGACCGGCAGAGGCACCCACGAGCAGTCTGGAGACACGATGGAAACTCCCGAATCTCACCACACAGGGACAGACGCAACCCCGTTCCAACCGGGGACCTGGGAGCATCCCGGACCAAGCCAGATCCAGGAACGCCAGAAACGGAATTCCCGGAAGCCTGGCATTCGGACAAGCCAGCCATCAAGAGACACATGGAGATAAACCCCATGACACACCACTCAAGAGAGACAATAAAAAAGCCAAGAAGGAAACAAAGAGACCAGAACGCGTCCTCGCCAGCAGCCAACGCCCAGAGAAGCAGGGATTACCCCAGTCAGCCAGTCAGGCAGAAAGCAGTGCCCTTGTCTAGGAACTGCCAAGGAGGAAACCACACCCCCACCAACACAGGCAGAGCAAGTGACTGTACATATTCCCAGATCGGGGGCTCTGCTCACTGTTGCTCGTGCCCTAGTGTCCCCCGTCTGGATTTCTGTAACGCACTCTACATGGGGCTGTCCTTGAAGAGTGCCCAGAAGCTTCAGCTGGTGCAAAATGCAGCTGTGCAGGCAGTTATGGGTGCCCCAGAGCGGCTCACGGTACCTCTCTGCTCCGCGATCTGCACTGGTTGCCAATTTGCTTCCGGATCCGTTCAAGATGCTGGCTTTGACCTTGAAAGCCCTTCGTGGCATCAGGCCGGGTTCGCTGAGGGACCGCCCCTCCCCGATGACATTGGGCTTGGCAGAGGAGGCATGCTGCGGGTCCCGTCTGCCAGGGAGTGGCTGTTGGCGGTCCCAGGAGAAGGGCCTTCTCTGCTGCAAGGCCTGCTGTGTGGCGCCTTCCCCCCAGCAGTGAGATGGGCGCCTTCCCCGCCAGCATTCCCCAAGTCCCACAAGATGCGGCTGTGTGAGATGGGCAGCTATATAAGTGTGACCAATCGATAAATAGTAAGAACAAAATATAAACAGGGCACAACCCCCCCACCCACGCACTCTAGCACTAGCGACATTGCCTGGTCGGGCAACGGAGCGTCTGCAAGCCAACCGCCCCCGAGGTCAGAGAGCCACGCAGGTCCGCAGTCCAGCCCGGAGCTACAGACGTTCCCTTCTGCTGGGTCCGTCTGGAAATCAGGAAATCAAGCCCCTTTTGCCTGCCATCGTTTTGGAACACCCTGTTTATTAAGAAGAATGTTTTTACTGTGCCATTTTACTGTTTTGTTGTATTTTAATCAATGTTTTATTCCTGTTTTATGTAACCCACCCAGAGTCGCTCTCTGAGTGAGATGGGCAGGGAATAACTTTGATTGATAGATAGATACAGAAATAGAGAAATAAAAACGTAGTATCATCCAGAGTGTTTCCTATGTGGCACGTTGGTGGTGGCCTTTCATTTCTTTCAACAACTGAAATAGTTGCATATGGTTTCAATTTGAGTCCTTGGTCTAAAGCCAGCAGCGGATAAATTTTCCCAGCGCTGCCTTGGTGCGGAGGCTTGTCTCGTTTCCGCTGCCTCTGGTGTTACTAGCATCAAGCTCAGCATTTAAATAATCTGGGCACACATCCGCAAATATTTTCTGTTGTGGTTTTCCAGAATTTCTTGCACCACTTTGGAAGGAGCGAGATGCTGCTTTCCCAATGGAAGAGGCTGTTGGAACCTGTGCTTGATAACCAGCGAACACTCGGCATCAGCAATGGTGGTTATCTAGAAGCAGCCCTAGGTGGGCGGGGGCGGGGGGGGAAGGCAGGCAGGCTTCAAAACAGAATCAGGGACGAGCCACACAACAAGCACGATTTATCCCAAAATGCCACGGATGGGCACACGGAGGGCTAGGTGGGTCCAAGCCTGGATGCCAGACCCGCTGGCGAGTGAGCCAGGAGTCCTGCTGACCGAGAGCGGGAAGATAACAGGCAAAGGTAAAGAGCGGGGTTAGCCTATGAAGAAATACCTAAAACCTAAAGATCAAAAACCTAGAAATAGAAGAAGATGAGATGGTGGTATCTGTTGGCAGAATGCTGGGAAAGCCTGTAGCCCAGGAGAGATCAGAAAAGCTACACACCAAGCATTTCTCTAAAAATAATTTATTTACAGAAAGCAAAACAAAAAACAAAACATATTTAAAGGACTTAGCTCTCGTTGAGAGCTACATGCCAGCAGAGAGAAAAAAGAGGAAGTAAGAACAAGTCTGGGCAGGATCCTCCCCCCAGGCGAATTGCATAAAGCACGTGAAAGGAGACAATCAAATACAACCTCTTCACCCGGCCAAAATGATTAGGTACAATAGCAGTCTTAATCTTAGTAGGAAAACCTCAACACTCCCCTTTTTATACTACAGATTAAGATGCAAACCAATCTTCTCTGACAACTCTTTGTGTCTTGGTACAGGAAGAGGTTTGGTTAAAATATCAGCAATCATGTCTTTTGATTCACAATATTTTAACATTATTTCTCCTTTGCTTATCATATCTTTGATATATTGATATCTAATATCAATGTTTTGTTCTATTTCTGCAGGCTTCAGATTTTGCCATAGCAATGCAAGCTTGATTATCCTCATAAACAGTTATAGGCTGGTTCACTTCCATGCCCATGTCTTTTAACAAACGTTTAAACCATATAACCTCATTACAGGTTTGTGTTAGAGAATAAAACTCTGCTTCTGCAGTGGAAAGAGCAACAAGTGTTTGTTTTCTAGAATGCCAGCCTAAGCTAGATCCAGCAAATTGAATTAAAATCCCAGAAGTGGATTTTCTGTCACTGACATCTGCTCCCCAGTCAGAATCGGCAAAAGCCTGCAATTTCTCAGTTCCAGAGGCATTTAGCTTCAGGCAGTAATTCTTTGTTCCTTGCAAATACCTCATTAACCTCTTCAATGCTGCTTTTCCAGTAGATGTAGGCTTCTCTACCTGTCTACTTAAAATGGCCACAGAATTTGAGATATCTGGGCGAGAATGATTTGCAATGTACAGTAAACTTCCAATTGCAGATCTATAGTTCTCTGCCTCAGTTAATTGAGTTTCTCCTATATCTTTCTGAAAATCTGTTATCATCGGAGTAGAGACTGGTTTACAGTCTTGCATATTAAAATCCTCTAGGAGCTTTTGAATTTTACTACGTTGGTTTAACAGAAAGCTACCATCCTTGTCTCTGTGTACTTCCAAACCTAGGTAATTCATCACAACTCCAAGGCTTTTTAATATGAAATGGCTTTTCATGGAGGCTTCAAAATCAAGCCTTTGTTTTTCTGTTGATGTGAACAGCAGCAAATCATCAACATAAATGCACAGATACATACAGCCTTGTTTGTCCTTCTTCATATATACACAGGGATCTGCTTTTCCTTTTTCAAAACCAAAATTCTGCAGTTTTTCATCTACTTTTTGGTTCCAGGATCTAGCAGCTTGTTTTAACCCATAGATTGACTTCTGCAGTTCACAGACTAGATTCTCCCCTTTTTCATAGCCAGGGGGTTGCTGCATGTATAATTTGTGATCTAAATCTCCATAGAGAAATGCAGTTTGAATGTCATAGTGGTTAACTGACATTCCTTTTAGTGCAGCAACTTTTAACAGTAATCTAATTGATTCACCTTTAGTAACTGGTGCAAAAGTCTTGTCAAAGTCTAAATCTTTCCTTTGAGTGAACCCTTTTGCAACCAACCTTGCTTTATATTTTTGGATTTTGCCATCAGCATCCCTTTTCAGTTTGAAAACCCACCTACAACCCAGACAGCGTTCATTGGGAGGTAGATTTACCAGTTTCCATGTTTTATTTTCTTTCAAGGATGCTAATTCCTGTTGCATGGCAGAATGCAAATTTTGTGCAATCTCAGGTGGTAACGCATTCACTTGTTCTAAAGACTCAGGTTCTGTGAATATGTGAAAAGCCTTTACTGTTTCAGCCTGAAAACGTGATGGAGGAACGCCTTTATTACTCCTCTGAGATCTGCGAGGTAATACAGGGCTTAAATTTTGACTCCTATCACTTTCCTGAGAAGCATCTGTCTCATCAGACAGATCTTCAGTTTGCTTTTCTGGTTTAATGTCCTCATCAGGCAAAAGATCACCATCAGCAAGTCCTTGCTGTTCTCTTGTGGTGGTCAGATCAACTGAAGAGCTAGAATTTAACCTCCCCCAGTTTTGTTCAGCAAAAGAAGCGCTTTTGCTAATTATTAATTTCTCTCCCACTATGAACCTGTAGCTCCTCTGGCTTTGTTCATAGCCAACAAAGATGGCTTTCTTTGTTGTGGGGCCTCCTTTCCTTCTCTGCTGTTTTGGAATGTGAACCCATGCAGTGCTACCAAACACTCTAAGATGGTTTACCTTTGGTTTCACACCATAAAACAAATGGAATGGAGTGTCCTGAATCACAGAGTTATACAACCTGTTCTGTACATAAGTGGCAGTAGATATGGCCTCTCCCCAGTACTTAAAAGATAATCGTGAATCTTTTAACATGCATTCCATCGCATTTTGCAAGGTTCTGCCCTTTCTTTCAGCAACACCATTTTGCTGAGGGGTGTAAGGGTTAGAAAGAATTTGTTCTATCCCTTTTTCCACTAGGAACCTTCTGAATTTGTGAGAAAGGTACTCTCCTCCCCTATCACATTGGAGTGCAGATACAGGCCTAGGGAATTTTCCATTTGTCCATGTCACAAAACTTTTAAATTTCTCAAATGCTTCATCTTTATGTTTTAAGATGTAGATAAATGTGTATCTTGAGAAATCATCAATGATGGTCATTGCATACCTTGCTTGTCCAAGACTTGGAGCAAAAGGACCAATAATGTCAGAGTGTACAATTTCCAAAGGTCTAGTTGTAACTCTGTCACTGTGCTTACTCACAGGAGCTTTTAGTGTTTTGCATTCTTTGCAAACTACAGTCTAAGTATTTATCACAGGGTTTTATCTTTAGGTCAGCACACAGCTGTGGCATTTGTGCTATATACTTGAAATTAGCATGACTAAATCTCCTGTGCATCAGGTGTACACATTGGTCATGATATGGAGTGTTGCCAACTGCAGCCTTGCAGCTTGGCTTCCTTGCATTTTGCACAATGTACAAGGAGTCTTTTAACATACCAGTAGCACACAATCTCCCATTTTTACGTATCTCACAACCATTTTTCTTAAATGTTATGATATACCCTGTTGCAGCCAATTGTGCCACAGATAAAAGGTTTGATTGTAAATTTGGCACATACAACACACCTTTTACAGTTTCTCCCAAGCAGGATAAATACAAGTCACCTTGTCCCATAATTTTGGTCACAGACCCATCAGCCAAAGATACACTTTGTCTTTCAGTTTTAGACAGTGACACAAAAGAGCTTTTACAATTACATAAATGACAACTGGCCCCAGAATCTAACACCCATACATCAGAATTACCCTTCTCAGCAACCTGTGCAATTTGGGTTGTCTGAAGAGCCTTCTTCTGTGTTGCCATTGTGTTCTTCTCTGTCTTTCTACTCTTGGGTCTCAAGGCACAGTCTCTTTGCAAATGTCCAGCTGAACCACAAGTGAAGCATCGCTGGCTTGCTAGCGCTGTGGCCTCAGGTTCCTTTCCCTTCTTTTCCCTCGTTTTCTGGTCTTGCAGCTTTCCAGAAAAGATGGGGGGGGGATCTTTCCTCTCTCTTCTCCCATTCAGCGAGTAAGCGCTGTGTAACATATGATGGGGTGAGGTCTGTTTCAGGCATAGCCTCCAGGGTACAAATCAGCGTGTCCCACGTTTCATTCAGTGAGGACAGGAGGATATAGGATTTTGTGAGAGGTGTAAATTCCATTCCTCTCTCCTGCAACTCAACAAACAGCTGCTGAATATAATGCAGGTGCTCAGGAAGGCTATCTCCTTCTGCAAGGTAGGCTCTGTACAGCTTTTTCGTCAGAGTAACTTTACTCCCTGCTGTTGCCTTTACATATAAGTCTCTCAAAGTGTCCCAAAGTTGCTTTGCAGACTGCATGCCTCGCACGTGGACTAGCTGATTGTCCTCAACTCCCAAGATAATGGTGGCTCTAGCCCGCTCATCCTGTCTCAGCCATTCAGCACAGGGATTTTGGGGGTTTTGCTCACCAATTGGCAGCCAAAGATTCTCTCTGCGAAGATACATTTCCATCTTCAGGGCCCAATTCAAATAGTTGGTCTCTGATAGGCGCTCCAGAGGCATCGCTGAGGGCTGGGAGGTAGCCATGGCTTCTTCCTTCTTTTGCAAGTCACCTCAGCTGGCTTCTTTGTCCTGTAGACCGGCAGTTGCTGGAAAATCTCCAGGCGGCTCCAAAGAAAATCTTCACAGGTCTTTGCTACCTGCCTTTAAATTGTGCATGAGGTATGGAGCTGATCTCTCTTTTCTCTCTGGGTTTTACTGGGCTTACTGGGTTGCTCACTGGGCCCATAACCTGTTGGCAGAATGCTGGGAAAGCCTGTAGCCCAGGAGAGATCAGAAAAGCTACACACCAAGCATTTCTATAAAAATAATTTATTTACAGAAAGCAAAACAAAAAACAAAACATATTTAAAGGACTTAGCTCTCATTGAGAGCTACATGCCAGCAGAGAGAAAAAAGAGGAAGTAAGAACAAGTCTGGGCAGGATCCTCCCCCCAGGCGATTTGCATGAAGCACGTGAAAGGAGACAATCAAATACAACCTCTTCACCTGGCCAAAATGATTAGGTACAATAGCTGTCCTAACAACCAGGAAACACACTGAGACAATGAACTGGTCTCTAATATTTATTGCTAGTACTTAACAGGAATCCTAACAAACTGAAGAAGCGTGGGAAAAACCCAGACATATAACCCCCAAGGGTTAAGGCGGTCCCGATCTGTGTCTCTTTGAATGGCTGAACAGTTCCTCAGTGCTACGCATGCGCTTGACAGTCTGGATGGGAGCCCCCTGCTCGCCATCCTTACTCATGACATCAGCAGTCTTAATCGTTAGTAGAAAAACCTCAACAGTATCGTTCGACGTTACAGCTCTCTTCACATCCTTAGACCCGGCACTAGCGAAAGAATCCATGGCTGCAGCTCTGCGCAACACACCTGGCCTGGCCAAATACACCAGAATGGAAACGCCCAGGATAATGGACCTCATCAGCCTCCGCCTTCCGACCCACGTTCCGTCTGATGGAGAAATAGACCAACAGGTCCGAGGAACACCCCTGGGATCACCGAGTTCAGGACTGAGAGCAGGGATCGTAATGCAGCGCCTGGAAAGGACAGCCCTCCCACACATACAACCCAAAGTATGGATCCGGTATGTAGACAACACTTTTGTCGTAGTACAAAAGAAACAACTGGAAGAAACCCACAAAACCATCAATAACACCTTTAATGGAATAAAATTCACAAGGGAGGAAGAAAACAACCACACACTACCATTCCTGGACATCCTCATCAGTAGAGGAAACGATGGTAAGTTGGAGACAAGGCTACAGGAAAGCTGCCCACACCAACCAAGCTCTCCACTACCAAAGCGACAATCCAACCTCCCACAAGAGAAGCTGTGTAAGAACATTATTCAGACGAGCACTTACACACTGCAGCAATCCAGAACACCAGAAAAAGGAAAAAGATCGTCTGCACAGCATCTTCCAACAAAATGGATACCCTCTCAACTTCATCAAAAAGTGCCTCACCACCCAACCCACCACAACCCAACCAACAGAAGCTGTGAAAAGGATAGCACTGCCATACATCAGAAACATCTCAGAAACCACCAACAGACTGTTACAACCACATGGTATCACTCTAGCACCTAAACCAACTAAAACTCTTCAAAACATACTAAGTAACCCAAAAGACCCAATAGCCCAAGAAGGAAAACAGGAGTTATTTACAACATACGGTGCAAAGACTGTAACAGGCACGATGTAGGATGGACAGGCAGAAGACTAGCAGAGCGCATCCACCAACACCAACTAGCAGTCAGAAGACACGCTGAGAACTCCTTAATCTCACAACACATGGACAGACTCAACCTAGTTTCAACTGGGAAACAGTGAGCACCCTAAACCAAGCCAAATCCAAAAACGCCAGAGAATTCCTGGAAGCCTGGCACTCAGGCAAAGCAGCCATCAGCAGACACATAGAGGTAAACAACATTTACATACCATTCAAAAGAGACAATAAAAAAGCCAAAAGACCAGAACACCTCCTCGCCAGCAATCAACACCCAGATATGCAAAGATTGACATCAGGATTAACACCAGATAAACCATCAGACAGCACAAAGGAACTATTAACTGAGGCAATCAACCCAGCAGCAAACAGCAGCCCAGTCAAGGAACTCCCAGGGAGAGAGCAACACCCCCACCATCACAAGCAGGGCAAGCCACGGTCTATAAACTGAGAGCAGGGCCCTCTCCCTGTTGGCACTGAAGATGTAGCCTAGCCTGGCAATGAAACGTCTGCAAGAAAAGAACCAGGCTCAGGGAGCACCAAGGACTCCACTATCAAGAAATCCCACGAAAGGTGAGATGTTGGAAAAGTGCCAGGTGGTGTGGGGGCAGCTTGGTGCCCCCCAGGTGGAGGAGGGGGCCCCGCAGTTTGCGGTGTGTGAGGGGGAGGGCAAGAAGGGCACGCGCGGGCCCTGCAAGAGGCGGCGTGCGGCCAGGGGGGAGGCGGCTGCGGGCGGCACGGTGCGCTTCCTCTGCTGGCGGGTGGTGGCCCCAAGAAAATCGTCCCTGTACCTCCTAACCATGGCTTGAGAAAACATCTTTAGCATATGCCTGTTTGTTTGAAAGTTAGCCTCTCCTTGCAGGCTCCTCGGTCAGCACAATGCCGCTGGTGGAGCGAAAGTGAAAGCAATTCAAATACTTACCGCCTCCGAACACGCCTGGGTTTTCATTTCCTTCCAGGCCAAGACTGTTTTTAAGACTGATGTTGAGCTTTGCAAGGCCACCCAAGGCATATCTTGTGTTTTGTGGTTTGGTTCTTTCTCATTCCCACCCACGGCATATCTTGTTTTTCGCCATATGTACTAATTTTAAACCTTGATCTTTATTTGGTACCTTTTCGCTTATCTGCCCCAGTAAACTCAAACAAAGCTGGCCGAAGAAGGCCGTTGTACAGTGAATCAGTACAGTGAGTTGTTTTTGCTTATATCACATAGTTTGTTTCCTTGAGATCAGTCTATAGGAATGGTTTTAAAGAAGGGACCTTTGCATGTACATTTGGAATCCCAAACATAACTTGGAGTTTTGTCCTGTTGATGTGAACATTGGAAAGAGGGCTGCACCTGGAAATCCGGGTTACGGTCTTGGGAATAGCTCCACCAGACCTACAATAGCAGGGGCAACCTGCTTTGAGTGATCCTGTTCCCCACTAGAGCAAAATATACAAACCATGTGTGAAATTGCTTAAATTAGGACCAACTGGCACCAATGAATGTTGTTATGTAAAAATAATATATTTTATATCATTAACATAGATCAACTGCAAAAATATATTTTCTTTGACCAAGAAGCATCGATAGAATTAGCTGTTCAGTACAAAAAAACCCTAACTGATTACAGTGAAGGCGGGAGCCTGGAGACTGGTAAAAGGAGGGGGTTGGGGAGAATTCAGTTACTTGACTCTTTCAAGGGAGTAGGCAATGGTACTGTATCTTTCAACAAATGAAATAGTTGACTGAGACCTGATCGGTTCCAGAGAGATTTCTTACTATTGAGATCTCTGAACCCACAAAACTCACAAAGCCTAACCCCAGTGAAATCATTTTATTCATGAAGCCAATTTAGTGGCCTGCTAGAACCACTGAAATGGAGCAGAGCTTATAACACAGCTGAGAAGCTGGCACAGAAAAAGAATTATCTTCAAATAGCTTCAGTGAGCATGCCAGAGAAAGACAGGTTATTGCTCTTACACATTCAGGGAGGTCACACGAATGTACGTATTGTGGCAGCAGCAATGGGTTGCAGCACCATAGCATTTGGCTCCAGTTTCACTTTCTAACGTAAGTGAGCAGATTTGCATAGTTGACTTTTTGTGGTCAAAGACTTTTCACTCCTGGAGGACATGCTTGAAGAGGAATCTTCCTCTTGATTGACATAAAGGGGTCCCATTGTCTCCAAAGGATCAGACGGCTGTCTCCAAGCTTCCTACGCTCTATTCTTCCATCCTAACATCAAAGGATCCCAGGTCATTATGGAGGAATCTTGCGGTAGAGTAAGCAGAAGAGCTTCATTCCATGATGGTATTGTCTTCTCCAGACCTATGTGCATTGGGAAGGAAGATGTGGTCATGACATATGTGCAAGTCCAGACTTACCCAGGGAAGACAAAAGGCACGTCCTTCCCCTGTCTAAAAGAATAGAATCTTGAAGGGGGAAGAAGAAAAAGAAGGTCCTGGTGGGGAGGCAGAAAGAAGGGGGCCTCACCATCCGCTTGGAACTTCCAGAAAAGCCAGAAGCAAGTCAAATAATATTGAATCAGGAAGGGATGTCTGATTCAAGGAACTACGGTTGGAGTAGGTCTAGGTAACCAAGTTCAGCTGGACATTGTAGGAGGAGAGCTGTGGTCAGTTGATTCTAGCAAAACAGCAGGAGCCTGGTAGCACCTTTTCCAGCTCACAGATTTTATTAAACAATAACATAGCCAGAACCTTGATCTCACCATCATGGCCTCTGTCTTGACTTTTTTTTTGACCATACGCTGTGGACACCCCTGTTGCTGCTGCTGCTGCTAACTTTGCATGAACAAGGGCAATGTTTTTGTGTTCTCTTAAATCTCTGGATTCCTTCCTCTTAGCCTATGCACTCATCCCTGAAAGATGAGGCCTTCTTTTTTTTTAATCTCATGTGGAAGATGGAGGCTTTGCAAGCTTGATAAGTAGCAAGTAATGAGTACTATCACTAAAAGACCAAAACAGAATCCAGAATCCAGAATATATATGTTAATACTTTATACCACTTTTCAACCATGATTTAGGTCATGCTGACCAGGAATTCTGGGTGGCTGAAGTCCAAAACATCTGGTGGAGGGCACCAACAAGCTGTATTCCTTGATTTAGAAAGCAGTTTGCTTTCAGGGTGCTCTGCTTGTGCTCCCATAAATGGATTGATGTGTAGTTATGAATTGGTTATGAATTCCTCTCTCCCAGTAAAAGGGAGATACCATATAAAAGCCACCTTTGGAAAGTCTGTGAGATAAATTAGGACCTTGTATCCCTTCCCATTTTGGAGCAATACTTGTAACAGGCCACAAGTCAAAGAAATGCCAAAAAAAGAACTTTACTGCAGATGCTGACTGCAGTCAGGAAATCAGAAGGCGCTTAATCCTTGGGAGAAGAGCAATGACCAATCTCGATAAAATAGTTAAGAGCAGAGACATCACACTGACAACAAAGGTCCGCCTAGTTAAAGCAATGGTGTTCCCCGTAGTAACATATGGCTGCGAGAGCTGGACCATAAGGAAGGCTGAGCGAAGGAAGATCGATGCTTTTGAACTGTGGTGTTGGAGGAAAATTCTGAGAGTGCCTTGGACTGCAAGAAGATCCAACCAGTCCATCCTCCAGGAAATAAAGCCAGACTGCTCACTTGAGGGAATGATACTAAAGGCCAAACTGAAATACTTTGGCCACATAATGAGAAGACAGGACACCCTGGAGAAGATGCTGATGCTAGGGAGAGTGGAGGGCAAAAGGAAGAGGGGCCGACCAAGGGCAAGATGGACGGATGATATTCTAGAGGGGACGGACTCGTCCCTGGGGGAGCTGGGGGTGTTGACCGACAGGAAGCTCTGGCATGGGCTGGTCCATGAAGTCACGAAGAGTCGGAAGCGACTAAACGAATAAACAACATATCTCAGAATAAACATATGGATTCTACAAGTACAGGGTTACCATGTGAGGATCACATCCTTCTTGGGGAAAGAACTTCTGGTGTTGAGCGTAGACGTGGTGGAGCGCCCATTTGTCTTGTACAATGTGTGAAATGGCCCTGTGGGATGAAGGCGTTGGAGAGGCATCTGGGAAAGGCCTACAGCTGCAGCTGAGTATCCCAAAGCCTCTCTTTCCTGCTCCAGGGAACGGCAAGGCTTCCTCCTCTCCCCCTTCACTAACGTGGCCCACTTCAGCCACCTCAAGGCTGACAGCCGATTCCCACTGGTGGAATCAACACGTTCAGCTGCACCTATGTGCTCTGGGAAGGCAGATGTGGTCATGACATATGCGCAAGTCCAGACTTACCCAGGGAAGACAAAAGGCAAGTCCTTCCCCTCTCTAAAGAATAGAATCGTGAAGGGGGAAGAACAAAAAGAAGGTCCTGGAGGGGAGGCAGAAAGAAGGGGGCCTCACCATCCGCTTGGAACTTCCAGAAAAGCCAGAAGCAAGTCAAATAATATTGAATCAGGAAGGGACGTCTGATTCAAGGAACTACGGCTGGAGTAGATACAGGTAACCAAGTTCCGCTGGAGATGGTAGGAGGAGAGCTGTGTTCAGTTTATGGTGGCAAAACCACAGGAGCCTGGTAGCACCTTTTCCAACTCACAAGTTTCATTCAACGATAACATAGCCAGAACCTTGATCTCACCATCATGGCCTCTGTCTTGACTTTTTTTTTGACCATACGCCGTGGACATCCCTGTTGCTGCTGCTGCTGCTGCTGCTGCTGCTGCTGCTGCTAACTTTGCATGAACAAGGGCAATGTTTTTGTGTTCTCTTAAATCTCTGGATTCCTTCCTCTTAGCCTATGCACTCATCCCTGAAAGATGAGGCCTTCTTTTTTTTAATCTCATCTGGAAGAGGGAGGCTTTGCAAGCTTAGTAAGTAGCAAGTAATGAGTACTATCACTAAAAGGCCAAAACAGAATCCAGAATATATTTTTCAACACAATATGCCACTTTTCAAGCATGCTTTAGGTCACGCTGACCAGGAATTTTGGGGGATTGAAGTCCAAAACATCTGGTGGAGGGCACCAACAAGCTTCTACAGCAGAGTGAGTAGCAATATTGCTTGATTTAGAAAGCAGTTTGCTTTCAGGGTGCTCTGCTTCTGCTCCTATCAATGGACTGATGTGTTGTTATGAATCGGTTATGAATCTCCCTTCTACTGATACCATATAAAAGCCACCTTTGGGAAATCTGTGAGATAAATTAGGACCTTGTATCCCTTCCCAGTTTGGAGCAATACTTGTGACAGGCAGCAAGTCGAAGAAATGCCCAAAACAGAATTTCATTTTTTATTACTTAAGAAAGCTCTGATTTCACAGAGAACACAAAGCCCTGTGATGCTTGTTTTAGACTTTCACATGAAATATTGATGCCTCTGCAGATTCCACTGCCTGGGGCTCCAGGAAGTTGCTGAAGAACGCCCTGCCGAAGATGGCAGGGTCTGCTTTGGGTCCGAGGCCAACACCCTGATGTTCCCGGGCTGCCAGGCGTTGCTATTCTCCCGGTGCTAGCCAGAGAGCCCTCACTTGTTCCACCACCTCTGCAAACGCCTTCATTGCCTCCGCATGAAGTCTGCTGTCCTGGGCCAAGGGCTCGAAAAGGTTCAAGGGGGCAGCACTTCGCAGGCTCCTGGGCAGAGGAATTCGAATAGGGAAGGCAAGGTTCCCTACGAGGAAGTGCTGGAGGTATTTTCCTTCCAGGGCACCACGCATGTGCAGGAGGATGTCCTCAAGTCTCAGTGCAAATTGCTCTGGCTCCCAGGAGGACAGAGGCCCCTGAAGCAAGAGGTGCATCAGAGAGGTCTTGTAGTGGTAGTCGGTGAGCACCGGGTTCTTCTTTCCTGGGGTACTGGAGGCTTGGAAGAAGAGGAGGACCTGAAGGCATTTCAGGTGGCAGCTGTCCCTGGGAGCTCGCTGGCCCACCCATTTGAAAAAGAGCAGCTCCTGGACAGCAAAGCTCTGATACCAAGCAGTACCGTTTAGATGGTCTTTCTTGCCACCCTGGGGGGTCAGGAAGACCAGAGAGTCTCCTTGCTGCACCCCAAGTAAAAGGTCAATCAAGATCCCCTTCCCGGATGGGAATTCCAATTTCAGCCGGCAGGTCTTGCCGGACTGCTGGATGGTGAGACTTAAGTTGTACTTCTGGCCAAGGGTATTCCAGGCCTTGCTCACCAGCGCTCGGAACCACTGGGTGGCTTTCTCCCCGTCCAAATGGGAACGGGTGCAAAGGACGTGCAATAGGGAGCCACCTTGCTCTTCCCGGCTCAGCTGTCGCTCCGGGTGGTGAAGGAAGCACACCACGTCCCCCAGCAGCTTCTCTCTCTTGCACACGCAGTCCCTTTCGACCGAGATGTGCCCGTGCTTGCTTGGAGCATCCTGAGAATCACTGGTTTCAGTGTGGAAGGAGTGGCCCTTGGGTGGCGATATGGGCACAAGGACAGAGAACGCTTTGGAAACCTTCTCCACGGGCCATCCTTCAAAGGCACTGCCCACCCCAATGCAGTTCTCCAGCAGAGGAAGTGTGTTTTGAGAGGGAAGGGCGTTCCGGCTCCCTTCCAGCAGATTGTTCACAAACGCCTCCACAAAATCGCACAAGCTGCTCATGCCACTCCCTTCCGTCTCAACGCGGTGGTAGTAAAAATCCTCCAGCAATCTTCGCTTGGAGTCGTAATACGCGGGTTCCAGGTCAGTGTCCTCGTCGCCTTCACTGCTGCTGCTGGAGCTGTCTGTGCTGGAGGCGTAGCCGGGCTCCTGCTCAGTGGTGCGTCTGCAGCATCCGAAGAGGAGGAGGAGGACCAGCCCTACGTAAGGCCACCCGTCCCAGGTTCCGCCTTCCGGTGTTCGCTCACCGCTGCTCCACTGCTCCTGGCTCTGTCCTGGATCCCAGTCCCAGTTCTCCTGATCCAATTCCACCTGCAGGAGCCCCATTTCCCTAGTCAGCCGCACCTCACGCTCCCTGAGACGGTCCCGCGTGGCGGAATCGTTGATGTCACTGACCATGAGGGGGTGGTGGACTAATGCCACGACAGCCAGGAAAATCAGCGGGCCGATGGCCATACCCAAAGCGGTTGTCTCTGGAAGAAAGCACAAATGATAAAAGTGTCCCAATGGGAGCCAAGAAATCACATGCTCTGTGCCTTGCCTGCTCCTTTCTGGCACCCCAGAACAACACTTCCTAAGTCACAATCTGGTTTGAAAGCCCTGGCATTTTCCAGCCTTCGGGGAGCCCCATTGGCTGCTAGTTGCTGCACTAGTAACCCCTGCCCATTGTTACTTGACTGATTGTGAAGTCCCAGCTGGCCTTAAAAGGACATCATCCTCATCATCCTCATCCTCATCTTATGTATTTTCTATCCCGCCTATATTATTTTGATAAATAACTCAAGGCGGCAAGCGTACTGCATACTCCTCCCTCCTCCTCTTTTCCCCACAACAACAACCCTGTGAGGGGAGTCGGGCTGAGAGAGAGTGACTGCCCCAGCCGGCTTCCATGCCTAAGGAGGGACTAGAACTCTCAGTCGCCCGGTTTCTAGCCCAGCACCTTCACCCCTCGACCGAACCTATTAAATCCTCCCCCTCGGCTCCTCAGGCAGCTTTGGAAGCGACACAAGTACAATAACATCACTGAAAGACAAAAAATGGAACACTGTCCTAAAAGCCAGAAGCGAGGAGGGGACCACACTCATTTTCCACCGGGGGGGGGGTGTCTACAATCATAATCGCCCAGTTATTCACCAGCCTAAGATTTCTCAGTAGACTGATGAAAGGATAGAATTTACAAGATTACGCTGTATGACCAAGTACATGAGGGATTGATTTTCAGCCCTCTTAGGTTTTTGGGACCATTTAGAGCTCAAAAGCTAACAGGAAAACCTTAATTTGGGCCTAGAAACAAATTGGCAGACCCAGTTCAAAGGGTGTAGAAGGAGTACCATACATTCAGAAGGAAAGACTCTTCCCAATTTCCTGGTGGTGCATTTCTGGACATTTTTCAGGATAAGGTGAGGCAAGGAATGCATGACAGGGAGCCAGCGTGAACATCCCCACCATACATGGCAAGGAGCTCACCGTTGATTTCCAAACTGTTTTCAGCCCTTAAATACATCCCATCCAGCCAACAGCTCTGCAGTCTTAGCCCAATCCACATTTCCAAACACACCTTACCTCTATTTTACCTGGATCCAGTTTAAGGTCAATTACTACCGTCCACCACAAAGTCACCACAAAGCACCTCTCTCTGGTTTCCTTCCAGCCCCTCCGCTTTGTGGAGCCCACTTTGAATTTAGACCGGGGACATGGGAAGAGGAAGTTGGACTTTAAAGAAGCAGCTTGGGAAGAGGGTTGACGCCTCTGAACTTTGGTCTTGGAGCATACACCTGAGAATACTGAGGAGGGCCAAGAAAACAAACTGATGGATCATCCAACCTATCAACCCAGAGGTCTCGCTCGAGGCACCAATGAGCAGCCTCAAAGGATCCTAGTGAGGACCCTTGCTGCGGAGACCCAGCGCTCGGGAGAAGGCTCAAGGCACTAAGACTGGGAAAGGTGGAAATAAAGAGAAGAAGAGGACGACCAGCAGCGAGGGGGAAGGATTCAGCTACAGGGGCGATGGGGGCACCGCTGGAAGACCAGAAGGACCACCCAGCTGGGGACATGGAGGCGATCTGTCTATGTGGTCTCTAAGAGTGGATGCTGACTTGATGGCACCTAATGAAATCAACAAGAATATACCCCATCAAAGTAAATGTAATAAATCAAAATCGAAACAAAACTACAGCTCATGCCCCCGGGGGGAGGCCCAGATTTGAAGCGCTTGCAAAATTGGGGGTGCTGAGGCTGGCGCAGCAACAACAGCATGATCGGAAGCCATCCCTAACAGCAGCAAATCCGGGTTTTTCTGGAGAAGCTGCTATAAACCTCCAAAGAGCAACTCTGGATCCAAATAAATGTGAAACCAAAATGAGAGTTGCTCCCTAAAAATAAAACCCACCTTTCAGGCAGTTATTTGTTTTTTCCTGAGAGATAGATTAAAATGTAAATATGAAAAGTGCTTTCTTTCTTGCCCAAGCCTAACCCCAGTGAAATCATTTTTTTCAAGGGGCGGTCACACAAATGTACCTATTGTGGCAGCAGCAGTGGGTTGCAGCACCATAGCATTTGGCTCCAGTTTCACTTTCTAACGTAAGTGAGCACATTTGCATAGTTCACTTTTTGTGGTCAAAGACTTTTCACTCCCGGAGGACACGCTTGAAGAGGAACCTTCCTCTTGATTGACATAAAGGGGTCCCATTGTCTCCATGGGATCAGACGGCTGTCTCCAAGCTTCCTACGCTCCTCTATTCTTCCATCCTAACCTCAAAGGATCCCAGGTCATTATGGAGGAATCTTGCCGTAGAGTAAGTAGAAGAGCCTCGTTCCATGATGGTATTGTCTTCTCCAGACGGCCCATAGAACTTTATGAGAAAGTGAGGGTGAAAATCATAGAAGAAGACCGGAAGTGGCAGGGTGGACGACGAGTGGGCTTCACCTGGAAAGATCCCTGTCTTCAGTGTGGTGAATTGCCTCCATTTGTGTGCCCAGACTTGGTCAGTCAAGGGAAGACTTGTGCATGTGTTGTTCCAGATGAATATATAGCAGAAGATACCACTGTCAGCTTCTGGGTGGACAACCAGGGCTGCGTTTGTTGCAGCACCAAGCTTGAGGCAGAAGGGTCCTTCCTCTTCAATGGTGTCTCGGTTGAATCTCCCCTTTGGACTGTTGTGGACGTCTGTGGAAGAACTAAAACAATCCAACCTCTCGGGAAGCAACCGCAGGCTCTACAATTGGCTTTGGATGACTTTTTAGATCAGAGGAGGGTCAGTAGAGTGAAGGACAGGGCTGTTCCTGCCTGGTGAAGCCAGAGGGATCATGGAAGAAACGGACTGCGCAGAGGGGGAAAATGAGGCATGCAATTAAACGTAATCCCCAACTGAAGACGGGGGCGGGCTCTGATCGATTTACATCCTTCAAACCTACATAATTCTTGCCAGGAAGGGGCCAGTGTGCTCCCCTTCCAACTGGGGGAGATCGAGAGAGCTCCGCAGGTAGCATCGAAACACCAGTGTTTTCCAAAGACGCTGTTCTGGGGTGAATCTGTATTGGCCCCAGTGGCCAGCTGGAATTGGCAGGCTGCTGCAAAGCACCTTCCAGCTCTTCGAGTCTCTCCCAAGGCTTAAAACGGTGAGGATCTCTGACCTACTTCGCACCACATCTGGAGAGAGTTGGATGGGAGATATCATCAGCGACTTGATGGCAACTCAGAGGTGACCTTCTGATGAAGACAGCCTACTTAATCACTTCGTGACATCGTCTTTTGCGTGCTGATGCTCATCTTCCCCTCTCCCCTTAGACTAGGGAATACGTGTTGTTCCGAAGTGATTCTACAATAACGACATACAATCTGCAAGGCTTGTTAGGTTTAAGCGTGGGTATGGGGATCTCCCTTATACGTGCAAGAAGAGACAACGTGGACCACGCCCCTGTACTTCCTCTCCATTTCTTCCATGGTGAAACCAAAGGATCCGTGGCCATTGCAGCAAAGCTGGTGGCGAAGCTGTAGCATCAACGGTAGACATGACATTTGTATCCTCTCTATATCTCAGAATAAACATATGGATTCTACAAGTACAGGGTTACCATGTGAGGATCACATCCTTCTTGGGGAAAGAACTTCTGGTGTTGAGCGTAGACGTGGTGGAGCGCCCATTTGTCTTGTACAATGTGTGAAATGGCCCTGTGGGATGAAGGCGTTGGAGAGGCATCTGGGAAAGGCCTACAGCTGCAGCTGAGTATCCCAAAGCCTCTCTTTCCTGCTCCAGGGAACGGCAAGGCTTCCTCCTCTCCCCCTTCACTAACGTGGCCCACTTCAGCCACCTCAAGGCTGACAGCCGATTCCCACTGGTGGAATCAACACGTTCAGCTGCACCTATGTGCTCTGGGAAGGCAGATGTGGTCATGACATATGCGCAAGTCCAGACTTACCCAGGGAAGACAAAAGGCAAGTCCTTCCCCTCTCTAAAGAATAGAATCGTGAAGGGGGAAGAACAAAAAGAAGGTCCTGGAGGGGAGGCAGAAAGAAGGGGGCCTCCCCATCTGCTTGGAACTTCCAGAAAAGCCAGAAGCAAGTCAAATAATATTGAATCAGGAAGGGACGTCTGATTCAAGGAACTACGGCTGGAGTAGATACAGGTAACCAAGTTCCGCTGGAGATGGTAGGAGGAGAGCTGTGTTCAGTTTATGGTGGCAAAACCACAGGAGCCTGGTAGCACCTTTTCCAACTCACAAGTTTCATTCAACGATAACATAGCCAGAACCTTGATCTCACCATCATGGCCTCTGTCTTGACTTTTTTTTTGACCATACGCCGTGGACACCCCTGTTGCTGCTGCTGCTGCTGCTAACTTTGCATGAACAAGGGCAATGTTTTTGTGTTCTCTTAAATCTCTGGATTCCTTCCTCTTAGCCTATGCACTCATCCCTGAAAGATGAGGCCTTCTTTTTTTTAATCTCATCTGGAAGAGGGAGGCTTTGCAAGCTTAGTAAGTAGCAAGTAATGAGTACTATCACTAAAAGGCCAAAACAGAATCCAGAATATATTTTTCAACACAATATGCCACTTTTCAAGCATGCTTTAGGTCACGCTGACCAGGAATTTTGGGGGATTGAAGTCCAAAACATCTGGTGGAGGGCACCAACAAGCTTCTACAGCAGAGTGAGTAGCAATATTGCTTGATTTAGAAAGCAGTTTGCTTTCAGTACGCTCTGCTTCTGCTCCTATCAATGGACTGATGTGTTGTTATGAATCGGTTATGAATCTCCCTTCTACTGATACCATATAAAAGCCACCTTTGGGAAATCTGTGAGATAAATTAGGACCTTGTATCCCTTCCCAGTTTGGAGCAATACTTGTGACAGGCAGCAAGTCGAAGAAATGCCCAAAACAGAATTTCATTTTTTATTACTTAAGAAAGCTCTGATTTCACAGAGAACACAAAGCCCTGTGATGCTTGTTTTAGACTTTCACATGAAATATTGATGCCTCTGCAGATTCCACTGCCTGGGGCTCCAGGAAGTTGCTGAAGAACGCCCTGCCGAAGATGGCAGGGTCTGCTTTGGGTCCAAGGCCAACACCCTGATGTTCCCGGGCTGCCAGGCGTTGCTATTCTCCCGGTGCTAGCCAGAGAGCCCTCACTTGTTCCACCACCTCTGCAAACGCCTTCATTGCCTCCGCATGAAGGCTGCTGTCCTGGGCCAAGGGCTCGAAAAGGTTCAAGGGGGCAGCACTTCGCAGGCTCCTGGGCAGAGGAATTCGAATAGGGAAGGCAAGGTTCCCTACGAGGAAGTGCTGGAGGTATTTTCCTTCCAGGGCACCACGCATGTGCAGGAGGATGTCCTCAAGTCTCAGTGCAATTTGCTCTGGCTCCCAGGAGGACAGAGGCCCCTGAAGCAAGAGGTGCATCAGAGAGGTCTTGTAGTGGTAGTCGGTGAGCACCGGGTTCTTCTTTCCTGGGGTACTGGAGGCTTGGAAGAAGAGGAGGACCTGAAGGCATTTCAGGTGGCAGCTGTCCCTGGGAGCTCGCTGGCCCACCCATTTGAAAAAGAGCAGCTCCTGGACAGCAAAGCTCTGATACCAAGCAGTACCGTTTAGATGGTCTTTCTTGCCACCCTGGGGGGTCAGGAAGACCAGAGAGTCTCCTTGCTGCACCCCAAGTAAAAGGTCAATCAAGATCCCCTTCCCGGATGGGAATTCCAATTTCAGCCGGCAGGTCTTGCCGGACTGCTGGATGGTGAGACTTAAGTTGTACTTCTGGCCAAGGGTATTCCAGGCCTTGCTCACCAGCGCTCGGAACCACTGGGTGGCTTTCTCCCCGTCCAAATGGGAACGGGTGCAAAGGACGTGCAATAGGGAGCCACCTTGCTCTTCCCGGCTCAGCTGTCGCTCCGGGTGGTGAAGGAAGCACACCACGTCCCCCAGCAGCTTCTCTCTCTTGCACACGCAGTCCCTTTCGACCGAGATGTGCCCGTGCTTGCTTGGAGCATCCTGAGAATCACTGGTTTCAGTGTGGAAGGAGTGGCCCTTGGGTGGCGATATGGGCACAAGGACAGAGAACGCTTTGGAAACCTTCTCCACGGGCCATCCTTCAAAGGCACTGCCCACCCCAATGCAGTTCTCCAGCAGAGGAAGTGTGTTTTGAGAGGGAAGGGCGTTCCGGCTCCCTTCCAGCAGATTGTTCACAAACGCCTCCACAAAATCGCACAAGCTGCTCATGCCACTCCCTTCCGTCTCAACGCGGTGGTAGTAAAAATCCTCCAGCAATCTTCGCTTGGAGTCGTAATACGCGGGTTCCAGGTCAGTGTCCTCGTCGCCTTCACTGCTGCTGCTGGAGCTGTCTGTGCTGGAGGCGTAGCCGGGCTCCTGCTCAGTGGTGCGTCTGCAGCATCCGAAGAGGAGGAGGAGGACCAGCCCTACGTAAGGCCACCCGTCCCAGGTTCCGCCTTCCGGTGTTCGCTCACCGCTGCTCCACTGCTCCTGGCTCTGTCCTGGATCCCAGTCCCAGTTCTCCTGATCCAATTCCACCTGCAGGAGCCCCATTTCCCTAGTCAGCCGCACCTCACGCTCCCTGAGACGGTCCCGCGTGGCGGAATCGTTGATGTCACTGACCATGAGGGGGTGGTGGACTAATGCCACGACAGCCAGGAAAATCAGCGGGCCGATGGCCATACCCAAAGCGGTTGTCTCTGGAAGAAAGCACAAATGATAAAAGTGTCCCAATGGGAGCCAAGAAATCACATGCTCTGTGCCTTGCCTGCTCCTTTCTGGCACCCCAGAACAACACTTCCTAAGTCACAATCTGGTTTGAAAGCCCTGGCATTTTCCAGCCTTCGGGGAGCCCCATTGGCTGCTAGTTGCTGCACTAGTAACCCCTGCCCATTGTTACTTGACTGATTGTGAAGTCCCAGCTGGCCTTAAAAGGACATCATCCTCATCATCCTCATCATCATCTTATGTATTTTCTATCCCGCCTATATTATTTTGATAAATAACTCAAGGCGGCAAGCGTACTGCATACTCCTTCCTCCTCCTCTTTTCCCCACAACAACAACCCTGTGAGGGGAGTCGGGCTGAGAGAGAGTGACTGCCCCAGCCGGCTTCCATGCCTAAGGAGGGACTAGAACTCTCAGTCACCCGGTTTCTAGCCCAGCACCTTCACCCCTCGACCGAACCTATTAAATCCTCCCCCTCGGCTCCTCAGGCAGCTTTGGAAGCGACACAAGTACAATAACATCACTGAAAGACAAAAAATGGAACACTGTCCTAAAAGCCAGAAGCGAGGAGGGGACCACACTCATTTTCCACCGGGGGGGTGTGTGTCTACAATCATAATCGCCCAGTTATTCACCAGCCTAAGATTTCTCAGTAGACTGATGAAAGGATAGAATTTACAAGATTATGCTGTATGACCAAGTACATGAGGGATTGATTTTCAGCCCTCTTAGGTTTTTGGGACCATTTAGAGCTCAAAAGCTAACAGGAAAACCTTAATTTGGGCCTAGAAACAAATTGGCAGACCCAGTTCAAAGGGTGTAGAAGGAGTACCATACATTCAGAAGGAAAGACTCTTCCCAATTTCCTGGTGGTGCATTTCTGGACATTTTTCAGGATAAGGTGAGGCAAGGAATGCATGACAGGGAGCCAGTCTTGACTTTTTCTTTTTTTTTTGACCATATGATATGGACAGCCCTGTTGCTGCTGCTGCTATGTTTGGTAATAAAAATCCTCCAGCAATTTTTGCTTGGATTTGTAATTTTCAGGTTCCAGATCAGTGTCCTTATCGTCTTCGTTGGTGGTGCTGCTGCAGCTGGAGCTGGAATTTCAAAGGGGGGACAGCATAGGAGGAAGAGCCTGGCTTGTTGTTTATTCGTTTAGTCGCTTCCAACTCTTCGTGACTTCATGGACCAGCCCACGCCAGAGCTTCCTGTCGGTCGTCAACACTCCCAGTTCCCCCAGGGACGAGTCCGTCAGCTCTAGAATATCATCCATCCATCTTGCCCTTGGTCGGCCCCTCTTCCTTTTGCCTTCCACTCTCCCTAGCATCAGCATCTTCTCCAGGGTGTCCTGTCTTCTCATTATGTGGCCAAAGTATTTCAGTTTTGCCTTTAATATCATTCCCTCAAGTGAGCAGTCTGGCTTTATTTCCTGGAGGATGGACTGGTTGGATCTTCTTGCAGTCCAAGGCACTCTCAGAATTTTCCTCCAACACCACAGTTCAAAAGCATCGATCTTCCTTCGCTCAGCCTTCCTTATGGTCCAGCTCTCGCAGCCATATGTTACTACAGGGAACACCATTGCTTTAACTATGCGGGCCTTTGTTGTCAGTGTGATGTCTCTGCTCTTAACTATTTTATCGAGATTTGTCATTGCTCTTCTCCCAAGGATTAAGCGTCTTCTGATTTCCTGACTGCAGTCAGCATCTGCAGTAATCTTTGCACCTAGGAATACAAAGTCTTTCACTGCTTCTACATTTTCTCCCTCTATTTGCCAGTTATCAATCAAGCTGGTTGCCATAATCTTGGTTTTTTTGAGGTTTAGCTGCAAGCCAGCTTTTGCACTTTCTTCTTTCACCTTCATCATAAGGCTCCTCAGTTCCTCTTCACTTTCAGCCATCAAAGTGGTATCATCTGCATATCTGAGATTGTTAATGTTTCTTCCAGAGATTTTAACTCCAGCCTTGGATTCCTCAAGGCCAGCTTGTCGCATGATGTGTTCTGCATACAGGTTGAATAGGTAGGGTGAGAGTATACAGCCCTGCCGTACTCCTTTCCCAATCTTAAACCAGTCTGTTGTTCCGTGGTCTGTTCTTACTGTTGCTACTTGGTCGTTATACAGATTCTTCAGGAGGCATACAAGATGACTTGGTATCCCCATACCACTAAGAACTTGCCACAATTTGTTATGGTCCACACAGTCAAAGGCTTTAGAATAGTCAATAAAACAGAAATAGATGTTTTTCTGAAACTCCCTGGCTTTTTCCATTATCCAGCGGATATTGGCAATTTGGTCTCTAGTTCCTCTGCCTTTTCTAAACCCAGCTTGTGCATCTGGCAATTCTCGCTCCATGAACTGCTGAAGTCTACCTTGCAGGATCTTGAGCATTACCTTACTGGCATGTGAAATGAGTGCCACTGTTCGATAGTTTGAACATTCTTTAGTGTTTCCCTTTTTTGGTATGGGGATATAAGTTGATTTTTTCCAGTCTGATGGCCATTCTTGTGTTTTCCAAATTTGCTGGCATATAGCATGCATTACCTTGACAGCATCATCTTGCAAGATTTTGAACAGTTCAGCTGGGATGCCGTCGTCTCCTGTTGCCTTGTTATTAGCAATGCTTCTTAAGGCCCACTCAACCTCACTCTTCAGGATGTCTGGCTCTAGCTCACCGACCACACCGTCAAAGCTATCCCCGATATTGTTATCCTTCCTATACAGGTCTTCTGTATATTCTTGCCACCTTTTCTTGATCTCTTCTGCTTCTGTTAGGTCCTTGCCATCTTTGTTTTTGATCATACCCATTTTGGCCTGGAATTTACCTCCAATGTTTCTAATTTTCTGGAAGAGGTCTCTTGTCCTTCCTATTCTATTGTCTTCTTCCACTTCCGCGCATTGCTTGTTTAAAAATAATTCCTTATCTCTTCTGGCTAACCTCTGGAATTTTGCATTTAATTGGGCATATCTCCCCCTATCACTGTTGCCTTTTGCTTTCCTTCTTTCTTGGGCTACTTCTAGTGTCTCAGCAGACAGCCATTTTGCCTTCTTGGTTTTCTCTTTCTTTGGGATGTATTTTGTTGCCGCCTCCTGAACAATGCTGCCAACTTCTGTCCATAGTTCTTCCGGGACCCTATCTACTAAGTCCAGTCCCTTAAATCTATTCTTCACCTCCACTGCATATTCCTTAGGAATATTAGTGAGCTCATATCTAGCTGATCTGTGGGTCTTCCCTAATCTCTTTAGTCTGATCCTAAATTGTGCAATAAGAAGTTCGTGATCTGAACTACAGTCAGCTCCAGGCCTTGTTTTTACCGACTGTACAGATGTCCGCCACCTTTGGCTGCAAAGGATGTAATCAATCTGATTTCGGTGTTGTCCATCTGGTGAAGTCCATGTATAAAGCCGTCTCTTAGGTTGTTGGAAGAGAGTGTTTGTTATGCAGAGTGAATTGTCTTGGCAAAATTCTATCAGCCTGTGTCCTGCTTCGTTTTGTTCTCCCAGGCCATACTTACCTGTAATTCGAGGTGTCATTTGACTGCCCACCTTAGCATTCCAGTCTCCTGTGATGAAAATAACATCTCTTTTAGGCGTGTTGTCCAGTAGGTGCTGCAGATCCTCATAGAACTGCTCTACTTCAGCTTCTTCAGCATTTGTGGTTGGGGCGTATATTTGGATCACTGTGATGTTAGATGGCTTGCCCTGAATTCGAATTGAGATCATTCTGTCGTTTTTTGGGTTGTATCCAAGCACTGCTTTCGCCACTTTACTATTAATTATGAAGGCTACTCCATTTCTTCTGTGGTCCTCTTGTCCGCAGTAGTAGATCTGGTGGTCATTTGATGTGAAGTGGCCCATTCCAGTCCATTTCAGTTCACTGATGCCCAAAATGTCAATCTTTAATCTTGACATCTCCCCAATAACCACATCCAATTTGCCCTGGCTCATAGATCTTACATTCCAGGTTCCAATGGTGTGTTGATCCTTAGAACATCGGATTCGCCGTTCACCACCAGCACCGTCGGCCGCTAGCCGTCCTTTCGGCTTTGAGCTAGCTGCGTCATCACGTCTGGGGCTAGTTGAGCTCATCCTCTGTTCCTCCCCAGTAGCATTTTGACCATCTTCCGACCTGGGGGTCTCATCTTCCGATGGTATACCGACATATCTCTGGTTGTACTGATCCATTTAGTTTTCACGGCAAGAATACTGAGGTGGGTTGCCATTACCTTCCCCAGGGATCGCATTTAGTCTGACCTCTCTGTCATGACCTTCCCGTCTTGGGTGGCCCTTCACGGTTTAGCTCATGGCATCATTGAGGTGCTCAAGCTCCAGCACCACGACAAGGTAACGATCCTTTGCTGAAGAAGAGCCTGGCTACCACATCTTAATAGTCAGAAGGCCAGAGGAGGGTTTGAATTCAGTGCAGTAAGCATAGAGCTACCAGTAATAGGCTACAAAACTCTCTTTGACCGTAGGATGGCACCAAAGAGGGTGTTTTATGTCCCTTTGCTGCCATCTAGTGGTTTTCTGAAGTTTTGAAGCACAGATACAGGAGCCCTGGCTTAGCATGTTGTGCAACATGAGCTGTCCTGTCAAGAGTAATGGGACCTAACTTCTTTCCCACACCCTGTGAGTAGACTAATGTAGATATTGGATAGATGCATTTGTGCAACCTGCTAGCCTCGATTCGAATAGGGTCAGTGGTTCAGTATGTGTGAGAAAACTTGTTTGCCTTTTGTGTATTGTGTGACCCAAGCTGTAACAGCAACAGAGCAAGAGGGCGTTCCTACCTTGCAAGACCGAGTGATGTGCTCAGGGTTATTACACCTTGGCCAGGGAGGAGACGCAATGAGAGCAGGGGTAAAGTGGGCCCAGGGTAAATTGTACAGACAGTTTGTGGGGAGGGGAGGGAGGGGGGGAGAGGCACAATGAGCCTGCCACAAAATGCATTTGGGCCCGAGCATTAGAGTCAAATGCCAACGCTGCTTCCTAAAGGCTTGGGAGTCAGCACGGCTGTTGACACCTGCTCACGCTGGGGTGTAAATCCACAGCAACGCCACTAAAGTCTGTGAAGGACTCCAAATTTAACTTAACGCATGGCCGTGCCCCTGAATTCTCCACCCACTCTCTTTCTCCGACTCCAGAGTCCTTCTCTAAGTCTTCTTATGAGGTGTCCCATTGCAGAGGAATAAAATGGCAATTATGGGCATGTCATGGGAGGGCTATACAGCAGGGGGTGGGCAACAGGATCGGAGCCGGCCACGTTAACTGAGACCTTATCCCTGGAGCAGCTCAAGGGAGGAGGAGGAGGAGGAGGACAAGGGATCAGCTCCATTTGCGGTGACACCGTGGCCCTTCTCTCTTCCAAATAAACATCCGCACACTGCCGGATCTTCCCTGGATTGAAGCTCATTCCAGGAAGGCCCGGAGCAAAATGCAGGGTCTCTAGATGGCAACGTGGAGGCAGGGAAGAGCTTGGTTTTCCCCTTGAGAAAGGCAGTCCACTTCCTGCCTGTGGACTGATGATGGGGTGACCAGCGGTAGTCACTGGAATGGATTTGGGCCAGGAGGTTCCGATTGTGTGCCTTTGCGCGTTTGGATGGAGGCTTTCAGCGGAGAAATGGGTCCCTCCAGGCACGGCGCTCATTTTATTCTCAGCGCTGCAAAAAATGGGAAAGAAATCACCCTGATCTTTCTCCCCAGGGCTTTCAAGGAATGCAGTGAATGCTTAAGGCCTCTGCAAGGCTCGAGGCACTGATTTTGCTCCCTAAAATCACCTCTCCCCCCCCCCCACCGCCACATAAAACAGCTGCAAAAATTTCATCCCTATCTCGGTGCCTCTGGGAGAGCTCCAGACCAGCGTTTCTCAAACTTGGCAACTTTAAATGGGTCCCAGATGGCCTAGTGAGAGGTGGACACCACTTCTTACGTAAGGCAGCCATTTGAAGAAAATTGCATTTCCTCAGGAATTTTGCTCCCTTTATACTGGGAGGGGGGTAAAAGTTAAAAAAGGGGCTGGGGCTTTGCTCAAGCAATCTCAGCTGCCTAACTGATTTTTTTACCTTCCCGTAGACACTCTTGCCTTTATGACTTCTGGTTTTCAGTTCACAGGAAGCGGTTTAAGAGGAACCTTTAAACCGAGCCTTCGCTTAATACTGTAGAGATACTTCTATGGAAATGCACATAAAAAGAGACAACTATAAATTGCACTGTGACAGAACAGATTTCCTCACTTCTGTCCGAATATAACGCAGGCAAGCTCCAAGAACAGCAGCTGCACGTCCAGTGAAGACCACCAACGGTCCAGCCCTGGAGGCCTTTGTTCACACGGACAAAAGGCGAAGATGTGTTTGGCTCATTTGTGGCTCAGAGTGCTACGTTGACCCAAAGTGTAGTCGGTTTTCGGTTCAACGTACTGTGTGAACCCAAGCAGCCTCGGTCTCCCACTCCAGCACAACGCAGCGCTGCTCATGCGAACGGGAGTCCAGCCCCTCTTCCCATAATCCACAGCTCTGGCCAGGTAAGTTCGGCTCCCTGCTTTTTCCTTCTCAGACGAATTTGGATCTCTTGCGCATCTCACCTCTCGGGGGCCTTCTTTTCCACCTTTTGTGCTTGGTGATCAAGGCACAGTCCCCACACTAGCAGCCCTAGTTTGCGCATCGCGGCCCACAAGAACTGAGCTGCAGGAGGACAACTGCGACGTCACGGAGACGGGTGAAATCAAGCGTGGCCCCTCTCCAGCAGCCGTCTTTCTACCCCGCTGAGGGGGAGGGTCCGCAGCACCACGTCCCGGTCCCTGGACTCTGAGGGACCCTTGGAGCATGCTCAGCGTTCCCGGCCGGGCCGGGCACTGCTCTCAGGCAGCTGGCTGGCAAGGGGGCAGGGCAAAGGAGGAAGGCAGTGAGCACCACTGGAATCCTTCTCCACAGAGCTGGCTTAAAAGGCAGAAGGAGCAGGGCGGGTGGGCCCAAGGGAGCCGGCCACCGGTTGGCTCGGCTTGGCTTCCTGCCCCTCCTGTAGCAATGTTAACGGTGGACCCCTGAACACTGTCCCACCACAGCTTCAAGGGAGGTACCATTGGCGACACTTTCCCCCTCGTTCTGAGGTGGGGGGGTCAGGTAACCTGTGCATGGATGACGGGAGGTGTGTGAAACAGACGCTCGCTCCTCCCTGGTCATCAGCCAGCCTCCGATGCAGCCGTTCCTCACCCAACGTTTCCACCGTTCCTTGAGATCCATCACGTCCCCGTGGCTTTCAGTCAGTTATGGGGGAGGAAGGGGTAACTTTTTCTGCAACTCCATGTTTTTGCGACACCAAAATAGCATCAGTGCGAAGTCTTCACCTTCAGATGCAGCTGCTCTGTTTTTCCTTGTTGCACTACAGGTAGTCCTCGACTTACAATCACAACTGGGACAGGAACTTCTGTTGCTAAGCAAGGCAGTTGTGAAGTGAGTCACACCCAATTTTACAACCTTTTTTGCTGTGGTCGTTAAGCGAATCTGGCTTCCCTCATGGACTTTGCTTGTCGGAAGCCAGCTGCAGGGTTGCAAATGGTGATCGTGTGACCCCAGAATGCTGGAACTGTCGTAAGGGTGAGCCGGTTGCCAAGCGCCTGAATTTTGATCATGTGACCGCAGGGATGGTGCGGCGGTCATAAGTGCGAGGACCGGTTGTAAGTCGCTCTTTCCAGTGCCATCGTAACCTTGAGCGGTCGCTAAACGAATGATCGTAAGTCAAGGACTACCATATCCTGAAAATAACAAGAGGTATTGAGCTCGGGGTTTGTTGCCTATTTGTCAATTTCCCTTTATTTGTCAGTTTCAACCTGCTCCACCCTTCCTTGTGGGGTCAAGAGAGCTGGCAAGAGAGCAGCTACTCCATTTCGGTTACCCCACTCTAGAGGATATAACTAGTTTCACAGTCAGAGTAAGATTTGCCTCCTTCCCCTCTGCCCTAGTGTCTTCCTCTGCGCGTACAACTGTAGCATTAGAATTAGTTGCTTCTCGCGGAATTGAAAAACATCTGCAGATGCATGCTTAAGATTGGGAGCCATCTTCCCATATGTGTCTTTATTTTCACCTTGTTTTTAATTTGTGAGGTGTCCAAATGGGGAGCTGGAGGAGGAGCAGATCAGCCATCCTAGGAAAGCCATGGTGGAGCCCCCAGGTGGTGGAACTGCACAGTGATGCCAAGTGACTACTTGGTGCTGTGACCCCACCTGTTCCTGCTGGCTTGTGACGTGCTGAAGAGGGACAGCAGCAAAGGTCATCCTTTCGCATGCCACAATGGCCAGACGGCACGATTCGGCAGGGAATCACAACAGACGGAAGAGGCAGGACTGGGAGTGGCGAGGGGGACGTCCAATTTTACGATGGTGTTTTGGGCTGATACAAGGAGTGGATTCAGCACAAAGTCAAGGTGGGGAAATGGCCTGCAAAGACTGGTGGTTTCAATGTGCTGTGCCTTGATGTGTCCGAACACGTCCCCCCGGGAAGTATCAAGGCCAGGGTGACGTTACTCCCTCAGCCGCTGCATCCTGATCATACAGTGCCCCCAAACCACTTTGGTTAAGTTGTGGCAACTTTGCTCTGCCAGTTCAAAGCAGGGCACCACAGAGTTCCTAGAAGTCCTTCAAAGGGCCCTTGGTGCAAACTTTTGGGGAAGTTGTCCCCCCCCAAGAAGGGTGACCCAGCCCCAGCCTCACTGTGGTGCACTCCACAAAATTGTGGGCTGAAACAGGGTGGGACCTCCCTGATGTCATCCCCTCCCTCCACCCTCAGTTCCATGAGACCCCAACCCACAATTCGTGCAACCGGCTCCATCTACCAGGGAGAGTCTGAGTCAGAGGCCATGTTGTTCCAACTGGGCTCCTTACAGATGGGGGGGGGGGATAAGGGACGTGGTACCCAAGTGCAACAGGAAGGTGTAACATGACAATGGCCAGTGCATTTGCAGCTGGGAGTAGCGGGTCCCTCTTGAGGCACTGTGTGGCCAAGAACTGTTGAATATCCTTTACGGGTTTATTGATGCCAAGGCCGATGTTCTGTGCCTCGCTGTGCCAAGCGGGGGCTGAGCGTTCAGCAATTCCAAATCCCGTCCTTACTGAGGCTGGCTTGGGTTACGTGGGTCCCTTGTAATGGCAGCCAGCTAATCCCAGCCCCTTTCGCTGGGATTACTGTCAATCACAGTCCATACCCTTTGGGTCCAATTGGTGCCCCTCCTTCTCTGGGGCTGGATGGGGTGCGCATTTCCACTGGACCGCAGACCCCCCTGCCCCTGAAGGCCTGTCATCGCGGCTATAAATAACGTGGCTTGTTTGCAGAAGAACAAATTTAGCTTGTCCGAAAGGTCAAAGTGGCAGGGAGCCCAGCCGAGCTCCAAACAGTCTTCCATTAAAATGGTTCTCGTGCTTGAGTTTCCCAGCCAAAGGAGGAGAAGGCTCAGGCCACGGAAGGTGGAGAGGGGCAGGCAGGAACCCACGGGACTCTCTGGCGTCTGTCTTCTTCCTTTGCCCTGTCCGCCCATATTCCGCCTGAGCTGTATCACGACAGAGCGACGGGATGGGGGTCCCACAGGACAGCTTGTTCCAAAGTACAAAGAGCACCCCATTTACTCAGAAAGCTAACCTGTCGGAAAGAAGGGGAGGAGTACTGCCATCTTCCCAACACACTAGCACTCTATCCCAGCGGACTGATTTCCAAATGGAGAAGCACCCATTCCTTACCCATGGCCTGAAGCAGCAGACCCAAATCGATCCTCTCGGTGAGGAGGCAGCCTTGAAGAAGAAGGCCTGTTAGTTACACGGCACCCTTACCGTTATTTACAACCAAGAAACCCCCACTGGATGGTATCAAAGGCCAACTCATCCCTCACTCTCCTTTCAGCAGAGGCTAGCCAAGGACTTCTGGCAAGCAAGATGTGACAGGAATGGTCTTTTCCTCTTCTGCAGCACTCAATATTCATCGTTGTTTCTGCTCATGGAGGTTCCATTTTGCCGGGCAGCTAGTATCCACTGGCAGTCTTATCCCGTACAGCCCTATTGAAGCATTCTAAATCCTACTTCAGTTTACGGAGATCAAAGATGGACGTTTTGCCCCCTCATCCATGGCTTCAACCTCTGTTGGTTGAATCCCAACTGTCAACAACAGTAAACCCTTCTCTTCTCACGGAGAGCGATGAGGACATCAACAAAGCCCGAGGAGGGCAATTTCCTGCTCTCCCTGCTAAGATTATCACATGAGGGTGAATTTGTCCCATCTGCTTCTAAAGCCATCTCTGACACCTTGTCACTCTTTGGGCTGTAATCCACAGCTGGACTAAGTCTTTATTCGGAGCAAAAAGGGGCATGCGAGCTCTTGAGGGCTCCAGAAGAATTCATGACGCAAGATGTGACAGAAATTAGGGGATGGGGGCATCTAAAAAATTAGGCCAAATGTCACAGCCACAAAGTCTGCAGTTCAAATATCTCAAGATACTGCATGGTAGTAACTTCTGGTCTACCTTCTGAACCTTTCTGCATCTTCTTCATCCCCTGCTTTTATGGATGTGATGGGTCAATACAGCCAAGATGGCCTTGATGTGTTTTTGGCCACGTTGAGAAGCCCTTAACTGTTGTATGAAGTAATACCTCTTGTCCCAAACAGACCTCCTGTCACAGGACCCTGCTGTCCCACAAGATAGGGGACCACTGATCCAAATTACTGTGTTTAAGTGGAACTAAGCAAAATCCCCACCGACTTTGTTCACTGAATATTTTTGTTGTGGCTGCTCAGTCATTACACCTCGTGACCTCATGAACTTCATTTCACCCGATTGCCAATAATTGCACCTTCAAGTTCTTGCAAGCTGCTGCTTGTGTCACCAGGAGCAGGATCTAATCACCTTGTCTTCTTCTGGGCGGCTTTTCCAAGCATCGGGGACTTCTCCAACGACTTTTGCCTTCACGTTATCTGTCCAAAAATATTAAAGCCTTAGCTTCATTCTTAGTGCTTCCAGTAAAAAGTCTGGTTTTACTGCATCTGATCTTGCATGTATTTATTTTTGGGTTTTGTGTACTGTTGCTTAGCATGTTATATGAACTCAGTCCATTTGGCTGTTTGTGGCAGGGCTATAATATCCATTCTGCACAAATCTGGATACCCGCTGGACGGCAGCAAAGTCAGACAGAAAACTCCAACTCTGTGTTGCTGCCATCTAGTGATCACCGTGCATTTTGCAGCCCACGGACGATAGCACCAGTAGAGGGCTCAGTGGCAAGCCCAGAAGGTGGGTTCATTCCTTCACTTGGTTAAGCGTGTTGTGCATCCCAGCCCATCCAGGCTTTCCGGCACAGTCACCCCGCTCTGCTGTACTCGGTGCCTGGGGAGCAGGAGCTACACAGAGTTCGGGAACGTAGTTTTAATGCGTATCTCTGGTAAATACAGAACCTTGGGAATTACAGGAGGAGTTTCCTACCCCCACTGATAATGAGTTCATTAGGGCAGAGGCTCTTTGAATGACAGGAAACTCTTCGGGGGGTGCACAGAGGGTAGAGTCCAAACTGAAGGCAGCAGCTGCGATAGTATAGCACATTCCGTCACAAGTATGATTTGACGGCAGAACTTCCATCACACCACCGCGGCCTCCCTCCTGACTTTCCCCACCATACCCTGCAGACATCCCTGGCAACGCTTCTCCCCTTGTTCCCTGCAGCTGCGCCGAGTCGCCCCTTACGAGGCAAGGCGCCCACAGATGCCCCTCTGTCTCTTGGGTGCTCAGGCCTCCTCTCCTTTGCGTTCCTCTTCCAGCCTCCCGCAATCCCTCACCGCAAGACGCAGCAGGGGAGAACCTGGGCCGCTGCGAAGGCCCTTGTGCGAGCCCAAAGAACGAGAGAGCCAAGAACGTTCCCAGGGGAGGAACGGATAGACAGCTGGGTCTCCTCAGTGAGGCCAACTCCCAGGGACGGCACGGATGATGCTCTCCCTCCTAACTGTGCCGCTTGGGCTCCTCCTGTAACCGCAGGCCCAGTTGCCAGAGGAGTGAAATGAAACCGTATCAGCTGCACTGATTAGAGAACCAGATCAGAGGGGCCGGGGCCGAGGTGCAAGAGCAGCCGCCAACTGCCCCATTTTCTGCTTCTTGACGGTTTCTGCCCACTCTCTCTTCCACCTCCCCAGAATCTCTCACAGCACTCTCCATCTTTCCTGCACCCATAATCACGGCTGGATTGCTGCAGGACGGAAGCACCTAGAGAACCTGGTCTTCAGAGGAGACGGGGAATAGGGAGGAGTTGACTGAGATCCCAGGGAAGGTGAAACAGGTGAATGACGACTAGCCCATCTCTGGCGAAGGGGAACATCAGCTCCAAGCATCAGATTCCTCTTTCCTCAGAAAGGCTGGTGGTTGTCCTGGGCTAGTCCTGCCTTGCTCTCACCTTCTCGCTGGCTGAGAGTATAAAATGGGAAGAAGAGGGCATCTAGGGGAGGTGTGAGCAAGTTTCTTGGAATAGCTCCCTAGGATCTGCCCTCCAAAATGTTGGTGGACCCAGGACAAAAAAAATATTTCATTTATGTTAATGTGCATTGAATTGGCTACCAATATGTTTCTGGGTGCACTTCAAGGTGCTGGTCACAGTGCCACTTTAAGGGCCTCTACAACTTGGCCATAAGGGACGCGGTGGCGCTGCGGGTTAAACCGCTGAGCTGTCGATCGGAAGGTCGGCGGTTCGAAACCGCGCGGTGGGGTGAGCTCCCGTTGCTCGTCCCAGCTCCTGCACACCAAGCAGTTCGAAAACATGCAAATGTGAGTAGATTAATTGGTACCGCTTCGGCGGGAAGGTAACGGCGTTCCGTGAGTCATGCTGGCCACATGACCCGGAAGTGTCCTATGGACAACGCCGGCTCCAAGGCTTAGAAACGGAGATGAGCACCGCCCCCTAGAGTCGGACACGACTGGACTTTACGTCAAGGGAAACCTTTACCTTTACCTACAACTTGGCCTGGGCATCTAAGAACCCAACTTTCCCTGATAAAATCTGTCTCTGGACCCAAACAGGCAGAAAACACCTGCTCAGGGTCCCCAGGTACTAGGAGGTGTGATGGGAAGGGGCCCAATAGTGGACTTGCTGGCTGGGGAATTCTGGGAGTTGAAGTCCAGATATCTTAAAGTTGCTAAGGTTGAGAAACACTGGCTTAGCTTCCAAGGCAAGAAAGGTCCCCGCTCTTATTTTCTTGGAGGTGTCTGGATAATCACCAGGATTTGATCTCAGCGTTGCAGAGACTTTGCCTAAATTTAAAGCCTCCGATAATCTGAGCGCAAGTCCTGGTGATTATCTGGATGTCTTCATGTTCTCTTCCTGGCAAAAAGGTGGATCTAACTTACCATTGCCTTCTTCTGGAATTAAAATCACGTTAAATTAATGATACCATGAATAGTATTAAAATACCTACCAATTATTTAATCTTTTGTCTTTTCTACTGCTGTAAAAAAAAATATGGAGGGTTCTGGGGGAACACACCAAGGCTTTCAGTGGGCTCCAGCTGTTTTGGAGCTCTGACAGAACCCATCCGAGATTCATGGAAAAAAGTTTACAACATTTGCTTATAGATCTGGTCACCAGTCCTGCATGCAGAAACTCCTTTAAAACATTTCTTTGTATAGGATGATGGGGAGGAGAAGGGGGGCTGCCCCCTTGAACTTCAGTGCTAGAGCCAATTTGGCCAAAGAGTAGAATGTTTCCCAGCAGGATTGGCTTCTCAGCTGTTCCCAGTTGTCCCCGGATTCCAGCCTGTCTCACAGTTTCAGCACAGCTGTTGACGGATGGGGAGGCCTGGCCCAATGGGGCAGCTTGTCTGTCTGAGAAAATGGAAAGGCATTGTGTGTGCAGAGGGTGGGTGGGGGGAGCTTTTAGGGAGGGTAAAAGCCGGAGTAATAAAGAAAACAGCACGTGGAAATGGCCCTAGTCCATGAAAGCAGAAGGACGTGTGTGCCTCTGTCCTGGTCCTAAGAAGAAGCTAGAACTCCTGAGCAACATGTCAGGGGAGCAGGGGGAGGTAGCAAAGAAAAAGGAGGAGAGAGAGTTCTATAGTTTTTTTAAAAAATGCACACACAGTATGCAAATTTAAAATGTAAACATTATTGCTGATTTGAAATGTCTTTTTCTGCCCATCTGCAGACAGCAAAATGAGAACTCAAAATGAGGCATCTAGGAAACTGCTTTGTGCCAAGTCAGAATATAAATTCCAGTGGCTGATACCATTCACAGCACTCCCTCCTGTATCTGTTGGCTGGGGGTGATAGGAACTGTAGTGCAATGCAATTTTATTGTAAACCACCCAGAGTCCCCTTTTCGGGAGAGATGGGCGGTGATAGAAATTTGAAAAATACATACATACATACATACATACATACATGTACCTAGAAGGCCTTGGGTGGGGCAAGGATGATCATGGGGCTCTTGCAAGGGTGGCGAGTCAGTAGGTTGTTGCAATTGTGTTGATTGCATTCCCCCACCAGCAGCTTAGAACATCTTCTGGAATCATCCAGCTACGATTGTGCCAAAATAGCTGTGATTAGGACAGGAGGATTATTTTTGCCTTGAGAGAGAACTCTGAGTTAATTTGTTTGATGATCCATTGGTTTGTTTCCTTTGCTGTCCATGGTATTCTCAGGAGTTGTTTCCAATGCCAAATTTCAAAAGCTTCCATACTTTTTCTGTCTTGTTTCTGTCCTATAGAGTAATGTACACATGAGATGTCAAGGGCATGAGTAATTAACCTCAGTGCATCCCATTCCAGGTAAAGCCCATGCTGGCGCCACACCCAAAACTGAGCAAAGACCCTCCGAGCCACAGCTGCTGCCTACTCCTTTAGCAGGACCCAGTTGCCCAGGAGGATTGTGAACCTCTTCTCTCCAGGGGAGCACAAAGAGAGTCCAAGATTTGGTATAGCAGCTGGATTAGTGATTCTTGCCTGCAAGAGTGAACCCTCCAACACAATTGTTTGTCAAGGCAGTCCAAAGAGAATTTATATGTCTACACTTCATCCCTCCACTCTTCAGAATTAACAAATACTTGGCGAATTGCTTGGCAACCTTGCCAGCACCTGAAATATGTTTATATATCGGCCATGTCTAGTCTGGGAATCAGTGGTTCTTGCCTCACCAGTGTAAAAGCAAACTTTTCCTCCAGTTGAGCTTAATTCCTGGAACTTCCCAGATACAGCCATGTAGATTTCTTTGCAACAAGACAGAAGTGTTTTGCCAGGGTTTACTCCCAAGATATTTATCTATACCTCTAAGAATTCCTGGTGGTCTTCCCTCTCAGTGTTGCTGTGAGCCCTTCAAGGTGGGCCAAGTCAGAAAACAGACCTAATAAGAAATACTGGAAGTCTATTTTATTGATACAGAATATAATCACAGAATCTTGAAAGTCTGACAGTGTTTCCTCTTTCCTCCCTCTTATACCATAAATAGTCATGGTGGAGTCACTAAGTTTCTTTCTAACCTCTTCTTCCTTTCTCAGGCTTAGTCCTTGTTTTGCTAGCTGCCATTGCAGCCCCTCTCCAAGGTCATCTCTGTGGTTCTCTACACCTAACTAGGTCTGACGCTACTTGGTTTTTGGAAATGCTCATATTTATTAGCCACCTTTCCTGGTCCTCTTGAAACAATTGCAAGGTACCAACAAGTCCTATGAATGGATATAACGGTCATAGGCATATTCATTTCTCACAACATCTTCCCCCTCTCCAAAAATGGTCTCCACTGTAAACTAAGAAGCCATCCACTCCTGTAGACCCCTTACCAGCAACCCAGGAAGTCCAGCCAATGGAGAAACAGAAATGTTCATAGAATAGAAGATGCTCCCCTGATCTTGTATGTAGCCACCTCTCTAATCTGGTGCCTTCCAGATGGGTTGGGAATGCAACACCCATCACGTCTGAAGGGTGGCTGATTGGGGAAGGCTGAATTTCAGGTTTATGAGGAAACAAATGGCACACACAGGACATCCCTGCTGCGAGGTGAAAGTTCTCAGAAAACTGGAGCTGCTTGGAGTGAAGAAAAGGATTCCCAAGTGGCTGGCTGAAGCCAGCCTGTCTGAGGGCCTGCAAGAAGGAAAGCAAGCCCGAGGCATGCCCTGGCTTCTTCAGCCGTCCAGCCAAGAGGAATCATGGAAACCTGACCTTCTTCTTGGGGTGGTTCTGAAGCAGCTTCTCCATCCCGTCTTTCAAGGCCTAATTAGCCAGCTGGAGTGCTGGCGTCTCCTGCCCATCTCTTCAGCCAGCCGACGTCAGCCAGCAATGCTGGGAATGCTCAGCCTGGACAAAAGAAACTGAAGAGCCTTCCTGAGCGTCCCACCATCCAGCTCCACCTAGCAGTTTGGGAGCAGACCGGATCTGCATCCAGCATGTAGCCATTTCTGGGCAGTGGTCCACCTTGGACCTGTGGGGTTCCCTTCTTGGCCCTGATCCTGCAAGACGACGCACTGCCGTGTAGAAGAGGCTCACTGCTTTGGAAAACGCTGTGGTTTCCTTGCACAACATGCTTAACTTTACCTACCTCCTGGCTTCACACTTCACACAATACACTGATTCCTGAACTAACCAAACAGACCAGGTTCACACAACATGTTAAGCTGCAGAGAGAGAGAGAGAGAGAGAGATTCAGGGATAAAACTAATCAGGTATGGCCTTTTCTGTGAGTGCAGCCACTAGGTTTAATGGGTTAACCAGATTAAATTTAGGCAAGGGAGGGGGCTTTCACTGATTCCAAAACAACACCCTTGCCACCTCACTGTGTGACTTGGTACTCACCCATCAACTACTTCACTTGGGCAATAATGTGTACCTTTAACTCCACCCTTGTGTGAAAGGTTGCTGAACTCACACATGGTAGGGTTTTTTTTAACACATTACAGTTCTTAATGGATAAAGGACTTGTAATATGTCTCACACGTAACCTGCACCTGCATAACCTGTTTTTCCCTCCCTTTTCCACAACTTCTCCCCCGTTTATATCCTACACCAGTCTAGCCACTCTATGCTTCAGATGAAGTGAGCTGCAGCTCGTGAAAGCTCATGCCTTTTAACAAAAATTGTTAGCTGGAAATCTTGCTACTCGATTCCTGATTTTTAAGAGAAATTGAGGTATTCAGTTTTGTAATCCTGTAGTCAGTTTCCAAGTGTGAAAAACGAACTCTCTGGATTGCTTTCCCTGCCAAGCTAAGTGGGGGACAAGAAGGTTCTCTTATCAATTTTCCAAAAGTGAAACTGCAGATGTTGTGCATGGTACTTGGCAGCCTACAGAAGCAAGAGCTCACGGAAACAAGAAATGACAGGTTGGGAAGGGACCTTGGGGATCATCTAGTCCAACTCCTTATCTATTGCATTAATCCACTACTATAGCTCCCTTGACAGAGAGCAGCCCCTTTTTAAACACCGTCAGCAAATGAGGGTCCGCTGTCTCTCAAGGCAGGTATTCCATTGTTGAACAGCTGTTATTGTAAGGATTTTTCTTGATACGCTACTGAAATTTATCTCCTTCCAGTTTAAGCCCCCTTTCCTGCCCTGCCTTCTGGAGCAGCTCTGAACTTCTAGAAGTGTCCTTCAGATTCTCGGAGATAGCTCTCATGTTTCAGCACAGTCTTCTCTTCCAGGCTAAACATACCAGTCACCTCCAAACATTCCTCGGAAGGTCTTCCTTCCAGGCCCCTTAACACTGCTATCCTCTGGATATCTCTACGTCCATGTCCTTCCTAAAAGTGTTACCCAGGACTGGGCACAACGTTCTAAGTGTGATCTGACCAATGCAAAGTAGAAAGGAACGATGACTTCTCTTAGTCCTGGCACTATAGTTCAGTTGATGCACCCAGAATTGCATCTGTGTTTTATGCAACTGCATCACGCTGTTGGCTGGTGTTCATCTTGAGATCCACCAAGGCACCCAGTTCCTTTTCACATGCACTTCTACCCAGTTTGCCTCCCTATTTTGCTGCTCGTTCTGAGTCCCCCCACCCTATAATCATGCTTTTGATTTTTCTAACCTCAATGTAGGGCTTTGCATTTGTCCCTGTTGAAATTCATCTCACTGATTACTTCCCATTGTTTCAGCTTCCCTTCCAGATCTTCATACTATCTAAGTTTCGCAACCTCCCCTATTCTGGTGTCATCTGCAAATCTGACAATTATATTTGCTAACCCCTCATCCAAGTTGCTTATAAGGAGCCCTTCCTTCCAGCCTGATATGCTGCTATTGACATACCCTGTAGGCGGCAGCATTGCAACTGAAAACTCTCCCCGCGACCAGAGTTCGATCCCAGCAGAAGCTGGATTCTCTCTGGGTAGCTGTCTCAGGTCAACTCAGCCTTCCATCCTTCCAAGGTCGGTGAAATGAGCGCCCAACTTGCTGGGGAAGGTGACGACTGGGGAAGGCAATGGCAAACCACCCTGCTCTATAGTCTGCCAAGAAAACGTCACAAAAGCGGCATCCCCCCAAAGGGTCAGACACGACTCAGAGCTTGCACAGGGGACCTTTCACCTTTCACCAACCCCTCATCCAAATTGCTTACAAAGAGCCCTTCCTTCCAGCCTGATATGCTGCTATTGACATACCCTGAACGGGTATGATTGTTCAGTTGGCTCTGTAACCATCTAGTCAAGCCCACATTTTGCCATCTTCTCTACTAGAATCTCACGGGAGACGTTATGGCATGATATCCTGATATCAAGGTGTACCACCCCCACTGCACACCCTGGGAGAATCCAAAACGGTGGGCCTCGGATTGGGTTCCAGTAGGCTGACAGTCCGGAATCAGACAGCCTTTAGAGCCGATGTTGTAAGAAGGGCTCTTAGCTCCAAGGAAGTGTGAACCCCGGGGCAACCGGTGCCGAAATATGCCCTTTTCGCCTCGCCTCTGGAGCATGCTGAGCAAAACCATGGCCTCTCAGCTGCCATCTTCTCATCCATCCCCACGACAGTCCAACTTCCCCAGCCTGCTGGGGAGACCATGGCTGATTGGCACCTGGTTAGGCTGCACTCAGCTGTCCCTGATATTTGACACACAGACATTCACTCACTCACTCACACACACACATGCACCTCCTTCCTGCCAAACCAAAAAACACACCAGCCCTGGGAAGGGGAAATAAACATGTGACAGAAGGAGGTGGGAGAGGGTGGAAGGAAAAAAGGAGTCAGACTCCGAGAGCAAAATATCTCCTAGGAGGCCATAGACGTCTTTGGTGGAGGGACACCCTGCAGCCGGGCCTTGGTGGAGGTCTGGTGGAGGAAAGCTGAGCTCTTGGGGGACGGTTCTGTGAAGAGACCCTTGCTGGGGATGTTGGAACTGAAGAGGGTCTCTCTCGGTACCTGCTGGGAAGGCTTTCTCTAGCCTGGACCGCTTCTTCTCTTGAAAGGCCGTTGCCTCGAGATTGCCGCCGCTCTTTCTCTCCAGCCTTTCCCATCAGTCCACTAAAGGGCTTCCCACGGGAAGGTCCTCTGGAACGCGTGGAATACGAAGGAGGCTCATTCTGCGCCTCCACCCTGAACTGGAACAAGGGCCTTGTTTCCACCTCTCTGGGAGCCATGGCAGCATTGCTGGAAGCCTCAGATGGAAATGCAGAGGGGCCACAGCCAGGAGGTCTGTCGGGAACGTCCAGCACGGAAAGTGGAGGTGAGGTGTGGAGCTTTGGAAGACTTGGGTGTGTCTGGGGCTTCCAAGCCATTGGCACTGGGGTGTTTTCGAGGATATGCGACCTCCCTTCAGGTGGTACCATTTATCATGGTAGGCCGACACTTGCTTGAAAAAGGTCCTGCCTTCCGTGGAGTATGTCCGATGCACGCGCTGTCCCGATGTTGCCTCGGGTCAGACAAGCGTAGCCCTTTCCTTGATCCCACCACTCTACTACCACAGTGTTGACATTGTTAAACACGGGCCAAAGGGGAAATGCTTTCATTCACCCAGCATACAGTATGCTCAAAGTGTAGGACGGGATTCCGATGTATGTCAGTTTTCAGGAACCAGGAACCAGGATCAGGAAGAGCTTTTATGGAAGAAAAGAAAGGGGACCGAAGAATGCATTCAGAATATTCGAGGGACTGTTGTAGAATCCCCCTTCAATAAGAAAGGGGCGGTCACTTACATTAAGGGCAAGATTTTGAACACTGTTGTCAAACCTCACAATTCCTGGGGATCTTTAATGCTGAGATGACCAGCTTCCTTCGTGCCTGCAAAACCTCTAGGATACCGTGTATTTCAGGGAAGAACAGGCATAGCCCAGAGCTACCTGCTGTTCTTGAGCCCCATTTTGATAGCCTTCAGGATTCAGCAGCAGACAAATAATGCCACTGTAAATGTCATGCCATTTTGGGGAACAGGGACAGATGTCACATTGTATTACATTCCATGCACGATAGGGTTATCCCTGCTATTTTGGTGTTTTTTTAAAAAATACAGAACAACCAATAATTCTGCCTCGGTCCCTTTCGGTGATGTCCCTATATTTCTGCCATGCCCCTCTGCTGATAAAAAGAACTTTAAAAAGTGCAGTTCCAGTTGTCAAAATATTGAATCTCCCTGAAGTATGTATTTAAAGAAGCTTTGCTGATAGTACAGCTGAAACAATTCACAGAGCAGCAACAACAAAATGAAGATAATCCAAGGCGACATCCAGAACAGCTGACCCCAGAAAGGAAGGAGGGAGAAAATGAGAAAATTGTTGCAAAGTAGGATTAAAATGCCTGGCTGGGATGAAAAATGTTCAGTGGGGAGAGGAACCGAGAGGAGCTGGTCTCTCGACAGAGGCAATAATGGGCTTGCTTCTCACTCCCCCGGCAAGTTTGATGGCAGGGGATTCTATTGTTCTGCACTGATCAGTTTCCATTTGAGAGAAGTTATTCTTTCTCCTTCTCCTTCCTCCCCACCCCTTTTTCCTCTTTTTCTTCTCGCCCTTCCCCTCTTCCTCCTCCCCCTCCTCTCTCAAGTAACGGCAAAATGCATTTGGCCTAAATCAAGTACAGTATTACATTATTACTATTACTATTATTATTGATAGCATGCAGAGTGGCAGTAGGAAGAAAGTAAAGTCTTGCTCCAGGGGGGTCATGACTAAACTTTAAAGCTGAGCATCAGACTATAGGTTGCATGTTATTTCGATCAACAGAGGTCTTTCATAAAACAGTGCATCATGCAGACAGGTAGTAAGAAAGGAACAGGTCCACCATCGTCCAGCCTTCCACAACCTGGTGTCCTCCAGGTATGTTGGAGCTGTGACTCCCTGAATCCATAACCAGGAAATATCTGGAGGGTGCCCAGGTTTGGGGACGCTGAACCAAAATGTGTGATCAGGCCATGAAATTCTCATGCTTCAGGATAGAGACAATGCAATGCTTCTTCACCCAGCAGCTTCTAAACATGGTGACTTTGGGTATAAAATATACCTTTCTCTACACCTGAAGATCAAAGGAAGTGATAGTTCTGCTGTTTGTTGCACTGGTCAGACCATAGCTGGGCTACCACGTCCAGTTCCGGTCTCCACAATACAAGAAAGACAGTGAGGAACCGGGAAGGGTACAGAGAAGATGGTGAGAGACTTGGAGGCTAAATTGTATGAGGACCTGTTAAAGAAACTAGGTAGGTTCAGCCCAGTGTTTCTCAGCCTTGGACACTTTAAGATGTGTGGACTTCAACTCCCAGAGTTCCCCAGGCAGCATGGCTGCATGGCTGGCTGGGGAATTCTGGGAACTGAAGTCCACACATCTTAAAGTGGCCAAGGCTGAGAAACACTGGTTTAGCCTAAAGAAGAGAATGCTGAGGGGAGACATGATAGCAGTCTTCCAGTCCTTGAAGGGCTGTCACGGGACAGAGAGGGTGGATTGATTCCCCAGAGCTCCCACGGGCAGGACAGGAACCAGTGGGTCGAAGCTTTACAGAACAAGATCCAAGCTCAAAAGGAGGAATTTCCTGACTGTGAGAACCATTAAGCAGCACAATAGCGTGCCTCCTGGAGTTGTGGATGTCCTACCACTGGAGGTTTTCAAGAAAAGGTTGGACAACCAGCAGTCTGTTACACTCTGAGAATTCCTGCTCTGGGGTCGGACTTGAAGCCCTCCGAGGTCCCTTCTGCCCCCATGATGCCAGGGGCCGGTGGAAGAGAAGGGCATCTGCCTTCACCCTCCGCTCGAGAGACCGCTGTCTGCTCAAGTTGCTGAACAAGATGGACCTCTACTCACAACTCGCAGGATAGCTGTTATACTGGACTTCACGGCTATTAACAGGTTCTGGAGAGGAAAGGTCCACTCAGCAAGGCTGGTGTCAACAGCAAGATTAAAGAGCTAGCCTCTTCTTCAGAGCACAGCAAATTGTTACGTGTAATCCCGCAGGATTTCGAAGATCCCCAGCGTCACGCCCTGCGATAAGAACTGCTCTCAGGACATTTGGGCCCGAACCTAAAAGACTCTGCTTTGCTGTATTCCCTGAGATGCAGTGTAAGTAATCAGGGTCAGTGCGAACTAGGGAGGCAGTATTTACGTTCCTAATTATTCTTATGCCCTCATATGTACTGTACTTTGTACCTGGAGTCACAGAACACACTAATCTGGGCTAAAACTGGGTTCAGTAGATGGTGAGTCGTGCGCTGTGGAAGCCTCGCTGACTTTTGGACAAGGACAGAATAGTGCCGTTCGTTGCACGTGGTGGCAGCACTGGGACTTAACGGGCCGCATTTTTTAAAATTGGGGTCAAGCAGCTCTGGGGCTTCTAATTGCCCAGTCCAGTTGGAACAGGCATCAAGGTGAAAGGCAGGGCCAGGTGGGAGACCTGAATGGCATTATTTATTTGGAAAAATAATCTGTCCTTTATTTTTAAGGATAGTGCAACACTTGTTGCATTTTCCTTATTTGAAGCAAAATAATTATATTTCTCAGAATAACAGTATTTGATGCTTACAGGGCATTCCAAGCATTTCGCCCATGTTCAGCCTTCATAATCACTCTTGCGAAGAGTTTTATTGCTGTGGCTGCCACCGACGGGGCGGCACATTCAAAAGTGTCAGAGGCAAGACTCAAAGGTCTTGTGAGACATGAACTAACACCAGCCTTCCCATCCTCGAGGTTGCAAGTCCCATCATCCCTCACCCTTTGCTAACACCTCACCTGCATATAATACAGATGCCTCTCAAGCAGAATAGAGTCGACAAGGACATGCTACAGACAGGGGTGTACACGGGGGACAAGAAAGGTTAAGATGGTGGCTGGGACCATGCAACCGACCTTTTTGACCCCCTGCATGCCCCAGCTGCAGATACAACTCCAATATGGATTATGGCTTCTCATCACCCACTTTTTCCAACAGAAGACTCCATGTTCATAGCAGAAAACCTCTCTATATGTAAATTCAGAAGAACTGCAGGAGGTGAAGATGCAATTTTCCCACTTTCCTTTTCAGTGGGCGTGTTGCTATTGTGTTTAAGTCCGAAAATTTTATGCACCCAAGCTTCCTATCTCAGCCCTGCCTTGTATTGCATTGTATCTCAGATTCCCAGACCAATCTGAGTTCTGCTTTTCAGTGCACAGATGTTACTTAACTCCTGTTGCTGTTTTGGAATAAAGATAACTGTCTTTGGATAAGGAGAGATCTGTGTTAGACAACTGATGGCGTAACCTAAGATGGTGTTGGGTCAGCTGTGTGTGAACATTCATAGCTTGTACCATGAACGGTGTCACATCCTGAATGAACAGTATCAGTATTTACTAATACAGTACAAGGCCATAGATCAAATAGTATACCTTTCCATTTCTTTTGCTCTTTACAAATGGCAATTTACATTTTACCCAGCTCATTCCTCATCTATGTTTTCTTTCAGAGAAACCTACAGTATCTTATCCACACCATTTCAGCCACTCTTCCCTTCTTTCTCTGATCCACACAACGAAGGGGACAGACTTCAGTGCACATGCAGGTGTTTTACACAGCCATTGGCAGATCTATTTAAAATTTATAATTAAAGTATAAGTGCCATGTAATCTTGATCATAAAATTATAAGCCCCCCCTCCTTTTGGTTTAATTATATTTTTTCCCCTGCTGGAAATAAAAAGTGCCTGTTTACTGTGGATTATAAAATCACAAACACTAGAAGGGGTATCCAGGTTCAAATGAGGTGAATATCACGTACCCACCAGAAAGCTTAAACAGGTCATTTAAAGATGTTGCAACTGTATTCCCACAACTGGCTAAGTTTGGTTTGTTTTAATCTTGGATAGAGTTTTTGTGACTTCAGGCTGTGTAAATCCAGCCCTTCTGCTGAGTTAGTGAGTCAGCACGGTGTGAAAACACAGAGAACGGGTTAATTCTGTCTCCAGCCTAAGTGTGGTATGTAAATACATCTATTGTTGAGTTTCTCCCAACCTGCCCCTTATAAAAGGCTCTCAAAATCTGTCCTGGAGGTATGGGGGACCTCTTTATTCAAAATGGATCAAAATCTATGATCCAAAAAGTCACCCATGCACCGTCTCCAAGATAGATGCTACCCTGAAGTGGTGGGTCTGTTCTGCCTGCAGTCTAACCGCCATGTGCAGCTGCGGCCTTGGGGGTCACCTCCACAAGCTATCTCAAGTAGATTGCATTGCCATTCAAACCTAATTGAACCATTCTATCCCATCTTCCAAGAGCAGGCATATTTTCTATAGTTCGAGGTTCACTTTATGATTCTTTACAACATTTGTTTGGCTTCCCCAGGCCAGAAGGAGCATGACCAGGGATGTAACGTCCTCACCAAAATGGAAAGTTCTCAGCATTCCAGACTTTTTCAACTGAGTGGTGGTTCAGGGTCAAAACGGATGCTTAAAAATTGGCAGATGCTGAAGGCCCTCATTTTGCCCCTTCATCCTCCCGAAAAGGGGGGAAATTGCTCTGTTTGTGGGGAAGATAGGATTTTTTAAGGGAAGAAATTTCAGGCAACCCTTTGGACCTCCCAGCCCACCCAGAGGAATTTAAGAAGAAGAAAAAAGGAGATAATGGCTAATGAGACACAGCAGAATCCCCCTTAGAAAAATATACAGGTGTCTACAGGTAAGTCACCCACTGCTGCACCAGTAGAGAAAAATGTTCCTGAAACTTAGAATATGAAAGGCCTGCAGAGCAGAGGTATAATGTTGAGGTCCCAAGCTAGTTTAAAACCAGCAGCTGTTGTATGTTGAAATTGCAGCACGCTTGTCAAAGGCATGGAGTGGTTAGACTGATGTAGGATTTAAGTTGGGGTGAGGGGTGGAATGGGGGAAGACAGGTCGGTTATGTGGAGGCACGTTACACGTGAAACAGATTACAGGTATCCATTTTATCAGCTAACTGTTGTAATCTGTTACAAGCCCATTGTGTTTGCTGAGCCCTTCAGGGATTGCCTGACATCTTTCGATGTACGTAATTTCAGCAATCTCTCACTCAATTGTGCTGTTAAAGTTGTTTATCTACTTTTCATGAAGGAAGGCTCCAGAGGAGGTCACATTCTTCCAGGGCTGCATTTTCTTTTCTTTTCTTTTCTGTTTTTTTCCACCCATGAAGGAAGATAGGACAAGGGATTTTATGCTTTAATCTAGGCTGACCGTATTTCCTTGAGACAAAAACGGGACATTGGGATGGCAAAACGGGGCAGGGCTGGGCGACGGGCTGGATCGGCAGGCAGGAACTTCCCCGGTTTTCTCAGGCTGGGAATCTTCGAATTCCTTTGTTTGTGAGAGGCAAGGCTGGGCTGGAGAGTCTAGTGAACGGTTGTCCCTGACAAGCCATTCCTCCTCTGGCCGTGCTTTTACGTTCTTTTCTTCCCGCCCTTTCAAGGCGGGAACCAATCGGCTTGCCCTTTGATCACCACCTATCAGCTGATCCTTTTTTCTTTTTAGGTTTCCCGCCGGGTTGAGCTCTGCGGCTTTTTTCCCACCGTTTCTGCTGAGCTCCCCCTCCTTCCACTCAGTCAGACTGCATTCTGACAGGTTCGCAGGAACTTTCACATTTTTAAGTAAGGTTTTTAAGAAAACGGGACAAAATGGACATTTATATTAAAACAAGGGACAGTCTGGAAATGTTAAAAAAACAGGACTGTCCTGTTCAAAACGGGATGTGTGGTCAGCCTGCTTTAATCACAACTGGAAGCTCGGTCCATTGTTCAGGGACCGGGTGGTTTGGATATGAAGTGGTGCTTAATCAATCAGTAGCTGTTTCCATGGGAAAAGAGGAAGTAATCACTGCTGCCTTTGTTTATTCTTGTTATTACACTCATGTACTAAGCAAAGAAAAGGAAAAAGGGCAAGTTAATATATAAACCCCCTCCCAAACTGAGAATGGCTGAGACAAGACTAATTCTATCAAATTCTATCAACTGTTCTGCATAGGAAGCAGTCAAACATGAATGAATGGGTGCATGCAATTTTTTTTTATCATAGCCATTGATCAGAAAAAGGAAAAAAACAAACCCACTTAAATTTCATTCACAGCTAATATAGAAAGACAGGTTATATATCCCTAGACCAGGCATGTCCAACCCACGGCCCACAGGCCGCACGCGGCCCTGAAGAGCTAGTAATGCAGCCTCAAAAAATTGTAAACTTTTAACATCATTTTGCGATTTTTTTCATGACTCGATTGTGCAGTGCTCAAGCGCGGACTGTGTAGGTAGAAACAACGGAATGCTGTGTAGGGGAGGGGGCAGCGCAGTGCTAACGCCACCGTCGCCCGCTACACACGTCAGCTTGTGGCGACTTGGCATTATATGTAATATTTCAACCTACCTACACGTGTTCTGTGACAACAGGCATTTATTATTATTATTAAGTAGACATGTAAGTTTCCTTATTTGATTATTAAACTTTGCTTTGTTTATTTGCCTATCTAACAATTTACGATGGGCTTGTTGTGTTATTTCTTAAAAAAATATATTTATTCCTAAATAAATTGATTCCAGCATGGCTTCAACGTCATTTCAACAGAAAACAGAACCCAAAAAAAGAAAAGAAAAAAAAAGAAAAATCACAGATGAAGGAAGAGTATTCAATGAAAAATGGACAGATGAGTACTTTTTTGTCGAGACAAAGGCACTATTCTTAATTTTTAGGGAAAATGTGTCAGTTTTCAAAGGCTACAATTTGAAAAGGCATTATATGGAAAAACATGAATTTGTCGTAAAGACAAATTAGTGGAACTGAAAAAAAGTCTGTCCTCTCAACAATTTTTAAAAAAAAAGTTACAACTCAAAAGGACTCTATTATAAAAGCTAGTTATTTGGTAGCAAATCTGATTGCAAAAAAATCAAAACCATTCACCGATGGTGAGTTTATTAAGCAATGTGGCAGATGTAATTTGTCCTGATTAAAAAAAAAGTGATTTTTCTGAAATCAGTTTGTCTCACCAGACTATAGCCAGGAGAACTGAAGAAACAGGAAAATCTATCGAAAGAGGTTTGAAGAGTAAAGCTGCTAATTTCAAATTTTATGCTTTGGTGATGGATGAAACTATTGATGCTACAGATATGGCTCAACTTGCCATTTTTATTAGAGGCATTGGTAACAGATATAACGTCACTGAAGAAATGGCTTCTTTGGTGCCGTTAAAACACACAGCTAAATCGCTTGATTTGTACGAAGCAGTAAAAATGACATTAAAGCAATTTTCTTTAACCATTGTCAACATATCTGCTGTATCTACTGTTGGTGCCCCAGCCATGGTTGGTAAAAGCAAGGGACTTACAAAATTGATAGAAGATGATGCGAGTGCCGCCGGCAACTCATGTTTGATGAAGTATCACTGCATTCTACATCAAGAAAATTTATGCGCGAAAGCTTTAAAAATGGATAATGTCATGCAAATTGTCATCAAAGTAGTGACTTTCCTAAGGGCCAAGGGACTGAATCACCACCAACTCCAGGAGTTCCTTAAAAGTATGGATGCTGATTATGGGGACATCATTTACTTTTCTGAAGTACAGTGGCTAAGTCGGGGTAAAATGCTGAAAAGATTTTATGATTTGCAAAATGTGAAATCAAGTCTTATGGAATCAAAAAGAAAATTTGTGCCAGAACTTGAAGATGAAAAATGGCTCACAGATTCAGCATTTTTGGTGGATTTGATTGCTCATTTAAATGAGTTAAACATGGGTCTTCAAGGTGAAAACCAACTTGACACCGCAATGTTTCAAACCATAACAGCATTTGAAATGAAACTTAAAGTATGGCAAGCTCAAGTTATGGAAAATAATTTTATACATTTTAATACATTGGCTAAACACAGTCCTGTGAACAACAAGAAATATGCAGCCTTGCTTTTTGGTTTGATACAGGAATTTGAGAACCGGTTTCAAGATTTCTGTAAAATCATCAAAATTTTGGTATATTTTCGACTCCATTTTCAGTCGACATAACTACATTACCTCTGAATTTTCAAATGGAATGCACAGAGTTGCAATCAGACATTCAACTCAAAGAAAAAGTGTGATCATGTCTCTCTACTGGACTTTTATAAGACCTATATTCCCAGAGAAAAATATCCCTCGCTTCACAATCACGCCTTATTCATGACATCGCTTTTTGGCAGCACGTACGTTTGTGAGCAACTATTTTCAAGGATGAAGCACACGAAGAGTAAAATTAGAATTAAAATTTCTGATGAGCACCTTGAAAACTCACTGAGAATTGCAACCACTTTCATCGGACCAAACATTGATGCATTAGTTTCACAAAAACAAGGTCGAATATCCCACTAGTTTTATGTTGCCCTCTTTTTAAAAATTTTATAATAAAAAAATATAAAAAATAAATGAAGTCTTATTACTTATACACATTAACTATATTATATATTTTATGTGTGGCCCAAGACAATTCCTCTTCACTCAGGGTGGCCCAGGGAAGCCAAAAGGTTGGACACCCCTGGTCTAGAGCCTTTCAGATCAGTTGATCTTCTGCCCAGCCTCGCGCGCTACATAACAAAATTTAGCAACGTCTAAGGCCCTTGGACCATTTGAATCTGATAATAATAAACGGACATGAAACACATTGGCTTCCCCTGGATAGTCTTTTAAAAAGAGGGACAGGTAAAAATGACAAATATCTCAATAATATTTGCAATATAATGGTGGATATATCATGGTTTCCAGCCCGCCTACATAAGCTCAGCATATGGACATGGATATATTTAAGGCACGTTAGAAGGGACCTTTTTCAGCAAGGCTTATTCTGGAATAAACTAGCACTTCCTGGAATGACCAAGTAACATATTTTCTAAGGAAGGACAGAATGGAGATCAACATTTGTTCTTGGTAGTAGCCATTTCTCCTAGAATCCACAGGAATATCCAAATTTGCTCCCAGTAGGATTCTGTCTTCATAAGTTGCTTCACAGGAAATAATATGATCTGAAGATAAACCAGAATTTTGAAGAGAACCCCAGTTTTGTAGCTGGCAAGGTCTGTCAGGACCTTGCTAGGACCAGCTTGATTTGACTACATTTTTATATTTACATCTTTTTCCTTTTTTTTAAAACCCTATTTTATTTTCATTATTCTTACTCTGTTACATTATTCAAGTCTGGTTAATGACCGAAATAAGTACAGGTAGTCCTCGCTTAATGACCATGCATTTAGTGATGGTTCAGACAACGGTGCTGAAAAAACTGACTTGTGACCCGTCCTTGCACTTACGGCTGTTACAGCATCACTGCAGTTATATGATCATGATCTGGGCACTTGACAACTGGTTCACATTTACAACCGTTGCAGCATCCTGTGGTCACATGATTGCCATTTTCGACCTTCCCAGCTGGCTGCTGGCAAGCAAAATCGAGGGGAACCATGTGATTCATTTAACAACCATGTGGTTTGCTTAATGACCATGGTGATTTGCTTAACAACCACCACAAGAAAGAGCCAGTTTGGTCTAGTGGTTAAGGCAATGGGCTAGAAACCAGGAGACTGAGAGTTCTAGTCCTGCCTGAGCCATGAAAGCCGGCTGGGTGATCTTGGGCCAGTCACTCCCTCTTAGCCCAACTCACCTCACAGGGTGGTTGTTGTGGGGAAAATAGGAGGAGGGAGGAATATTAGGTATGTTTGTCGCCTTGAGTTATTTATAAAAATAATAAAGGCAGGATATAAAATAAAATAAAATAAATTGTAAAATCAGGTCAGATTCACTTAATGACCACTTTGCTTAGCAACTGAAATTCGTCCCAATTGTGGTTGTTAAGTGAGGACTACCTGTACTTTTGACTTTGAGTCCACAGAAGATCAGCTCTAATGTCCAGGGCCTGTGCCGAGATTTTCTTCTTTTCTCTTTCTCTTCAGGAGAAAATGGTGAGACCGCTCAGTGCAAATCTTCTGATTCCAGTGGTGAAGAAGAAGCAACTATGGGCCAAAAGAAGCCCCGGAGGCAGAGGACCCATTTCACCAGCCAGCAGCTGCAGGAGTTGGAGGCCACTTTCCAGCGAAATCGCTACCCGGACATGAGTACAAGGGAAGAGATCGCAGGCTGGACCAACTTGACGGAACCGAGGATACGGGTGAGGGTCCCTGTTGGCAGAGGTGATGGGCTGAACCAGGGATTCAGCTCCTCATATTAGCTCAGCCACACCAAAGATGAATCCCTGACAAGCGGAGTGAGCTGAAAGCCAACCCTTGGCAAGGTCAGGGGTCCTTGGCTCAGATCTCTTCCACTAAATGATAAAACACCTTCCTCTACCCCAACTTCTTCAGGAGTTGTCAACCCTTGTGAGGTTGGCAGACTCACGAAACAAGGCCCCTTGGATTTCAGGAGAGATCTTTACTGCCAGTTGGGTAATGTAGCAGAATCTTGAAAGTCTGTCAGAGCAATTCTCCAGCTCAACTTATACCTAGCATAATTAAGGTGGAATTGCTCTTCTGAGTCTTTTGATTTAGAGAGTAAGGAAGATGACCTGGATGGAGACATGCAAGATCCATTGCTAGGACAGTGAGGGATGAAAAATAGTTTAAGCCCACGACAGACAGACATCTCCCTAATTCACATGGCTATAAGGAGGAAGTCCAGCACAATCAGACTTGCAAAATTCTGTTATTATACCCAATCTCAAAAAAAGTAGTTTTGGACTTCCTAAGGAGTTAATTTCTTGGTCTGGTCTACCTAGCGTGCTTAATACTTTCTCATGCTCTGCCCTCCTCTGGACGGAGGCATCTCTTTTGCAATGGACCTCTTTCCTCCTCTGCTTTTCCAGGATCTGTTACACATTCAGCTGTGTTGAGACTGCATTCTGGTTGGAAATTGGGGGAGTTGCCGTGGCATTGCATCTGGAAGACAGCAGGCTGGGAAAGACTGGAGTGAACGCTTGTGTAAATCACAGCAAGATGATATGTCTAATTCTGTAGGTTAGCAGGCTGGCTTAAGAAATGTTGCTGCAACGCCTTGAGCTTCTTTTCTGTTAAAATGCATATACCCTATGATTGTTCACTCCATGAAAGCATGGAGAATGGTGCAAACGGAAAGCATTGATAGACAGATTTCATAGGACCTACTTGGCAGGGACTATTTGGATCAAGACATTTACATTCTTTCTCATTCTTTGGTGGGGGGGCTTGTTTTCATGTGTCAACATTTTTTATTTTGATCATGGCTATGGGACCTCCAACCCAAGAAGTGATCCTTCTCCAACCTGAAGGTTGGCATGGGGAATCTCTGAGTTGGAAGAAGGCACCCAAGTGTGCCTTAACCGTGCATGGACTGGTTTTCTGGAGAGTGATGCACAGGACAAAATGATTGTGCACAAAGCTGTTGTGACTGCCAGGAAATCACATTAAACACAGTCTGATTATTATCCTTTTTTGTTTTGTCTTTTGGTGCCTTCGAGTCAGTGTTGACTCCTGGTGTCTAGACAAGTCCTGGCAGTTTTCTAGGCAGCATTTTTGGAAGTGGTTTGCCATTGCCACCTTCCTAGGGCTGAGAGTGAGGGACTGGCCCAGGTTCACCCAGTTGGCTTCGTGCCTAAGGCAAGACTAGAACTTGTGGTCTCCTGATTTCTAGCCTGGTACCTTTAACCACTGCACCAATCTGGCTCCTTTCTTGGTTGACTCCTGGTGACATACATGGACAAATCTCTGCAGTTTTCTAGGCAGCATTTTGGGAAGTAGATTGCCCTGGCCTTCTTCTTCCCGGGGCTGAAAGAGAGGGACTGGCCCAAGGTCATCCAGCTGGCTTTGTGTCCAAGGCAGGGCTAGAACTCACGGTCTCTTGGTTTTCAGCCTGGTGCCTTAATCATTATACCACACCTGCTCTCCAATCATCCTTCTGATTGACTGATTGATTATGTGCCATCAAGTCATTGTCAAATCTTATTGACCTCGTAAATAGATCTTTTCTAGGTCTGTCCCTCACCTGATCTTCCAGGTCTTCCAATGGTGCATCCTTTGCCGCTATGACTAAGTCTCTCCCCTTTTTCTTTTTCATGTCCTTAGTGATTGGTGGTGGTTCTCTGTGGCCTTTTAGCAGAGTGCTTCCACAGCAGTCTCCCAATTTCTGATCTTGGCATATGATCTGGCCTGATTAATCATTTTGTACGAACCCAGCCAGAAAGTAAAAAAAGTCTAGGAACCATTGCCTTTAAAGTCCTGGTATAGGAATTTGGAGAGAAGCAGCTAAGAGCATCTGAAAGCACAGTTGCGCTGAGACCCCAGATCGTGTCTCATTTGAAATAAGCCCCGTTTGTCAATTCAGGTTCATCAGCTCTCCAACTGGATTGGTTTCAAGTTGAATAGGTAGCAGCTCATAGGAAGGAAGATTGATCTGTATTAATAACATAAGAGCTCTGCAGGATTAGACGAAAGGCACATCTAGCCCAACATTCTGCATGCTCTATCTGGAATCTTCCACTACCCCTTAAATTACTTATGCAGGAATGCAGTGGCAAATGTTAATGGCACGTAAACCCGAGTAGGCTGGTATGGCAATCTCCTTTGCAAAGGCTGGCTATGGAACACTGCCCCCTGCATCTTGAGGGTTTATCCTCTTTCCCAAAAAGAGAAAAAAAAATCTGTGGTGGCCTGACTGGAGTTGGAGTCACCATGAATAGGCTGGTAAAGACTTAAGCCTTCTCATATCCCCTTCAAATATCCATTTCACTTCCCTTGCTCTCTCTGGGGGTAAAAAGAGGAGGAGGACAGTCCATACAGAACTCTCATTCTTTCAGAGCTGCTCCAGGCTCCTGTCTATGTGCAGATGGCCAGAAGAGAGAACCAGTGCTCTGTTAACCTTCTCTTCTGGGTTTGGACAAGGACAGCTGTGAGTAATCCAAAACGAACCCAGGACATTTTGGTGTGACCTGGAATTGGATTCTGATCCAGAAAGGACTTCACTCAACATAGCTGAGCACCTCTGTGCCACACAGAACCCACCACATGCATTTGGGAAGCTCACAAATGCACAAGGGCTCGATAACCCTCCTCCATTTTTGACCACAGCAGCTGGTGTTTAAAGAATGCTCTCTGCAGTTTCACAGCCATCAAGACCAGTAGCTCTTGAAAGCCTTCCATGGATTGTTCTTATTCTCTTTCAAAAGAAGACAAGAATGATCGATGGATGACTATCACTACCACAGGGTAATGATTTAACACAACTAGTTTTTGAATTGTTCCTCAACCTTGCATAAGCGAGTACTTTCTCCCTCCCTCCCTCTTTTCTTTCAAGGTTTGGTTCAAGAACCGAAGAGCCAAGTGGCGGAAAAAGGAACGTCATCAGCAGAAGGAGCTTTGCAAAGGAGCCTTTGGGTCACAGCTGAATGGCTTGACTGGGAACCCTTATGACGACATTTACCCAACCTATGCCTATAATACCTGGACCCCCAAGGGGCTACATAGCAACCCTATCCATGGCAAAGGCTTCCAACTCTTCAACTCCATGAACCTCAATTCCTTTGGACCCCAGAGTGTCTTCCCAGCACCTGCAGGAGCCACTATATCTGGAGTCCCATCTCTGGAGAACTTCAGCAGCCTGGCAAGTCCTCCTGGGCATTCTGGGTCAATGTATGGGCCTGGTGCCCCTTCACTATACATGTATAGGGACCCCTGTAACTCAAGCCTGGCTGGACTGAGACTCAGAGCAAAACAGCCACAATCTGCTCTCAATTACGGCCCTCCACAAAATACAGGTATTGGCCCCAGCTTCAGCCAGTAAAATCTGGACAGGCCAGTGTGACCTTTGTGTGTAAGGTGAAAGATTATCAGAATTGTATCCCATTAAGAATCTTACCAGTGGCCCCTATAAAAATAAAAATTTGCCTCTCTAAGTCCTGTGTGGGGAGATATTAGGCTTTGCAAATATTTTTGGTTTCCTCCTTTCTGAAGACCATCATGTCAGCTTCAAGCTTTTTCTTCACTATTAGCATCCAGTCACCTGTCCTGTAGGCAGAGGTTCCTTGGAGGGCCCAGGTCTTGCTTTGGCTGAGGGCTATAAGCAGCCAACAATATTCTAATTTCATCTGAACCATTCAGGGTCAGATGCCCAAGATGTTTTTTTTTAATTAATTAATTAATAGTAGCGGTCCTGGAGAGATGAATTGGCAGGGCTGTAATCAGATGTTTGGAGCAGTTACAGGGGAAAAGCCCATCTGTTTCTGATCATCAAAGCAGAAGCTCTCAAAAAAGGAGAATGAAAAAAACCAAGCCTCTTCTCTACCAGGGCAATCTTCTTCAACTTGGCCACCTCCAGGCGTGTCGGATTACAGTTCCTTTCATCCTCAGCCAGCATGGCCATAACAGTTTAAATTCAATCCAGGTAGTAATTACAGAGTTGGAGAATAGGCCTAAGGAGCCAGATAATTGGAACCACCTCTGTCAAGGTCATCTTCCTTACTCTCTATAGCACCTTCCCCATTAACCTCAGTTCTCCCTCCTGTGTGCCCAGAGAATTCCTGGTCAGGGCCATGAAAATGAACTACAGATTCACTGCTCTCCTCCCATGCTGGCCAACTTCCCTAGATCACTAGACAGGTGCTGTAATGCAGCTGCACAATGAGAAGCTACTCCCCTCCCTTTCCTTCTGCTGAGTTTCACCATCCCTTTCTGACTGTTTCTGCATCCCACCCCACCAGTTTTGCAGCCCCAAAGCTTCCCCTTCCCCCTGTCTGCTCTGTGGCCTCCTCCATTCCAGAAAGCCCATAAACTTGTTCATCCTGGGACAACCAAGTCCCTTGTAACAGTGGCAGTTCATGTGGACAGAGTTTCCCTAGGCACTGCAGATGAAACTGGCATATAAGTTGTGGGGGCCTGCATGTCTGTTGCATTCTCCCACAATCCCTGTGACTCTGGGTAGCCCACTGAATCAGATATTCCAAATGTTTTCCCTTGCATCTAGGGTCCAGAACAGACTCCACTTCATACTCTTCCTCCCCAACCACCAGGATAGATGGAGGGGGAGCTTCTTCTAGTCTGTAAGCTGCAGGGGGCACCTCCCTCACAAACAATGATCAATGGAAAACAGGATGAATCCACCTGTTGCTGGCGTTGCAACAACACAGCAACAAGGTGCTCAATGGGCAGTGGTGTACCTTGAGGATTGGAAGTCATCTCCACTAACAAAGAAAAAGACCTTCAGCCTCTTTTGAAAGAGAGTAAGAGACTGGCAACGTTGATGCCAGCCATGAAGTAGGCCAGATCAGGAAATCCACTCCACAGGAAGGCTAAAATGACTTTGATTGAGATTAGCTATAATAACCAAATCTTGCAAGTCTGATTGCTCTGCATCTCCTCCCCCTTCCTATACTCCAGTGAATGAGGGGGGCATCTGCCTGAGTCGCTTCTGAATGTAATCTTGTTCTGGACTTAAAAGATACTTTAGCCCTAGGTATCTCTGTACCTCCATCAAGGTTATCGTCCTTTCTCTCTTACACCACCCTAGGAGGATATGCGGACTATATCTAGACAAGGTGAGCTTCTCCAAGGCAGAGCCTCCCATATACCCCCGAGTAAATAACTGTCAGTTGCTTTAAACAACTTGGACATTCTGAAAGGGACTTTCTCAGAGGTAGCGTCCTACTTACATTCTCTACCTAAATTTACATGAGGTGGAAAAGAAACGTCCTACTACCATAAACTTTTTTCAAATGGTTTTGTCCCCTCTGTATCCACCCTCTCTGAAAATGTTTCTGTTGTCCATCAGTAAGGTAGAAAACACTAGACCACTGGCTAAAGAAACCCTCTCCCATCCAAGGGTAAACTCTTTTGTGGAGTCCTTGGGGCTCTCTGAGCATTGTTGCTTTCTTGCAGACATTTCATTGCCAGTCTAGGCAACTTCTTCAGTGAGAAAAAGTTCAGTTTTTCGCACTGAAGACGTGGCCTAGCCTGGCAATGAAACGTCTGCAAGAAAACAGGTGAGCTCAAAGAGCCCCAAGGACTCCACAGTTCAACCCTGAGCTACAAATATTCGCTTCGATTGGTAAAGACTTTTCTTTCCAAGAACATCAGGACTGAACATCCATCTTAAAAATGAAATAGTTGCTATAGGAATAGAGTTACATTATTGGCCATCCTTTCCTTCTTAGAAAATGTGCGTTAGTAGAGGATTATGAAAGAGAAAGGTGACAAGCAAGAAGGCACTTTGGCTTTGAGGACAGCAGTGGCCACCTGGTCACCTTCTAGATACGAAATTGGGAATAACCTGAAGAAAGTCTTCAAAGAATACTTTAGACACACAAGAATATACAAGGCTTGACTGCTTTACCATCTATACAAGCACAAAGGACTGCTTTCGAAGGCAGATGTTTAAAATGTTCATTTTAGGAGTGAATTCTGATGTCCTATCAATAAATGTTTTTTTTCCTATTTCAGTACAAAAGTGTGCCTAAGGATTTGGATTCTGCAGGTGTTTTCATGGATAGTAAGCTTCTCAGCTTGTGCTCGATGCTAACCCAGATATTTGGAAGAATTTATAAAAAGTTAAAGCCTTCCAAAATGGACATCTTGGTAACATATGAGACTCACCCATGTTAATGCTTTGGCAAAACTAGGTGTAGCTACGCATGTAAGAGAATGTTGAACAGCTCTGCTCCTATCCTTGGATTGCACCTTAGGAAACAAACATACATACAAACAAACCCACACCAATAACTTGTCAGCTTAGGAGCCATCCTCAAGCGGAGTTACTATTTGCAATCTATTGCAAATAACTTAGAAATCATCCAGAACATTGCAACCCTTTCCTCTTATATTAGGCAGATTTTCAGAATGTTCTCCTTCTGTACAGACGTGTCATATGGTAGCCCTATTTTTAATCCCCATAATCCATCTTTCCCCTCCAGGTGACCTCTAGCTAGCTTGGACTAAAGCCCCCATCACATCTAAGTAGCTTCTATAACTTTGCTGTCCTTCCAAAATAAGGATGTCCTTGAAAACTATCTGGAGACCGCTAATCGTGTCCTTTTTGCCTTATCCATCTGGAATTGCTGGGAAGTACAGCTGATAAATTTAGAACAAATAAAAGGAGATACTTCTTTGCTCAGTGTGTTGCCGGAGAGTGGAATTCACAACAGCAGGATAGTCTTCACCTTCACTGACGTTGAAACAAGCCCTTTCCCATATAGGTCCATAGTTATTTATTTTCCCTAAACTTTTACTAACATGTTTTAAGATGTTATCTCACTCTCTGTCCTATCTATCTATCTATCTATCTATCTATCTATCTATCTATCTATCTATCTATCTATCTATCTATCTATCTATCTATCTATCTACAGTATCTATCTATCATCTAGCTAATGATATTTTTACTGTGCCCAGAGCCTTTAAGGGAGTGGGTCACAGAAAGAGATGTATTTTTTCTAAATAAACAAAATGTGCCTGCAGACATTTGGAATTTTCCACAGTGAATCAACAGGGAGAGACCAGATGCTTTATTTTTGATTGGTAATCTCCCCACCAGCAGTCCTATTGAGGAGAGGAGGGCAAATGGCAATTCTTATTGTGTGTCTCTGGGGAGAAAAAGGTTGAGAACATCTGTTTGAATTACAAGATTTTGGCTGCAGAACTGGTCCAAGGGAAGAGAGTTTAGGAGTGATCATTCCTGCTCACTCAATCTCACCTTTAAATGCCTCAGAGATAGACTAATCATATGGGATATACACTTGCCAACACCACTTGTTGTTCCACTTAGCCTTGCAGAAAGATCCACGTGGCTGAACAAATTGTTGGGGAGGGAAGACAAAGCAGACCACATTTTATTCTCTTGCTTAAGTTCCAGATTTGACTTTTCTGAGTATATAACAATGATTATTTGGGGTGTGGCCTTGGTTGCAAGGTTTCTAGGTCAATGGCATTTATTGTAATAGAGGCCTATTACAGTGCAGCAAAGGTCTTAGCCTTGATTCTTCTGGCGTGTCAGCTAGTGGTGAATTGAGGCCTTTTGGTTAGATCTAAAAATATCTCTGCTGTATAAAGTCATCAGCCTCCTGGAACAGAGCCTCTGACAGAATGCTAGGAGTATATTTCAGTCCCACCACGAAGGAAGTGATGGGACCAGGGAACACACACACAGACATGCACACACCTTGCCCCTGGGAGAGGTCACCGTGACATGTCCTCAAAGAACTTTGCTTCATTGAGATTCCTATCTTCTCCATGCTTGGCTGCCAACGCTGGGCAAAGCAAACCTAACTTCTGAGTGAGTACACAGAAGATCAGATAACCTATGGCTTGGAGCGTCAGACAACAGCTCCTGTCTAACGACGCACATACTTCTTAAATCATTACTGGGTTTTCTCATGGGATTCAGTTCCTTATTTTCTATTTACAACATGTACATCCTGGTTTTTCATTTTTTTTCCCAAATAAAAACAGCTGTAGTTCAAGTGAATCAAATGGAAAGGTTATCATTAAAATGATTAAATATCTGAAAACGAAAATAGAACAACAGTTGGACTAGTTAACCAGAGGCGTGGATGAACGGATACAACTTAATGGAACAGTGAAGGGATTCTATAAATGGAGGACTTCTACTAAGAATACTCTCTATCAGGTCACCACCTGGCTGATTACGTGGCACCCTCCAGAGAGCTTCCCCATGAGAACTGGTGGGCTGGTTCAAAAGGCAGCAGTCTGTCTGTCAGACACCTACGTTCTTCACTATCATGGGCTTTGGAATCAGGACAGGGTCTTGACCTCAGCTTGGTGGCACTATGGCAGCTAAGGCAGTGCCTTCCAAATAAGTGCCATGGCGGTTACCTCCTTCAGCAAAGTAGCTGTGGCATTTTGCACTAGTTATAGCTTCCAGGCCAACCTCAAGGGCAGCCTCCCGGACCGCACATTGCAATCATCCTGTCCATGTGTGAGGAAGACAAGTTGGAAAAGAAGACAGACATTCCATGGACTCAATTATTTTTTATTTATTTTTTTATCAATGGCTCCTTTTCCAGAAAGAATATTTGCAAGACTTTTCTCTTGGTAACTAGTTAACAGTAAGTAGAATTGGCATCATGAATCTACTTTGTCATACAGTTTCCTCCTATTATCATTCATACTCCAATGACAGGTTGTATGCCTGCTTCTTCAGGAAGAGGTCAACCATATCCAAAGCAAGCAAACTGCTTAAAGTGCCACCATCTTCTCAATAGTCATCATCAGCCTGTTGACTCTTATTTACCTTAGCATCCATAAACTGATCCAGAGCCTTCACAGCTTCCCCTGACTTAAAAGATAACAGACAAATAGAACTGGATATCATGAGTATCTCATGCCCAATTTCCTGATGATCGTGCCAAGTGTCTTCATATGGTAAACAGCACTGGGGTCAGAGTGATACAGCTTAATTGTCTCAAAGCCAAGGATGATCACTCAATGTAATCTTCTGAATCTGGCGCATTAGGAAGAGTGGAACCACTACGATATAATGCCCTTAATGTCCAACTCACAGACTGGTCCAGAAAGATGTCCTAGTCAACAGGATCAGAGCTGCTGAGAAATCAAGGAGAATGGAAACTTCTTCCTTATGAAGGTCATCCATTAGGTGATCAAGGTCAATTGAGGCCATAACCAGACCTGAATCTAAGATGTTTCTTCCAAAAGCATCTGCAGCTATACAGCCATTATTATCTCAAATACTGTACCTTCTTTAGAAAGAGGATGTGACTAATTGGACAATAATTGTTCAGAACCAAGAATCCAAAGTGGCTTTTTTAAGGAGCAGGCACACTGCTTTTTCCCATGCTGCCTCTCCCACAAGGATGCATTGATCATACCATACTCTGGACCTATCCAGCCCAAGCTTCATGCTAGACAGAATAAGCCAGGAAAGTGACAAGATAAAATAGCCATAAACACACAGCCACAAGCATTTGGTCCATATCTATGGTTCCATGACTCTAGGAGTCTTCATAGTAGAACAGGAAAAAGAGTCACATCTCTCAGCAGCTCAGGAATTCTTTGCAGATGGACCAATCCTTACTCTTGGCTTAGAAAACTGTGGAATATATTTATGCCAATGAGCTTAATGACTGATTTTCATCAATGACTTGAATTACTTTAACATGAATTGTCTGTTGTCTCCTTCATCTTGGTCCATTGAAGCAGGGTTGCCAAGGTTGAGGAACCCTGCATTGAAGATACAATCTAAAAGAAAAGTCTGATATCTACTGGGCTAGTATCATTGTCCTAACAGAAATCACGCTGAGACGAGGAGTAGGTCTCTAGTGTTTATTACTGCTACATTTAACAGAATCCTAACAAACTGAAGAAGTGTGGGAAAAACCCAGACAGATAAACCCTGAAAGTTAGGGTGGGTCTGATCTGTGACTCTTTGAATGGCTGCTTAATTCCTCAGTACTATGCATGCGTTTTCCCCCCTGGATAGGGGCCCCCTCCTGCTCGCCATCAGTACTCATGACAATCATAACCTTTTGGGGTTCCTTGATGACAGGGAATCTTGGGCAGTGCAACATGGAGAAAGGAAAGGGGCAACGGCCCATTTGAAAACCACATGTTTATAGGATTCAGGCTGCTGACATTAGGGTGGAAACTGCCAAGGCAAGAAACAAAGATCCTGAGACCCGGATCAAAATGCAGCATAGGGATCCTCCACCTCCAAGGCCAGGAGTCTATTCCCATGCAAGGAGGGTGGGAAAAGGCCCAAGAGTCCAACCTTGGGCTGCTCCAAATGGAGAGCTGGACTGTCTCATTCTGGAGCTCCTGCCATTCTTTAACACTGCAGTTCTCGTACCTGTAGATAGCCCTCACTTAACCACCATTTGTTTAGTGATGGTTTGGACTTACTGAAAAAAACGACGTACGACTGGTCCTCACGCTTACAACTGTTGCAGCATACCTGCGGTCACATGATCATGATTTGGATGCTTGGCAACCTGTTCGCATTTATGACCGTTGCAGCATCCCATGGTCACGCGGTCACCATTTTTGACCTTCCTGGCCGGCTTCTGGCAAGCAAAATCAGTGGGGATCTGTGTGATTTGCTTAACAACCATGTGGTTTGCTTAATGCTCATGGTGATTCGCTTACTGACTGCTGCGAAAAAGGTAGTAAAATCAGGCTGGATTTGTGTAATGACTGCTTTGCTTAGCAACCAAAATTCCAGTCCCAATTGTGGTCGTTAAGCGAGGTTTACCTGTAGAGCTGATCTCACTGAGCCTTGTTCTTGTCCCTTCCTGTTCCTTCCAGGAGAGAGATGGATTGCTGAGACCTGGGTGAAGTTCTAAGGCCTTTTCCTCCTTCATGGTTGACCAGTTAGGATGCTCCACCCAACCCTTGCAAGGAAAGAAATACGGACATGAGGAACATGAACGACCGCTATGTAAACTCAAGGCATAAAATGAAAGCCAGGGAGAAGAACCTTCTCACCCTAGGCTGGGGAGAATCCGGAGGAGAACCCTCCTGTTTTCAAGCTGGAGGAGCTGATTTCAGCTTGGCTGGAAGTCTCTTTCGTGCTCTGCTGAATTCAGGATAAATAAATGAGCTCATTTACTGCTCTGCTGAATCAGCGGTCTGCTGTGGATTCCACCTCTCTTCCTGAGGAGGATGCCTGGGCGAGGTGGTTGCACGATGCTCCACGAGACGCTTCGTGCCACAAAGGCAACCCCGCTCACGCCCCTCGCTGCCAACGCTGCCCCTTTCAGGTGGGCAAGGGGGAAAGCGGAACCAAGGCACAGAGGCGTCGAAAAGAGCCCGCACGTCTAGCGCACGCGCTAAAGCACGTCCCCTCTAGGACCTGCCCGCCAAGCTCCCCCTTCCGGGCGCCCGCGGCTTTTGACAGAGAGGAAGAACTTCCGGAGCTGCCCCGGAACCGGAAGATCCGAAGCGTTTCCGCTTTCTCCCTGTGCGTGCGCGAAGCGTCGCTTGCGGGAGAGACGCGGGCCGCCCAGAAGAGGCAGGGAAGCGGCCGGGGCTGCGGAGAAGGGTCGGCCGAGCCGGGGTGGAGGAAGCAGCGGCAGCCCCCGCACCGCCGCCATGGCGGACGTGACCGCCCGGAGCCTGCAGTACGAGTACAAGGCGGTGAGTGCGGGGCCGGGCCGGGCCGGGCCGGGTGGCGGGGCGGCTGCGGGTCTCGGGCTGAGCGAGCAGGCGGCTAAACCCGCCTGTGTGGGACGCCTGCTTCCATGGACGGAGGCCTTCTGTCCCGGGCTGGTCCGACCCCCGTTCTGCGTCTCCTTCTGGGCCGCGCAGACCTGTGAAGGGGCATCGAAGGAGACGGCCAGGTCTAGCCTTGGGAAGGGAAGGCCGAAGGGGCGCGATCGCGGCTTCCCTGCTCCGGGCGGGAGGTCGGGCCTGCTCTCTGTTCCGGAGGGCAGGACTAGGGATAACGATTTTTTGTTATGGGAAAGTGGGTTCCTCCCAAAGCACCCTGAAAGTGATGACCTGGAGAAGTGGGGCGTGGGGGGGATCCCCTAGGTCGGATGTGTTCGGCCCTCAGTTGGGAAGCTTTGATGTGGATTCCTCCACCAAGCACAAGGTGGAACTCAATCTCCTAAACCAGAGTTGTTCAAACTTGGGAACTTTAGGAGGTGTAGATTTCAGCTCCCAAAATTCCTCAGCCAGCCATCCTGGCTGGGGAATTCTGGGAGTTGAAGTCCACACCTCTTAAAGTTGCCAGGTTTGAAAAACACTGTCCTCACCCACTGCCACTGCCAGCTCTTGCGATTCTAATTTCAGGGCAACGGTACAAATAATTGCCATACCAAAATGTGCCTTTTAATTTAATTTAATTTTAATTTAACGGATTTAGGCACTGCCTGACTGGAAATGATTGAAATACATTGTTGCGTAGCCTCCACCATCTTTCTGATCCCTCTCTTTCCCTTTCCTCTTGTCTGTTTCCGCTGCGATTCTTTCAGAACTCTAATCTTGTGCTTCAAGCTGACCGGTCCCTGATTGACCGGACCAGACGCGATGAGCCGACAGGAGAGGTTCTGTCATTGGTTGGGAAGCTGGAGGGCACCCGCATGGGTGATAAGGCCCAAAGGACCAAACCCCAGATGCAGGAGGAGAGACGAGCAAAGTAAGCCAAGAATGTTGTTGTTGTTCAGTTGTTAAGTCGTGCCTGACCCTTCGTGACCCCATGGACCACAGCACGCCAGGCCTTCCTGTCCTTCACCGTCTCCTGGAGTTTACTCAAATTCATGTTCATTGCATTAGTGATGCTGTCTAACCATCTCATCCTCTGCCGTCCCCTTCTCCTTTTGCCTTCAGTCTTTCCCAGCATCAGGGTCTTTTCCAGTGAGTCTTCTCTTCGCATTAGGTAGCCAAAGTATTTGAGCTTCAGCTTCAGCATCTGTCCTTCCAATGAACAGTCAGGGTTGATTTCCTGTAGGATTGACTGATTTGACCTCCTTGCAGTCCAAGGGACTCTTAAGATTCTTCTCCAGCACCACAGTTCAAAAGCATCAATTCTTCGGCGCTCAGCCTTCCTTATGGTCCAACTCTCACAGCCATACATCACTACCAGGAAAACCATAGCTCTGATTATACAGACCTTTGTTGGCAAGGTGATGTAAAGAATGATGTACTTGCTGCCTATTAGTATCATAGTTGATTGAATTCTAGAGTGGGATGGATGTGACACATTCACTGCATCTTCTGTTTACGATACTGAGGTTTCTGTTGCAAGCTGGCTGAGCTGATGTGCTAGTGCAGCATATTGAGTTGATCAGAATATTAAATATTTCCAGATCAGCTTCTGGAAAACTCTCAGTTTGGCAGGCACTAAAACCTCACTCTCCAAGATCCAACTAGAGTTTTCGCACACTGGAGATACTGAAGAAAGAATTCTGATTAGGCAGTAGGCTCTGAATTGATAGAAGTTGAGTGCTGGGGCAGAGAAAATTCGAAACAGATTTTTTTTTTTAATCTGTTCAGTCATGTCCAATTCTCGGAGACTGGACAAGTCCCTGCAGTTTTCTTGGCAAGGTTTTTCAGAAGTGGTTGCCCATTGCTTCCTTCCCAGGGCTGAGAGAGAGTGACTGGTCCATGGTCACCCAGCTGGCTTTGTGCCTAAAGTGGGACTAGAACTCACAGTCTCCTGGTTCCTAGCCTGGTGCCTGAACCACTGCACCAAACTGACTTTCAAACAAAGGTAAAGAAGACCTAATGAGAATGTTCCTCTGTACATAGGAAGAGAAGATTGTTATTGTGCTCGAGATGATAAAGATTGGGTTTCAGCATGTTTGGAAATCTGAGAGAGGTAGAAGGACTTTATAATTGTGAAATACACTAACACAAGATAGCTGTTATTCCAAGTAGTATAACAGGGATACCAGCTATCCCATCATCAGTAAAGGACATTTGCATGTTCAGAAGCAGTCATAGCCAAATTGGTTAATGGAGGAAGAAACTAAGTTATATACATTTTATTATCATAAATCATAGCTGGATGATACTTTTACGAGGATAATCAAATTAATACAAAGGACGGACTTTATTTATTTATTTATTCAAATTTAGCCACCGCCCATCTCCCCACTTTCAGTTTTTCAATAGCTTGTCATAAGGCTATTGCTACAAAATAGAGGATGGGAAAAAAATAAGGTAGATATTTAAAGCTATGGATTTCTAGTTACAAGGCAATTCTAGAGGAAGATACTGGACTGAATACACTGTTCATATCAGAATAATTTTGATTAGACAGAGAGAAAATGTGCTTTTGTGTATATATTATATGGATCCTCAGCATGGGCTTTCTGACTACACTTAGAGAGACTGTCAGCACCTGCTCATTCGAGCATTCACACAATCACAGTCAGTAGTCTGGGATTCCTTTAACTGTTTTAATGAAGCGTAATGAACGGTACAGAAGGCAAGCTGCGAATAAAGATTTCCTGCTCAAGCCTAACTTAAAAACTACATTCTCTTAGTCAGTCCCCTTTCCCATGAAACCATGTCACCCCCCTCCCATGTCACCCCCCTCCCATCCAGATGGTATTCCTGGCATATCTCAACCCTGTGTCCTTGATGTCCTCCATAGCCATAATAAACCACTTCACACTTCAGCTTCATACCCCCTCCTGTCTGGCGACACGGAGTCCATTCCTTGGAGAAGTAAATGATGGTAGATGCTCCAATAAGGGGTTTTATAAAACCTTTGATTGGGGGATCTGACATAGACATTCTTGCATCTTTTCTGACTGCTAGCTAACCTTCCTCCTGGTTTTCTAGGAGGCGCAAACGTGATGAAGACAGGCATGACATAAACAAGATGAAAGGCTACACACTGCTTTCTGAGGGTATTGATGAGATGGTAGGAATTATCTACAAACCCAAAACCAAGGAGACCCGGGAAACCTATGAAGTTTTGCTGAGTTTCATTCAGGCCGCTCTTGGTGATCAGGTGAGTGAAAAACGGGTGTTGTGAAGGCATTTGTCCTGTGTGACCTTTGGCTGAGTACAAGTTCCCCTACCTTGCGTCCAGTGTTTGCACTTTTGTGCAAAAGCTGTAAGAGATCATCATTGGGCTCTTGTGTAGAAACACAATCAGATCAGCTTTATCATTTCTGCAGAGTCCTCTGGAGTTAGGCAGCCAATAAATTTAAATAAATAAATAAATAAATAACAACAGTGATAACAGTAACCACTTTAAGACGATCGACTGTTTTATTTTTGTTGTTTTCTACCAACTGAGTGAAATAAACGTATCATTTGGTGCAGTGTGGAAACTGGAAGCTAGTTTGGTGTATGGGAGATCCACTTTTTTTCTGGTGGTGTTGAGATGTTGAATATTCCCATGTTCTGCTAAAGAAAGCAACCTTGTGCCTGATTATTGTTATCTTCTGAAGGATAACATAACCCAGCCCTTTTCAGTAGGCATTTTTAGATATGATTCCTGGCGTTTGAACTCAGTTCTGGTTTTTTAACGGGTATATCATTTGCCGGTAGAGTTGAAGTATTACCAAATAATTGCTTCCAATTATTTTTGTGTTTCCACAAATGCTTGCGGCTTTCCTGAACATGCTTATATTTCTGTCTTATTTTTCAGTGGCTATTTATTTATTTGAAGCGTTTATATGGCCTCCCTATTTAGACAACTTGATATACAAAAAATAATCAAATAACAGTTACCAAGTGAAAACAACATATACCATTAAAGCCAACTAAGACAATAAAATAGCAATCAGAGCTAAAATATACTATGTCGTCGTGTTGGGAACTCTGGTTATCCTGGTCCAAAGGCCCAAAGAAGCAGCACTGCCTTTCGAAAGGCTTGCGGGGTGGGGAACAACCGTATATTGGGGGCGGGCGAGGGCAAGGGCCACCACAGGAACCCTCCTGGGGCTGCAGGGTGACATTGTTCAATGAGTGTGCCCTCCCTGTTGGAGTGTGCAAGGCGGGCAAATACTCATGGGAGCATGCAGTCCCACAGATAAGTCCCGTAGTTAGGATTGCTTTTCTCAAGGCGTTCATCACTTGAGCTGAGTAGTAGAGGGAATGGTCTCAACGTGTTTTTTTGCAGCCCCGAGACATTCTCTGTGGAGCTGCCGATGAAGTCCTGGCTGTCCTGAAGAATGAGAAGCTGCGAGACAAGGAACGGCGAAAAGAAATCGACCTCTTGCTGGGGCAGACAGATGACACCCGTTACCATGTACTGGTTAACCTGGGCAAGAAGATCACAGATTATGGTGGAGACAAGGAGATCCAGAATATGGGTACAGTCTGCAGCCTTAGTCCCTTTAGCTTTTGCTCTCTGAATTAGGGCAGTATTGTTTCATCCTTGGGGGCGGGGGGGCAGTTTTACAATATCGGACCATTTCTGTGGTTTTCTTGATCAAAAAGGATGTGCTGGTGGTGAGAGGTTACATGAACAAATTCTGTTTGCCTTATTGTTAGTTGCGGGGGGGGACTTGTCACAGAGCAAAGCCCCAAAGCTTCCAAGATGGTTAAACCTTAGAAGATTGTGATGATTTCATCACGAGATCTGTAAGTTTTGAAAAACGTTTAGAGGTTGGGCTGTTGTTGGTGCTGTGTTGCTAACTTTGATAACAGGAGGCTCTTAGCAAGCCTAGCTGCTGCACTGGGAACTTCGTAGAAACTCCAGCTGGCGAAGGAAGAATTGGGTTCATGGCTGAAAGCCTTTGCGCGGTGTGAACGAGAGAGTAACCTTCAGAATCAGATCCCAGCCTGGGCAAAATAAAGAAAAGACAAGCAAAATGATTAATGGGTAAAGCGACCACCATGCTAAGGAACGCATGGGATTGAAGGCTTTTTAGTTTAGGGACAAGATAACGGAAAGGTTCGTGAGAGGTAAGATTGAGTCATGCAGGTTGTAGAATGCGGCTAGAAACGGATTATGCCTCCTTTTCATAAAATTAGAAATCGGGTTATCTATTAACTTGAAACTACATGTGGCTAAGGATTTCCTGCTACCAGAGGTGGCGACAGCACTAATTTGGCCCCTTTTAGAGCAATTCTTGGAGGACTGGGCAGTCCCTGATGGCTGTATGCCGATACTTGAATCTCATGCAGTAAGAGGAGGGGGTTATGACCGTATATTCTGCTTGATGCTTCTCACGCACTCTGGCAGCGGGCCACGGTGTGACCCAGAAAACGGGACTGAAGAGGCCTTTATTCTGAGTCAGCACACCTCCTCTGAAGGTCAGTAGGGGACGGATATGCCATCTCTGGCAGGCGCTGCCTAGAAGACTAACAATGAAGGGAAGTTTTCCCTGGGCTGAACAAGCATCTCAGCTCCTGAGGTAAAGACGTCCGCCTTCCCTTGTTGGAGAGAAGACAGGCCAAGGGTCTGGTCTGCAACGAGGTAGCCGGGTAGTTGGACTTGCAGGTGCTGCCTGTCTCTGTTCTGCTGCTGGCACCATAAATGTGGGCCAGTAATGGCATAAGATGTTGACTCCAGCACCCAGGGCTGATGAATCCACGCCTGCTGTTTGGTCTGATTGGCGATAGAGGTGGTTGCTCACTTGCCCTTAGGAGCACCACTCTTTCAGGTAGAGCCTGGACCTTTGTGTGCAGGGTAGGGGACCTCCTCTCCTCTAAGAAACCTTTGTCCTCCTTTGCAGATGACAACATTGATGAGACTTACGGAGTGAATGTGCAGTTTGAGTCTGACGAAGAGGTGAGCATGCAGGCTCTTTCGCTTTAGATCAGGGTTTCTCAACCAGGGTCCTGCGAGAGGTCACCAGGGGTTCCCTGGGAGATCACGATTTATTTAAAAAATTATTTCCAATTTGGGCAGCTTCACATTAAAGAATTAATTTTCATTCTTTATTTTTAGTTTAAGAACACCGTTAATGCATATATATACGTAGGTCTACAAATAAAACAAATATACTTTTGTAGCTCCTGGCCTACATTTGAGCCTGAGCGTGCAGGGGTTTCCTGAGGCCTGAAAAATATTTCCAGGGTTCCTCCAGGGCCAAAAGGCTGCCTCAGATTGTCAGAAGAGAAGGTCCAACAACAATTGTGCTTGTCTTTGTCTGAGGTTGCCTAGTCGATTATTTCTTCCTGTTAAAGGATCAGTGAACTTACGAACTACTTTTTTATTCTGCCTTTTTGTCCCAAGGAGCACAGGGCAGGGTATGTATTTTGGTCATCCGTCTCCGCTTCACCCACGCAACAAATCTGAGGTGGATCAGGGTTAAGAAAGAGACTCACTGATCCAAAACTATCCAGGGACCTTTGTGGCTGAATAAAGTTCAGCGTGGGGCGTCTTCTGTGCCTTCTGCCTCTCCAGAGTGCAGCCTCTCTGTTCCTCTTTTTGAAGTGCCTGATGGTACACTTTTGGGTGATGGATTTATCTACAAGCAAGTATAATTGCCAAATCCCCTTCTTTTATCAGAGAGACAGATGGAGGGACCAGGAATGAGTGCTTCCTGGTCTTTTTGGTTAGGGAAACCTAGTCTATTCTAGCTAGGATTTGGCTTCGTGTAAACCCTTGATTGCCTGGTGTGGTCATGCTCTCTTCTGCTTCCTGCGTGAGACTACTGCTCATCGGTGGTTTCCCCAATGCTTGCCATGTCTCTGAGAAACAGGAATTGTCCTTGGAAGGACTATTAAGTAACAGCGATTGTGAACCAACAGGAAGGTGATGAGGATGTCTATGGTGAAGTACGGGATGAGGCATCTGATGAAGACATGGAAGGAGATGAAGCAGTTGTCCGCTGCACCCTTTCGGCTAACGTGAGTCCCCAGGAAAACACGCTTTTTACAAGTTGATCAAAATGGAGACTAGCAACACGTAGCTTTAAAAAAATAATCCTGGTGGTGGGGAAAGATCAGAATAATTTGGGAATCACTTGCTCTTACGCAGGTCGGTAGTACTTTCTCATTTCATGAAGAATCAGAGAGGCAGATGCTATGGTACTAGTGTGATAAATCTATATTTGGGCTTTGGGGGTGTTTTTAGCAAAGCTCACTGTGCAAATGACGGTGTGTCTCTCCAGCTCGTGGCCTCAGGCGAGCTGATGAGCTCCAAGAAGAAAGACCTGCATCCCAGAGACATAGATGCCTTTTGGCTTCAGCGGCAGCTGAGCCGTTTCTATGATGATGCCATCGTGTCCCAGAAAAAGGCTGATGAAGTGTTGGAAATCCTGAAGGTGTTGTACTTGCTTGACCCTGGTCATCTGATCCTGGTCCTACTTTTTCTGTGTTGTTTGGCTTAATGTTTGCAGATAATGTTTGTTAACAGCCCAACATACCTTCACAAATGTGCATATACGAAAGATCCATTTGCTCCTTCAGCCTTTGACTCAAAGAGGAAGGAAATTTTCTCTGTATCTTTTTGTGAAGCACAACTTCAGTTTCTCAGTCTCTGATCCCTGAAAGAGGAACCAGGAGGCTTTGGGGAAAAGCTCTGTCGGCCATCTAGTCATGATCCTCCAGCTTCATTTTTCTTCCCAGCTTGGTATCCCTGGGCGCCATGGACTTGTGTTTAGACAGAGAAGCTCTGTGGATCGTTGTCTTTGCATTCAGAAAGACCCACAGGCAGTCCGTGGTATCTCTAAAGGGCTGGTAAAATTGTCTGAAACTCCTGGAGGGCACCTGCCAACCAATGCAGATGTGGCTTGGTCAAATTTAGTGCCCTGTGTTTCTGTCTGACAGAACCAACTGCCAGGTGGTTCTGTCTGCCCTACTGTAATTTGAATTCTCCCTGTAGGATGAAATTGTTACCAACTGACAGCAGGCTCTATCCGTTTTCCTCTCTTCCTTCTCCAGACGGCCAGTGATGACCGAGAATGTGAGAACCAGCTGGTCCTGCTCCTGGGTTTTAACACGTTCGATTTTATCAAAGTGCTGAGGCAACACAGAATGATGAGTGAGTATTTGATGTTGGGATGTTACTTCGTGGGGCTTCCGAGAATTGGCTTCCTGTCAGAAAAGGTCCTCTGAGATACGTAGCAGGTTGAACTTCAGGAGTCTCTTTTGCTGTTTCTGGCTTCTGAAAACAGCAGAGCGAATGAGTTGAAGTCCACACATCTTAGAGTTGCTCAGGTTGAGAGACACTGCTTTTGGCTGTGACCCACAGTTGCTAGAATAATGGTACTCTTCAGTCCCTCAAAAAAGATACTTAAAATTCTGTGTTCAGTGTAAGAGCATAATGTGCCGACAAATGCATAAGCTTCTATTTTTTTGCTTTATCTTGAATAGGAGTATGTTAAATGTTCCATTTCGAACTATCAGGCACACAGAATTTCATGGAACATCCAGTTTCAAGGGGAGACCTGCTGTTCCGCGTGTGAAGGTGGCTGTCCTGGGCTTGTGACTGAGTGTTTTGAGCTGAGGATGGATCTGATAGATCCAGAATGCTTGAAACGTTTTTGCTTTTGCACTCAGAACAGAACACAGTGTGAAATGTTAGGTTTTGTGCTCAAAACATTGCAAATTGCAAAGGTTACGTTGGAGAATTGTGAATGTTTTGATGTGGACAGTTGGAGATTAAGCTCTGTTAAGTAAAAGATGCTGGGCTTCGTTCTGAAAACAGTAGTAAAGAGCAAGTGCCAGTACAGTTTGCAAAGTTAGTGTCCCCCTGGGTGGCAACATTTTGCATCTGTTGTGAATCTCATCCCCTTGCGGTTGATGTGTGCGTGCATGCAGTGGTTTCTGGGGCTGGGGTAAACCCACTTCCCTCTCCTTGGGACAATTCCCCCCCCCCATTTCTCATGCTCACTTTTTCACACACTTTTCTCTCCCATCCAAGCAGCAAACTGTAAAAAAAGGAGTAGATGAAACTCCCACCAGAGGTTTTAAGGGCTAACCCTAACCAAGAGTTGCAGATGGTGCACTTTGGTGCACTGGCGGTTGTTTTGCAGGGATTCGTGTATTTTAAAATGAATCTTTAGTAGCAAGAATACTAGATGCTATTTAGGAAGAGGTTGTAGGAATTTTTAAGAATATGGTTGCGCTCCAGAAAGCTTGAAGACGTCTTAGCTTTGGAAAATGCATGCAAAAAAACGTTCATAGTCCTAGGCTGCGTGCTGTGTATTCCCCTTGGAAGAATTTGTAGTTGTGTCCCTGTTTTTGCTCTTGTGTGTGTCAAGTGCAACTGATACTTTGCTTTCTTACTAGTCCTATACTGTAGTCTCCTGGCAAGTGCTCAGAGCGAAGCTGAGAAGGAGAGGATTATGGGAAAGATGGAGTCGGACCCTGAGTTGTCAAAAGTCCTGTACCAGCTGCATGAGACTGAGAAGGAAGATTTGATTCGGGTAAGGATTTGGTAGCAACGTTCCGGAGAGGAATCTCGTTAAGAGGCAGGTTAATCCATGCCCAGTGTTGGCTTTGTGCGGTACGGCTGCACCCTGTAGGTTGTGTTTGGTGTGTGTAGCGTTGCTGTGTTAAGGGAGGCGCAGAATTTAAGTACCTTTAAAACAAGTGACCGTTCCTTCGGTATTGCAGCCATATAATATGTAGCCATATTTTTTTCTCACCCATATAAGTTTCTACATCCTTACACATTGAGTGACTGACTGCAATTGTCTGTGTTAATTGTAAAATGACCCCTGATCGTTCAGTGGCATTTATTCCTTGGGAAGCATATTTAAGATTATAGTCTTACTGGACTGAAACTCACAGTGCTGGCTATTGACAAAGCAGAAGCTTTCTAGTGAGACATTCAAACAACAAGATGCTTACCCACCCACCTCCAAAAAACGCCTTCGGATGAGAGAGCTGTTTAGTTTTTTTTACAGATCTGTCTGCCATTCATCATCGGGACTAAGATTAAACTAACTTGTGGGCATTGTCTTCCTCTTTCAGGAAGAACGTTGCCGCAGGGAGCGTGTCCGTCAGTCCCGCATGGACACTGACCTAGAAACCATGGATCTGGATCAAGGAGGGGAGGTAATTTGGCTGATGTGGTGGATTAAGGGCCTGCAGGCTGGCTGGTACTCAGATTTTCTATACCTGTCTAAAGCCGCTGTCCTCTAGTTTGGCTTAATCATTAGATTAAAAAGTCTTTTATGTGTTGTTCCTCCAGCGTTGCGTTTGTACTAGCGCCACACGCTCCACAACGGCTTGGGTTGTGTCAGCCTTGTCAGGGGGAAGCTGAATTCATGCGTTAACAGTTTAGTTGTGGGGAAGGGAGATCTGCTCTGACCCATCCGGACCCCAGAGGAAAGGGCAAGCATCTCTCTGCTCTGGACAGAGGGAATGATGGAACCTTTTCATCTGGGAAGCCCCTGAGCCCAAACACTTCAGTTGGGGATAGGACGGTTTGGAAGCGGAAAGGCCGCCCTGGAGAATCGTGAGTGAGGGGGAGCGTGGTGAGATCGCTCCCCGGGGACAGACCTGGCAGATCCGTGCTTATGACGCAGCCCCCACTACGGCTCTCAAAAGCTTTTGGTAGGAATGAGAGATCGCAAAGCAAAGCTTTGTGGGAGTGAGTCGTAGGGGTGACGCCAGCGAGGGCCCCCAGCCTGTGTGTGCATAAAAGACACGGTGCATCTTAATCAAGTGCTTTGGGTGAGGAGAATGAGGAAGAATTCCCATTTGCCTGCGTTGTCTTCTTTAATCCCAGGCCCTGGCCCCTCGGCAAGTTCTGGACCTGGAGGACCTTGTGTTTGCCCAAGGGAGCCATTTCATGGCCAACAAGCGATGCCAGCTGCCGGACGGCTCTTTCCGCAAACAGCGCAAAGGGTACGAGGAGGTTCACGTCCCTGCCCTCAAGCCCAAGCCCTTTGGATCGGAAGAGGTCGGTAGCACTCTCACTTCCCTTCTGGGCCCGAGGATGCTGTTTTAGGAACCTGTGGCTGTAGGGTTTGCATAATGACCTTCTTCCTTCATTATCTTTTTCAGCAACTAGTTTCTGTGGAGAAGCTCCCCAAATACGCACAGGCTGGATTTGAAGGGTTCAAAACTCTAAACAGGATTCAGAGCAAACTCTACCGTGCGGCACTCGAGACCGACATGAATCTGCTACTGTGTGCACCCACGGCAAGTGCCCCTCCTCCCCTCTTTCTCCTTTTCTAGCTGAGCTTTCCCCAGTGAGATGCCCCCTGACCTGTTGAGTAAAAATACATCCCATTTTCTCATTCCCACCAGAGTGCAGGTAGTCCTTGCTTAACGACCACAATTGGGACTGGAATTTTGGTTGCCAAGCAGTGCGGTCGCTAAGTGAATCCAACCCGATTTTATGGCCTTTTTAAGTGAATCACCATGGCTGTTAAGTGAGCCATGTGGTTGTTAAGCGAATCACATGGTTCCCCATTGATTTTGCTTGCTGGAAGCCAGCTAGGAAGGTCGAAAATAGCAATCACGTGACCATAGGATGCTGCGACGTAAACGTGAACCAGTTGCCAAACACCCAAATCATGATTGCGTGGCCACTGTGACGGTTGTAAAGGCGAGGACTGGTTGCAATCTGGGTTTTAGCGCTGTTGTAAGTCTGAACTTTTGTGAAATGAATGGTCGTTCAGTGAGGACCACCTGTAGTTCTTATGAGAGTTGTAGTCCAGAACACCTAGAAGGCCAAGGCTGCACTCTCTGTTTTGTTCCTGAATATTTAATTGGTGGGTTACCTATGTGTTCTACGGGGAAGGGGTTGGGGGTCAGCGGGAATGAGGATTTTCTGCTCTGACTCACTCTCCTAATCCAGGGGGCAGGGAAAACCAACGTGGCTTTGATGTGCATGCTGCGTGAGATCGGAAAGCATATCAACCTTGATGGGACAATCAACGTAGATGACTTCAAAATTATCTACATTGCACCCATGAGGTCCCTAGTACAGGAGATGGTGGGCAGCTTTGGAAAGGTAAGAAGAGTTTACTCTGAGTTTGAAGAAGACATGCACAAGAGTGAGCGCAAGTGGAGCAGAGCTGAAATGATGAGAGATGCTGTAGCACTAAGTCTTAATAGCCCCTTTCACCCAGTGCCCTTCAGCTCACTGGCCCAGTCATAAACTGCTGCTGTTGGAACTGGCAACACACAAAAATGCTAACCGGGACAAATGGTGCCGGCTTGGGAGAGTTCCCACCTACTTCCAGTTTGGTCTGGTGGTCTTCAGGCGTCAGGAGAACAGTGGCAAGGCTTCCTTTAATCAGTGGCCTTTTCCACCTAGGGTGGTGGCAGCGTGTGTGGCTTTGGCACTGCAGCCGGTCAGCCTGCTGGGGGCGTTCTATGACAGCCATGCCTTGAGAGCATGTTCTTTAAAGGGCCCCTTGTGTTTCTGGCTGTTGTGTAATCCCATGGTTTTTCCTTGGAGGACTGGCTGGGTGGGGCTCGCACAGTGGACTGGGATTTCAGGTTCATATAATATTGTTCTTTGACTCACAACTGTCCCAGTGCAGCGTTCATTCCATCCTGTGCTTCATTTACCAGCTTAGCAAGGTTGCATAACACCCACCATTGAGCTAGTTAGGTACATTATATAAACCCAGCAAGTGTGATGTTTAATCTTTGTTCTCCAAGTTATATAAACCCAACCGATTGTAGTTTGTTCAATAAACCATAGTTAAGAAAACCATGACTTAATGCAGCATGCAAACTAAGTCCAAGTTCTGAGGACCTTCTCAGTTCATATTGCTGCACGTGTAACAGTGAAAACACAGGATATAAACGTTATGTGTAATTTGAGTGTAATACAGTGGATCGGAATAGAAAGATATGAAACATCTTTTGTTAATCCCCACTTGGAGATTGCTTGGTGGAAGAAAAACAGAGTAAAACTTAAATGAAGTAATGAACAAAGCTTGACAGGAGAAATGACTAATTGAAGGAAGAGGAAAGCAAACTAAAGCAGTTCATTTTTTAAATCAAGGACACAGTGGAATGGCCAATTTGAGAAGGACAAGCCAAAATCAGAGGTTACATCTGATGAGAATTGGTGGAGCATAGCAACGAAAGGCTGACCTTTGCAGGGGGAGGGAAGGGAAGTTAGTTGGAAACTTGCTTCCTCTGTAAACTAAGGTACACTGGCTATAAGTTACATATGTGTTGCAAGGGTTACAGCATTAGTGTCTATTTGGAACATTGATGTATTTATAAAAGTTGTACAGGTAGTCCTCAGTTACAAATGGTAATTGGGACTGGAATTTCTGTTGCTAAGTGACGCAGTTGTAACATATGACGTCACGTGACCACACTGCTTAGTGATGGAAATTCCAGCACTTCTGGTTCCTGTTGTTAAGTGAATCTTGCACCGCCGTTAAGTGCAACATCAAGTGGTTGCCAGTTGCAACCTCCTGCCAGCTTCCCCACTGACTTTGCTTGTAGGAAGCCAGCAAAGAAGGTTGCAAATGGCATTCACATGATTGTGGAGATGCTGCGACTATCCTAAGTACGAGGACTGGTTGTAAGTACCACTCATTCAACGCTGTCGTAAGTTTGAACAGTTGCTGAATGACTGGTTGTTAAGTGAGGACCATCTGTATTGCATAATATTTATTTCATGATATTTACGGCCCACCCAAATTCTAATGGACTCTAGGTGGGCTAAAACGAAGTCCCCAAAAAATGCACTAAAGAAAGATATTAACACATAGAAATCAACAATCAAAATCCCTGGTGCATCAGAAATGCTGTTCACTTAACTAAGGGCCAAATGCCAGCTGGAGCAGTGCTGTTATAGGTAGGTAGGTAAACTTGATGGTGGTCTTTGACCAACCTGTCAGTGCTGCTTTGATCTGTTCTTGAAATAACCTGTGGAATATTTTGAAAGATGCCTGTTTTAAAAGCATGAGTCGCTTGATATTAGATGTCTGCTCCCATCCTCCTTGTAGCGTTTGGCCACTTACGGCATCACAGTGGCTGAGCTGACGGGGGACCACCAGTTGTGCAAGGAAGAAATCAATGCCACCCAGATCATTGTCTGTACCCCAGAGAAATGGGACATCATCACTCGCAAAGGAGGGGAGCGCACCTATACTCAGTTGGTGCGCCTCATTATCTTGGTGAGTTGACCCGCAAGCCTCTTTTCGGGACCAAATGGGATCTGTGCAGCCATTGCTGGTTGCAGTGTGATCCACTGGAAATATGTCAGCACAGCTTCCTTTAGCTTCTTCCATTTGCTGTGCGCGGAAGTCACACTTTCTCCTGTGGGCAGGATGAGATCCACCTCCTCCATGACGACCGGGGACCAGTTCTGGAAGCCTTGGTGGCCAGAGCTATCCGCAACATTGAGATGACGCAGGAGGACGTGCGGCTGATCGGGCTGAGCGCCACCCTTCCCAACTATGAGGATGTGGCCACCTTCCTGAGAGTGGAGCCTGCCAAAGGATTGTTCTACTTTGACAACAGGTTGGCGGGAGGTGGGGGTTAACCTGAATAGTTACTGAAGACGCAGGGTAACTGGTGACATCTGTCCATCAAATCTCTAGGCTGCCCAACTGGAGACAGTTCCGGGCAGCCTGACATACACAAAAACTATGCAATCGACAATAAAGCCCAATAGATACTGTCACCTGGAGGGAACAGCAGCCAAACTGCCTCCCCCACCAGCAGAGACAAAAATAGACAAAAAGGCCCACAACACATTAATCCACTTTCTGGAAGAAGAGACCTTGTAATGTTCTTTTAAAGGCTGGAGGGATGGAATTTTGGAAAGGGGCTGGTTGGCTGACACAGATGCTCCTGGGTCTTGGTCTAGGGACTGTTTAGTACAATGAGTATGTATATATTTGTACCTTTGAGTCAGTCGTGACTCCTGGCAAATGCCTGGACAAGTCCCTGCAGTTTTCTAGGCAGCATTGTCAGAAGTGGTTTCCCCTGGCCTTCTTCCTAAGGGGGACAGAGAGGGACTGCCCCCAAAGTCCTCCAGCTGGTTTTGTGCCTAAAGCAGAACTAGAACTGAGGTCTCCCCACTCCTAGTCCGGCACCAGCCACGAGGCCAAGTTGGCTCTCATTCTATGCATTACGCAGGGATGAATGTTCCTCCTTTCATGCAAAGGCAATTTCTGCTCCCAGGCATAAAAACTATTCTTCCCCCAGTGTGAAGACTTAAACTCTAAGAAAATATATTTGTGTTTTGCATATATTTCTTTGAGCATCCTCTCCCAGCAGTGTTACGGTTCTGTATGCATGCATGCATGCATTTATTTATCCAATTTGTCCCCGCCCATCTCCTCCCATCGGTTATGATATGGAATTGAAAGCAAACCTACAAAAGAAAGTCCTTGGAGAGATTTCATGCCAGGTTTTAGCCCGTCTACAGTCCTGTGAGACAGTAGGACATGACAATCATAGAATTTTGCATAGGAAAACTGCATAATGTTTTATATATATATATATATATATATATATACCTACAGAATATATCTATATCTACTATATATCTATACACACACACTGCCATGTTTTTGTCAAACCGAACAAAGAGCTGTGTAAAGTGTGTCTTGGGAGTAAACATTTCTCGTGCTCTTAATTTAAGATTTGCAAGGCAAGCTGGTGGTGTCTTCAGCTCTCTTAATCCTGCCCGTCTCCCCTTGTAGCTTTCGCCCAGTTCCTCTGGAACAGACTTACGTGGGAATCACAGAGAAAAAAGCCATCAAGCGTTTCCAGATTATGAATGAAATAGTGTATGAGAAAATCATGGAGCATGCTGGGAAGAACCAGGTAAGATGGGTTGGGCTTCCTTTCATTTCCCCACAAATTTAATCTCTTTTGGATTGAAGGGGTTGCAAAAATAGATAGATTGTTTCTGGATGCAAAACTTAGTGTTCCTGGAAGCACCACCTGAAAGAACCGTACCTGGATGCGGTCATATTGGGGCGGTTCTGAGTGAAGTGGGTGGCTGAACGTGTGCTTTTGAAGCCAACTCGAGGCGGTGAAGCTTGGCTTTAAAGCTCCAACGTCTTGAGACCAAATAGCTGAAGAGGATATTGTTCCTAGTGGAATTTTCCTGTGCCTGAAGATCCGCAAGAGTTTCTTTTACGTGGTGATTAGGGACGGAGCTATGACCAAATCCCAGCGGTGGAATAGCCTCCCCGCAGGAACGGCTTGGCTGGCCTTCCAATTTCCTTCTTCAGTGGAGCATTTTAAATTGGCTGAGAATGCTTTATGATTCTTCTTTTTAGTTTTTTTAAAGTCCGTATCTATTTAATTCACTGTACAGTATGTTCCTGATATCTCTTGATGAAATGCATTTTTAAAATATTTAAGTACAACTCCTGAGAGATCAGTTGTGAATGATCATGGTGCCTTTCTGATGGGAGCTGTGATGTAATGTTACACATCTGGCGGGTACCAGTTGAGAGAGACTTACTTATTGACCACATGTAAGCTCTGCCAAATTCTTCTTGATTTAATTAGCTATTGCAGTTTTAGGAACATAATAGTCAAAATCACAATTCAGGATAATTCTTTTAAGTTCCATCAAGTGGGGGGGTTTTGGGTGGTGGCTGGGCAGTATCTATAGCATTACACTTTTAAAAATCTCTACAGTTGGACCCAGTATCTGGAGAAGTCGAGCTGTATTGTGTGTTTAGAAACTTACTTTATTTATAAAATGTGTTACGTGCTTTTAGTATAACCATAATTCCAAAGCAGGGTATAAAGTAGCATTTAAATACATTGTGGCAGAATATTAGAGCTATAGCATTGCAACATTAAAAAAAAATGAAAAACACAAGGCAAACACAAGGATCAGAGATACAGCAGCATACAATCAGTTGTAATGCAACCCTTTTTTTAGGGCTGAGCACAATTTCCATGGTTGGACAGTAGGTTAGAGAAGTTTAGTTGAGTTGTATTTATTACTACTACTACTACTACTACTACTACTACTTAGCCACCCACTCCAATAGAACTGTGGAATATATGTGTCAGGATGGAATCTTTGCAAGGTGTTTTAATGCAGAGTTTCCACCCTGCCATGGATTGCTGCTGTGCAGGAAAGGAGAAGGTGGTGCTGAACGGAAACCTGCGCCTGTGAAATGGCTGGCATTCCTTGGTAAGCCGGTGGGAGATATGGGGAAGAGAAGAACTGTCAAGGTCAGACTCCTGTGCCATCGGGAGATGGCGGAAAAGAGGCGCGAAGGGGGGCAACCAGGGGGAATGTGGAAAGTTACAGAAAACACTGCTTGTGTGCTGTGGGGGGGGAGGAGCTTCAAGCTGCTGAATTGCACGTGAAAAATGACTTCGCTTTGAAACTGGATGCTGATTCTCACTGAATAAAATTAATTCATATCCTGCATGGCTTGTGATTAAGTTGCATTGAGGGGAATACAGAACTGGGTTCATCACAGAAAGTCACGATTAACTTTGCGTGCACAATTCAGCAGCTTAAAGATCCCCCCCCCCGCCAGCACACAAGCAACAATTTAGTGAAGAGTAGATATCATGCATAGCCTGAAATACCATGTTTCTCCTTGCTGTGGACCCCCACCAGTTGCCTGTCAGGTTTTGGGTAGCTGCCTGAACTGAATGTGATGTTTCCCAAGCACGAATCTCACAGATTTCTGGTTAGCAAGTTTTATTAAGACGAAAGTGGTAGTGATACAAGAATCCCATGTGGGGGACATGGTTGGTGATAAAAATATGATGAATAAATTGAATAAATAAATAAATAAATTCCAGCAAGTGAACTGTTTTCGGTTGAGGACCAAGATGTCTATGGGTACATAAGGGCAGGGACTTCCTGGGCCTTTTTCCCATCACTGATGGTGCTCAGGAGAACAGGTGGGTCTCTTCTGTAATAAAGCCCATAGTTGTGGATTGCCTGAATCTTTCCAGTCTGAGAAGCAACTCTGATGTTGATGCCTTTTTCTTTTCTGCTGATTTCCTCCTTTATTACATGTAGTTCTCACTTAATGGCCATTTGATTAATGACAGGCCAAAGGTTCAGTGGCCTCGGAAAAAGTGCTTTACGACCTGTACTCACAGTTATGACCATCACAAAACATCACACCACCCTGCAGTCATGTGATTGCAAGTTGGGCACTTGGCAGCTGCTTGCATCTATGACCAGTTGCAGTGTCCTGCAGTCACGTGATAGCAGTTTGTGACCTTTTTGCCGGTTTCTGGCAAAAAATGTCCATTGGGGAAGCTGGATGTGCTTAACAACTGCGGCGAGTCACTTAATGACCCATGATTCGCTTAACAACCATCGTAAAAATGATGGTAAAATCGGGGTCCGGTCCCTATTGTGGTCATTAAGTGAGGACTACCTGTATGCTGCTGTTCTCAGTGCCTCGTTAGTCTCATCTCTCTCTAGCCTCCCTCACTGCAAACTCAGTGCTGCTGTCAGAGATTCTGATCAAGGGTTTTGTTTCTGATGTTTGAAACCAGGTGCTTGTGTTCGTCCACTCCAGAAAGGAGACGGGGAAGACGGCACGAGCCATCCGAGATATGTGTCTGGAGAAGGACACGCTGGGCCTCTTCCTGCGAGAGGGGTCTGCTTCCACAGAGGTCCTGAGGACAGAGGCGGAGCAGTGCAAGGTATTCATGTTCCAACACGTTTCATGCTGATTTCGAAAGAGGTTTTGGACAAAGCGCCCATGAAACAATAATCCCGTCTAAGCAGTCACGTGCAAAGGGTTGCCAAGTGTCAAATCCAAGGACCAGAAGAGGAAGCCCTATTTTTTACTAAGATCCAACTTCTGCTCTTTTTTACTAAGATCTCATAGAGAACTGCACTTGGTTCTTCCTTCTAGCAAAAGTCGGGCTGTCTCTATGGATTGGCGAGCCCTTTAAGGGCGAGTGGGTACCTAGCAAGGATTCCCTGTCCGTTCCTGAACATCGCTGTCTTTGTCTTCTATCGTTGCCAGTCAGTTGAGCAGAATGTTCTTCTTCGCCTTCTAATGACATTGTTATTTGCCCCTGTACAGAATTTGGAACTTAAAGACTTGCTGCCCTATGGATTTGCCATTCACCATGCGGGCATGACCAGGGTGGACCGAACGCTGGTGGAAGATTTGTTTGCCGATAAGCACATTCAGGTACGGCAGCGCTTCCTGCAGCGATGGGTTCCCTGTTGTTGAGTGTTCTAAAATACTTGATGGGTAAGAGGTAAAGGAGGCTCTGAAATGTCTCCTCGTCATTGTAGATTGTTGTTCTGTTCTCAGGGAAGGTTATACGTTAAGGGCTGCTATACCCACCTGTAGGGCTGGGGGTGTATGGAATACTTTGCCTACTTTAAAGTTGTAAACATTTACTTCTTACACATTAAGCTTTTCTTGACTTAAATTGATAGGTTTTGGTGTTCCATATGACCTATTGCACTGTTTTTCTATTGCTTATATCAGCCCCATTCTGTTGCTAGGCAGAAATATTTGGGAGGTGCTATTCATTCGTCTTCGGGATCTTTGGAATAGGGAAGAAGAGCCACTTTCTGGTTACCTCGTGACGATGGATCTCTGACTTTTCTGCCTGGCTGGCTCCTTTTGAAAGACATGAAAGAGTTAGTAGTGGGCTCAAAGATTAGTCTATATCAGTGTTTCTCAACCTTGGCAACTTTAAGACGTGTGGACTTCAACTCGCAGAATTCCCCAGCCAGCCATGTTGAAGTCCACACGTCTTAAAGTTGCCAAGGTTGAGAAGCACTGGCCTAGGGGACTTTTACTCTGCAGATATAGCTCTTGATTACATCTCAGACTTGGAGGACTCTTTTTTTTTGGCCAGACTAATCCTTTCTATGTAGTCTGCTCTCTAGAACAGCCTTTTTAAATTTTATTTTTGGTCGCCAGACTCCATCCTACTCATCCTGGAAAATCAGGTTTTGAACAAAACATCTCTTCTCCCATAGCAGCTGCTACTCCGTATTTTGGTACTGACCTCGTGTCCTTCCTCTTCCTGGGTCGCCAGGTTGTTTTGGAAGGATTCAGTTGCGGTGGGTCCAGGAAACAGCCTTGTATTGGTTTCCTCTTTCACAAACCACTGTTCCTTGCCACTCCACTGATCTTTAGCTTTCCTTTGCCCCACCGTTTTCTTACTGCGACGTGAAATGTAAAATTTGGAAGAAAAGGAATCATATGTGAAAAGCAAATCTTCTAGGAGAATATATGAAACGGTTCACAGTCAATTGTAAAATAGGATTCCTAGTTGGAGATTTCTGATCCAGCCTTTTGTATCATAACATGTGCAAGTTACGCATAATGTATTTACTCTTGCCGCTGCATTATTAGAAAGTTGCCTTGCATGGGTTAGCTCCCCTCAGAAGACAGCTTCCCTTCCCATAGCCTGCAAAACAGCAGTTTTTACAACAATCTGAAGGCAGGTTATTTTTTTTTCTTCAGTGCTGTTTTTCTTCCTTTGCAAACACACACACACACACACACACACACGGAGTTTATAAATGTAATCTAGATGTTACCTAATCAGATGAGGGAGCGTCTGCAAGAAAACAGCCAAGCTGAGAGAACACCAAGGACTCCACAGTCCAACCCTGAGCTACGGATATTCTCTGTAGCATACAGTATATAACAATTAAATTGCGTGTGCTTAAAAATCAGTTGTTATTGCAATGACAGCTCTAATTGTTTCACTGATAACGCAAATATTAGAAGCTCTCTTAGATCTAAGCTCTCGGGCATCCTTCTCTCACAGGTTCTGGTCTCCACCGCAACCCTGGCTTGGGGCGTTAACCTCCCTGCTCACACCGTCATCATCAAAGGGACCCAGGTTTATAGCCCTGAGAAGGGCCGCTGGACTGAGCTGGGTGCGCTGGACATCTTGCAGGTAAGTCCCGCTCACGAGTTGGGCGCGCCGGCATGTGATGCGCTTAAATATTCAGAACTTCACTGTTGGGCCTTTCCCAAGAGGTTTGGCTGGTCTGCTTAAACGCTTTACCAGGCCTTACGTTTGCATCTCAGGCGCGCTGGTGTGTTTTGTTCAGATGCTGGGTCGTGCTGGAAGACCTCAGTATGACACGAAGGGCGAGGGGATCCTCATCACGTCCCACGGCGAGCTGCAGTACTACCTCTCCCTGCTCAACCAGCAGCTTCCCATCGAGAGCCAGATGGTGGCCAAGCTCCCAGACATGCTCAATGCGGAGATTGTGCTGGGGAACGTCCAGAACGCAAAGGTGAGGACTGGGTGCCCGTCTCCGCTTCATCTGGAAACACTCTAGGCTTGACTGTGTTCACACATTACAGAAATGAAGTAAGAAAAGGAGGTTGTGCTTGTGCGCCACTTGTAAGCTGTTCCGTGTGGAACAAATGGCAGGCTATAGATTTACAGGTAGTCCTCGGCTTACGGCTCAGTTGGGACTGGAACTTCCATCGCTAAGTGATGCGGTCGTTAAGTGAGTTGCGCCTGATTTTGTTACCTTTTTTGCCACGGTCATTAAGGGAATCACCGCAGTCATTAACTGAATCTGGCTCCCCTCATTGACTTTGCTTGTCGGAAGCCCCCTGGGAAGGTCACAAATGGCAATCATGTGACCCTGGGACACAGCAACCATCGTAAATACGGGCCAGTTGCCAAGCACTCGAATTTTGATCACATGACCGCAGTGGAGAGTGCAACGGTCGTAAGCATGAGGACTGGTCACAAGTCGCTTTTCCCAGCACTGTTGTAACTTCAGACGGTTATTAAATGAATGGTCATAAGTTGAGGACTACCTGTAATAAGTAAATAAATGGTTAGGATGGAGTTTAATAACAATACACAGCATGCAGTTAGGGCTATAAATAATTCCCTAGCTGCAATCTTTTGCACTGGATGAAGAGCATACAGACAATTTCTGCTTTTGTTGATTCTTGTTTGCATCCAGCTGCTTGCAAGACATCCTTACTGGCCTGGGTCTCAAATCTCTGCCTAGTCTAGATTTCATCCAGGTGTGGTCCTACTTCAGTGCTTACCATCTGCAGCAGCTTTTTCAACCCTGGTGCCTTCATAATGTCTTGAGCGTGCAATTCCCAGTATCTCCTGCTGGCACAGAATTCTGGGAGCTGCAGTCCCAGTCTAACCCAAGGATACCAGGATGGGAAAGACGCCAGTAGGGCTTGGGAAGGCTTGGGACAGCCACTGCCAATTCTTGTTGAAGTCTCTTGGTGCCCTGTTGGATTGTAACATCTGTCAGCCTACAATTGGGAAGGACCTAGTTTGTGACAGTTACAAGAATTCTGTCCTCTGTTTCTCTCCCCACCTCCCCTCCCCCCAACTTGTCATGATGTATGGGTTTATCTTTATTTACTTTCTGGGGCCACCCACTCATGAAGCGCCCACTGGAGTTGGGCAGCTGTGATAAATTTAAATAAGTAAATAAAATAAAAAAGCAACTCTGGGTAGCTTTCAAGTGGGTTGAAAACAACTAGCGACAAATAAATATAGCGACAACAAAAGCATCTGTGCCAGGGGAAGATGGGCTTGGATCCCCCTTTGCCAGGCCTTCAAGGTAGACCAATGCCACGTAGGTCAGCACTACTATTATTGTAAACCCACAGTAGTAAATTCTTGCAAGTCTGAAGGTGCTTCTCCTCTCCCTCACTTTATACTTGTGTGAACTAGGGAAGATCACGTTCTCAAATTACAGTTCTGCCCCAGACTCAGATTTCTTTTATCTGACTGCTGGTTTGGTTGCGGCTCTTCCTTCCGTTCCTCAAGGCCATTCTATATTCCCTCCCTGCTCTCCTTTTTCCTTTTATTAGTAATCTGTGAGCCTATTCACCATACCTTGCTGGTCTTCAAAGCAAGAATTGGTGACATCATTTTGTTCCCCTCTGCTTGTAGCATTTCAGAGGCTAATAGTCCTGTTACTTCCTATTTTGGCTGTTGCAGGATGCAGTAAATTGGCTCGGCTACACTTACCTCTACATACGAATGCTGAGATCTCCAAGTCTCTACGGCATCTCCCATGATGACATGAAAGGAGATCCGTTGCTGGATCAGCGCCGACTGGACTTGGTGCACACAGCAGCCCTGATGCTGGACAAGAACAATTTAGTCAAATATGACAAGAAGACTGGGAATTTCCAGGTTAGTACAGAGATATTCAGGTTACTTTGCCAGAGCAAATTCCACCAGCATCTGTTAATGGCCCAGCCATGGGTAATCACTCGTGTTGGCAATAGCGTGTGAGGCCCAAAGTATTTCCTTCTGTATTTCCTTCTTCGTTTTGTTTCGTTTCGTTTCATCGGCCACCCGCTCTCCTGCAACTGTGGGCAGCTTACAGAGGATTACAAAAATTGTGGAAAAGACCACAACAATAAAAGACAACCACTCAGGGGAGGAAAAACAAGATCAACTTAAAAATTACATCATGCTCACATAATAATAAATGAGACCACACACCATCCTAGCCCAGAATATGGGGAAAGAGCCAGTCTTCCTAAAAGCAGCAGGATGGGGCCATTTGGGCTTCGGTGGGATGCTGTTCCAGGAGGCAGGCAGGGCAAGAAAATATACAAAGTTTTGCTTGGTAGTTTCATGCAGGTTAGCCTCAGTGCTGTTGCTCCATGAAACTTAACAAGCGAGACTTGACAGACGTTCAAAACCATGAAAAGTGTAGAGAGGGGCTATTTATCTTCCTGTAATGCCGGGTCACCCAGTCTTCAGGTCAGTCAATGAAATGCATTGTTAGCAGCTTCAAGATACAAGGAAGTGCTACATCACACAAAGCTCAATTAACAGATGAACCTCTTTGCCTGCTAAGGTGGTGGTCACCACTTGCTGCAGTGGTTTTAAAACAACACAATTACAGTTACTCTTCTTATGATTGAGTCTTCCTTCTCCCCTTGTTAGCTGCTTCTTTCCCAGTCATCCTTCTCTTTCCGCAGGTGACTGAGCTGGGCCGTATAGCCAGCCACTACTACATCACTAATGAGACCATACAAACCTACAACCAGCTGCTGAAGCCCACCTTGAGTGAGATTGAACTCTTTCGTGTCTTCTCTCTGTCCTCCGAGTTCAAGAACATCACTGTGAGAGAGGTATGAAGTCAGAGATGGCAGCTGCCTTCTGTCACCATTTTGCTAATATTGGGACAGTCCAGTTTGTGTAGCTCAAGAGCTTTCTCCAAATCTTTGCTTTTATTTGGGGAGGAGGGCTGTGAGAAGTCACAATGTGGAATGATTTTTTTTATTTTGTTGTATTGTACATGCCAGATTAATACAGACTCTTGATGACAAGAAAAAAGTCTATAAAATGTCCATGGTAGATACAGATAAAAGCAACCAATAAACAAAGTTGCAACCATAAAAAAATTAATTGTAATAATAGTGTTAATGAAAAACCAATCATAACGAAATCAAAATAATATCAACAAATAAATCGAAGTATGTAATTCAGAATGAAAGATGACAATAACAAACTGTTTAGCCAAGTGCTGTTAGGAAAAGGTTTTGTCTTCAGTAACTTCTGCAATGTTAAGACGGATGGAGCAGCTCTTAATTCTAAACTTTTTCAGTTTTTCCCCTTCTATCTTAGTTTCTATAAGGATTATTGATTCTTATTAATTAAATAATATTGTTCTTTAAGGGATTTAAACAGGCTTGAATATTAACATTAGAGCTAATGTTATTGTTGCTTGGCTCACTTCATAGAAATAAATGCGTCCATTTCTAAGTATCTGGCATTCTGGCTGTTGCTCCATTTTGTACAGAACCTAACTGCAACTTTTGCTTTCAAGTGTAACCCTCTGTTGCTCACTTCTAGCCTCGGGAATTGATTGACTCAACATGGGTAGATCTGTGGGTGATGTGCAGTAATTCACCCAGCAACTTAGCCAAATGATTCCCAAATTATAGCCAAATGATACTGCTGAAATAAAGAAAGCTTAAAAAGAAGCGTATCAAAAGAGCTCCATTCAGTTCTCATACTTGGAACCAAATTCTGAGCTCAACATTCTTTAACTTCATGCAGTATATCTCATTCACCATATTCCAGTTGGTGGAACTCTCTAAAAATAAAACTCTTCTTGCTTGTTCAAAGACTGTCCACTCTAGAGCATAACAGAGGTGATTCAGTTCTTACATTTTTCTCCTAATCTTTGCAGGAAGAGAAACTGGAACTTCAGAAGCTGCTTGAGAGGGTCCCAATTCCAGTGAAAGAGAGCATTGAGGAGCCAAGTGCTAAGGCAAGTTCTTCCATGTCCTGTGGGAAAATCTCCCCAGGGCAAGTCTGGATTGGCTCATGTTTTACGGCGTGGGCCAATTTTTATTCTATTCGTAAATGTTGCCCAGGACCTAGAAGGCTGAATGGGAGATTCAGATGAATAAGCCATTATGTTCAAGTTGGTTTTGATTGCTGTAACCTTTCCCAAGTGTAAGACTGGAGAGCAGGGTTAACATTCTCTTAAAAACCCCAAACATGTTCCACTACCTCCCCTTCCAGGGGGAGAAGGGTATGTTCTCTGGAGGGTGCTAAATTCTCTTCCTCTCCTAGATCAATGTGCTCCTCCAAGCTTTCATCTCTCAGCTGAAACTAGAAGGCTTTGCCCTCATGGCAGACATGGTCTACGTCACTCAGGTGAGCCCCAGTTCCAAGATAATTTGATGCCTGCATAGTTGGGCGTGGCTGTTCTAGTGCTAGGGAAGACTGTCCCAAGGTCACAGGATCCTTGTGGGACCCGAAGATGCTTTCCCCCCCCCTATTAAAAAAAATAATAAAGTCTTTTGTGGACCAGAGTCCAGTTTGTCTGATTCATCTCTTGATTGTCCAGACGTGTACAGGTGGGGTGTGGGGGAAGGAGAGATGCCAGTGAAGTCTGATCATCTGTATAGCAGATCAGGAGCTTCAAATCCAGACAATTTAGGATTCAAAATGTGATGGTGGTGGATAAATACTTACTTGTCAGTAAATTAAAATGAGATATGCAGTATTTTCCTCTTTCCCCAGATTTCAGTTGTAAGTTGAAATTGACGTTCTGTTTTGTATTCCTCTCAGTCTGCTGGACGGCTCATGCGTGCCATCTTTGAGATTGTCCTAAACCGTGGTTGGGCACAGCTCACCGACAAGACCCTAAACCTTTGTAAGATGATTGACAAGCGAATGTAAGGCAGCTGCTCTTAATTTTTTAATATTTTCCATAGCGTCTATCTGGCAATGCCATCTGCCTGTCCTTCAGTTTGTTTCTATGCATGTTTATTCAGAAATAAGTCTTGGTTTAGTTGCATGTAAATACTCCAACAATTAGGTTGTGTGAACTGGGGCATAAGGATTAGGACAGGAAAGGACCAATCTGTTCAATGTATATTAAACTTCAAAGAAAGAGTATACCCAAAGTTTGGTTTCCTTCAAATGATGCATCTGGCTAAAATTTACTTGTGGTACCCACGTCCTGGTATCCTGGATTCTGTAACTGTGTCTGTGTTTGGGGGGTGGGGAGGAACGTACTTTTGAAAGCAAAATTTAAGTATCTGGCAGAATTTTAACAGTTTGTCAGTAGTGTTAAATAGGATTAACATGGAGAAAAGAAGGGAACTGACCATAGGAGTTGTGGAAATGGGAGCATGGGTGTGTTGTGTCCTTAACCCTGCTAGCTTCTGGTCGGTCGGTCGGTCGGTCGGTCTGTCTGTCTGTCTGTCTGTCTGTCTGTCTGTCTGTCTGTCTGTCTGTCTGTCTGTCTGTCTATCTATCTATCTATCTATCTATCTATCTATCTATCATATTGCTTTACTGCCCATCTCGTATTGCAACGACTCTGGGCAGTTGATTAACATTTTGAAGTAGTCCCTGCCATCAGAACTTTCTAGAAACCTTTTAAATATTTTAATAAGGTCCCCTATTTCCAAAGAGATCTTGTTAGAAAACCAAAAGTGGGACTGCAACAGTGCAGGTTTCTGAGTTCCCACGTTACATGTTGGGAAGAGCATGTTCTGTTTTGCACCTGCACAGGGACACATAGAGAGAATGCCAACATCCCCAAGGCAGTAAAATTAGGAAGTCTTGCAAGTGAGAATGAGCAGAGTTGGTCTCGCAGCCCTCACCAAAGGCGACTTTTCTGCAATTAAAAATGAAAGATTCAGCCAGATGAAAGGAACAAAACTGCAAATTTCTAGTTTTTCATCTTTTACCAGCTGTGATTGAGGGTTGAATCTTGAGAGGTGCAACACTGGAGTTAGTCCCATGGCCCCACCAGTTCCCTGCACTGATTCGCAGTTTTAGACATTGTTTGTAGAGAAGCCAACAATTGAAGGAAAGCATGTGCTGGACCCTGAGTGGCAGCCTTCTTGCTCCCATAGGTGGCAGTCCATGTGCCCTCTCCGTCAGTTCAGGAAATTGCCTGAAGAGGTGGTGAAGAAAATTGAGAAGAAAAACTTCCCCTTTGAGCGGCTGTATGACTTGAATCACAACGAAATAGGTCAGTGCTCTGGACCATGGGGTAGGGATGTGAATTGGGGAGGGCACCACCTGGAGGCCAGGAAAGGTACTGTATTCCCTTGCAGCGTGTGCGTTGCTTGGTTTTGCTTTGGTTCCTTTGACCCTGAATTAAATATTTTGATTATGGCTGAATTTGAAGAGACCAAGCACTGAGACCAGGGAGGACCCAACAGAAGAGACCTTGTGTTATGTAAATCACTGCAATAAATATAATTTGTAATTAATTTGGTATTTCTAAGTATTTTTTTTTAAAAAAATAGGAAACTCCTAAAGATTATTCAAATGTACTGATAAAAACCAGTGTTTATTTTGGACCAATATTTTGGTTTATTTTGGATCAACCCCAAGAGACACATAATGTCAAATTCAATGTGCGCAAAAGAACTTCAGTCTATCCCCTAGAATCCAGGAACACAAAATGCAGGCTAAAGATCAAGAATACTGGGTTAGCTTTTGAGTAGCCAGCATGCTTCAATCCAAATTCTACACTGTGGGACACAAAGACTGACCCCACACATACTGTACTCACAGTGAAGCTTGATTTGTTGAGTAAGCCACAAATGACTGAGGTCACCTGAAACAGTAAGCCATTAAACCAGGATTTACAAATCCAGTGACTGGCTTCACACAACATGTTTAGGCAGAACCACACAAGGAGCTTAGCACAACGTGCCAACCCAACCATAGGGAATATCCAGCCCTGATTTATGATGCTGCTGAGAAAAGACACCTCTCCTCCCCTTCACCGATACTGTCCTTATGCAGGCGAGCTCATTCGGATGCCCAAGATGGGAAAGACAATCCACAAGTATGTCCACCTGTTCCCCAAACTGGAGCTGTCTGTCCACTTGCAGCCCATCACCCGGTCTACTCTGAAAGTGGAGCTGACGATTACTCCTGACTTCCAGTGGGATGAAAAGGTAAATGGACCATCTGGGATCTGCAGGAGCAGCCTCCAGTAACGCTGAGGAGGCGGCATCTGCGGGTAGCCTGGGGGTGAGGCGGTTCATGGTGGAGAAGTCCCTTCACTCTTGGTCTGGCGGCCCTCCTGGCTTCCTTTGTACAGTCCTGCCTCTCTCCTCTTTCGCGGCCAGGTCCATGGTTCCTCGGAGGCCTTCTGGATTTTGGTGGAGGACGTGGACAGCGAGGTGATTCTCCATCATGAGTATTTCCTTCTGAAGGCCAAATACGCCCAAGACGAGCACCTCATCACCTTCTTCGTGCCGGTTTTTGAGCCTCTTCCTCCACAGTACTTCATCCGGGTGGTCTCAGATCGCTGGCTTTGTAAGTCCCTGGAGCAGGGGGCTTTTCTGAGCAAGCTTCTGCTCTCCTGCTGGAGTTTGTGTTGCTGGGGGATACATTATGGAGGCGTTCCATCTGGGCGCGAGCATTTTCTTGCAAAAGCCAACCTGTCTGAGATTTGGTTTGTGTGAGGGAATTTGGCATACAAGTGATTCTCTCCTTTTTTTCTTTTTCTTTCAATTATCGATACACTTTTTTCCCCATTGGGACCCTGGGTCCAGGGTGGCTCCCGAAAGTACCGGCACATCGGAATATAAGATCACGCTTTAAAAAGTGCAGTTTGACCGCAGATTCAAGAATGATGTACGGTGGTTAAAAGCGGCAATAGAATAATTTACGCTTAATAGATAGTTACAAGTCAGCACCCATCAGGAATGTGAAGGAGACCAAAATGCCAGTCCCGCCTGCATTGCTGCCGCCAGTTCTGTTGCACTCCCCCAGGTTAATCGCAGCCGGTATAGGTGTTTGGTACACGCCACAGTGACATCATGTGTAATACCATTGCCCACCTTGTGCAAAGTGTGCAATTCATGTGATGACTTAGTGGCCCACGTGATGTCATTTGGCTGTCCTGCGGATGCCCCTGGCAGCCAGGCTAGAATGCAGTTCAGGATTTCCACACTGGCTGCTTGATCTCTCCTCCAGAGGAGACTGGCCATAGCAGGAGAGAAATGGGGGGAACTGGGCAGTGGTTTCCTCTCAAGCTCTTGGTGCCACCTGTTCCTCAGCCGTGCGCGTGTGCTTGATCGTTCCAGCCTGTGAGACCCAGCTGCCAGTGTCCTTCCGGCACTTAATCCTGCCGGAGAAGTACCCTCCTCCGACCGAGCTGCTGGACCTGCAGCCCCTGCCAGTCTCTGCGTTGCGGAACAGCGCCTTTGAGAGCCTCTACCAGGACAAATTCCCCTTCTTCAATCCAATCCAGACCCAAGGTGGGCGTTGCAAAGGGTCGGCGGGGGGTGGAGGGCCATCCCAGCAGAAAGAGTATTTTCTCAGGCATGGGGAGCTTCAAGGGGATTGACTGTCTTTGCAAATACAACACAGGGATATCTAACACTGTAAAACATGGCTGGCTGGGGAATTCTGGGAGTTGAAGTCCACACATCTTAAAGTTGCCCAGCTTGAAAAGCAGGGCTCTCAGAGGGGAGGGTGGGAGAAAATATTTCCCTGTAAGCAGAGAAAGTAGCTTTGTGTATATGAACATTTACCTGTGAGAGCCGGTTTGGTATCCTGATGAAGGTTCTGGACCAGAAGCAGGAAGACTGTGAGTTCTGGTCCTCTGTTGGGCACAAAAGCCGGCTGGGTGACTTTGGGCCAGTCACACTGTCCCAGGGAGAGAGAGGAGAGGAGAGAGGAGGGAGCATTATGTACACCACCTTGAGTTGCAAAGGTGGGACATAAATCTAATAATAAAAGAATCTGTGAGTATTTCCTGCTGTGGTTAGACAAGATAAAATAGCATCACTGCAGAATCGCAGATTAGTCAAAATCCCTCTTTTGCTTCCCAAATTGCTCTTTGGGAATTCTCATCAAGTAAAATGTTAAAAAAAGATGGGGGATGGAAAAGGTTAGAGAATGGCAGCATGTGAGCATTGCTTTCCTGTGTTGTACCTCCCTGGCACCTGGTACACCTTCTCTGTGATGGCTGGAGCATTGAGTGACCACTGCGGGTTGTTCAGCGTGGCTCTTTTTGTGTCTAGTATTCAACACTGTGTACAACAGTGATGAAAATGTCTTCGTGGGAGCGCCAACGGGCAGCGGGAAGACCATCTGTGCTGAGTTTGCCATCCTGAGGATGCTGCTGCAGAACGTGGAGGGCCGCTGCGTCTACATCACGCCCATGGAGGCGCTCGCCGAGCAGGTGCTGAGCTCCTGACTTGCCGTGTTTTGAGCCTGCTCTTCCCAAGAAAGGGAGTAGATCAGAGCTCAGCAGATGTTGCTCCCTCTACAGAGTCACACAGGCAGCAGATATGAAAAGGAGGGTTTTTTTTTTTTATGGTGAGGCTAGAAGGGGCTAAGCTCTTTGGGTGAAAGTTTGACCTGGAGGCTTTCTAAGATGTGTGATGGATTATGAGGGTGACCTTGGAAGACGGGTGGCGGGGGGGAGATGCCTCTTAGGGGATGATCAGATAAAAGAGAAGGGAGCCCGGAATAGAGTAATGGACAGAGAAAGAAACTCAGGAAGGACCCACCCTAGCTACTCAGGCAGTAAATAGGGAGGGTGGGAGATTTGTACTTGCTAGATAGATGTCAGCCCTCCCAGGTAGACCAGACAGGAAAGTTGATGAGATGAGCTAATTCTACTTTATCGTAAGGCTGCATTGACAGAATCTGGCAGGTCTGAAGGTGCAAATCTCGCGCTGTCTCTCTTAACAGCCTGATAGGGCGGGCCCTTCCTACGTTCCTTCCTCTGGCCGTTCCTCCACTGCGGGCCCCTTTCTCTCTTACCTGATCGCTCCCTAGGTGGGATCTCCCCCCCCCCTCCTCCCACGGCCGCCTCGTATTCCGTCACAGAGGTGGTCGTCTTCCTCTTCCTTCTCCGAGACAGATCTTCTTGGACTGGTATGAGAAGTTCCAAGAGCGGCTTCTCAAAGTCGTCTTGCTGACGGGGGAGACGAGCACCGACCTGAAGTTGCTGGGAAAGGGCAACATCATCATCAGCACCCCGGAGAAGTGGGACATCCTGTCCCGGCGCTGGAAGCAGCGCAAGAACGTTCAGAACGTCAATCTCTTCATTGTGGACGAGGTTCACCTCATTGGCGGCGAGAACGGGGTGAGTCTCCAGCAGAGGAGGAGGGCGCTCGTCTGGTGGGGGAAGGCTGGGCGCTGCCCCCTCCCTCCCTCCCTCCCTCTTGGAGAGGAAGCCTGTATTCTAGAGTGCCCGTTTCCCACCCACCCCCCACCCCAGTTTAGTAAGGACAGTTTTGCCCTGCGTGGTAGAGAGGGGGAGGTAAACTAGAGGGAAAGGAGGTTTCTCAGTGCTTGCTTTAGAAATTTGGGGTGAGCAGTTCCCTCCTTTCCTCCCCAACTGACTGGGTTAGTACTTCGTGCTGCATAAAGAATGGTCTAGATCAATGTTTTCCGGCCTTGGCCACTTTAAGATGTCTGGACTTCGACTCCCAGAATTCCCCAGCCGGCATGGGAGTGAAGTCCAGACAGCTGAAAGTGGCCAAGGTCGAGACACGCTGGTCTAGGAGACATCCGAGCGCCTGCCGAGAGATGCTGAGAGGCGCGAGTGGGGTGCTCTTGCTCCAAGCCCACATACATTTCCTGTTTGGAAAACACCTTCACCACTTCTTTGAAAAGGAGAGGCGGCACGGAGGGAGCTGTCTCAGCTGGGTTTATACCTCCCCTTTGGATGCTGGTGTAATTTGCAAATGCAGCCATTGGGATTTGCTCCAGGGTGCGGCATGTTTCAGCAACAGGCTTTTATCGTCTACATTATCCTTCCACGAGTCACGGCCTTGCGTGATGTGATTCAGGATATAGCCATCTCTGGTCTGAGATTGCTGACACGCCTGTGGTAGCAGCTGGCCAACATCTCTACCCAGATGCTGAGGATTGTTGCAATGCGCTGTACACGGGGCTATCCTTGAAGAGTATCCGGAAGCTACAGCTGGTTCAAAATGTGGCCACGCAAGCAATTTTGGGTGCCCCAAGGGTGGCACATGTAACACCTCTACTGCATGAGCTGCACTGGGTGCCAGTCTGCTTCCGGGTCCAATTCAAGGCATTGGTTATCACCTTTAAAGCCCTACATGGCATGGGGCCAGGGTACCTGAGGGACCGTCTCACCCGGTCAGGCAGAGAGGGCATGCTACAGACACTGCCCACGAGAGATTGTCGATTGGCAGGGTCCAGGAAGAGAGCCTTCTCTGCCGTTGCCCCCGCCCCGTGGAATACTCTTCCCCCAGAGGTGAGGCAAGCCCCCTCTCTCCTGGCCTTCCGGAAAGGAGTGAAGACCTGGCTCTGCCGTCTCACGTGGGGCGTGAAGAGGGTAACCAACGCTGGGGGTGGTTGGCACCCTAAAGACGCTCCCTAGAAATTAAATTAAGAACTTTTTACCATATACCTCTTGGAACATATTATCTATTAAGAAGATTGTTTTTATTGTATTGTTTTATTGTTTTACTGTATTTTAACCAATTTTATTCCTCTTTTATGTAAACTGCCCAGAGTCGCTCTCAGTGAGGTGGGCATTGAATAAATTTGGCAAACAAACAAACAAACAAACCTATCTCCCGATCTCCCTGTAGGCATGAAATCCACTGTTCAGTAAACCAGATTATCAAAAATATGTCTGATATAGTCCTTTAAAAACTTGTTACGTCTGAGATAGGTTCAAATGAGTAAAGATCTAAATACTAAGAAGACAAGTTCTCCTTATAGAAGAACTTATTATACAATATTAGGTTTGTGGAGTCCTTGGTGCTCTCTGAGCCTTGTTGTTTTCTTGCACGTGTTTCATTGCCAGACTAGGCAACATCTTCAGTCTGAAAAGGGAGTGGGCCTTGCTCTCTGTTTATATACAGTATATAAACTGAGAGCAAGGCCCACTCCCTCTTCATGCTGAAGATGTTGCCTAGTCTGGCAATGAAACGTCTGCAAGAAAACAACAAGGCTCAGGGAGCACCAAGGACTCCCCAGTTCAACCCTGAGCTACAAATGCTCACGTTGATTGGTAGTATTAGGTTTCCCCTCTCTCCCAGAGGGTTTCAGGTCACCCATCAAACCAAATCTGCAGTCCTTCAGTCTTTCTGGGACAGGGTTGTAGAATGGCTAAATCAAGCAGTTGCCACTTTGAATCCCACTTCTGCTTTCCTGAGAAACTGAAAATGTATGTGTGGGATGGTGACTTGAGGATCATAGATGACCTCTGCCACTTGACCTAGTGCCGTTCTAGTTCACTGGTAGAGCTTTGGGCGATTTCTTCAAAACTGGGGAAGGGTACGCGAAGCTCAGCACTTCATTGCATGCCTTTCCTGCTCAGTCGTTCCAAATTGCTAAATACCAAGTCACAGGGTGTTCCTGACATAACTTGGCTCTCCTTGGCTTCCTTCCGCAGCCAGTCCTGGAGGTGATCTGTTCCCGGATGCGCTACATCTCCTCCCAGATCGAGCGGCCCATCCGCATTGTAGCCCTCAGCTCGTCCTTGTCCAATGCCAAGGATGTGGCCCATTGGCTTGGTTGCAGTGCTACAGCCACTTTCAATTTCCACCCCAATGTGCGCCCTGTGCCTCTGGAGTTACACATCCAAGTAAGTCTCCCACCTTCTGGGCAGCTCCACCCATATGAAGCTACTGTAAACCAGCTATTGGTCTACTTATCTCTGCATCATCTTCACTGATTAGCAGCAGCTTTGTGTGCCCTTAGGCAAAGCAAATGCCTTTTCCAGCCCTTTCTGGAGCTCTTCAGGCTTCAGCTTTATTTTCCATGCTGTCTGTGCGCTCTATCACTTAATTGCAGTTCTTCCTTTTAAAGTCTCCCCCAGCAAGTAGATTTGGTGTTATTGTCAGCTGTCTTGGTTTTCTTGTTCAGGGTTTCAACATCAGCCACACACAGACCCGCCTCCTGTCCATGGCTAAGCCAGTCTACCACGCAATTATGAAACATTCTCCAAAGAAGCCGGTCATCGTGTTTGTTCCCTCTCGCAAGCAGACGCGTCTGACGGCCATTGACATCCTCACCACCTGCGCTTCAGATGTCCAGAGACAAAGGTAGGAGCATGGTTCTGTGTAGTCGGGTAATTATGCAAAGTGAGGCTGACTTTTGCAATCACCATTGAGCAAATGTGCCTGATTCTTTTGTGGTGGTGGTGGTGGTGGTGAATTTATTCTCTCTAATTAGCCAGGGAAAGACTTAACAAAGTGTCCTGAGTTCTGCTTGTTGACTGCTGAAATCTGTTTCCTCCTTATTTTGAGTTGCCCCCAAAACTGCCAATATATTTTTAATCATTACCTTTGAATCTGCATGGCTTAGTAAATTGTTCATTTTCCAACAGCAAGCTAAAATTTTCCTTCCTTCCTTCCTTCCTTCCTTCCTTCCTTCCTTCCTTCCTTCCTTCCTTCCTTCCTTCCTTCCTTCCTTCCTTCCTTCCTTCCTTCCTTCCTTCCTTCCTTCCTTCCTTCCTTCCTTCCTTCCTTCCTTCCTTCCTTCCTTCCTTCCTTCCTTCCTTCCTTCCTTCCTTCCTTCCCACTGCTACACACAGAGAAAGTTGGCCTTTGAAGCAGCAGTAATGCAGCTTCAGTCTCTCTAATGCAGGAGTGAGCAAGCAAACCCTTTAGTCTACTACTGTAAAATGCTCTTTGCAAAAAATCTGTTGAGATTTCTGGTAGAACCTTTCTCCCCCTTTTCTGCATTTATTTCTTTGTTTACCTACTTTTCTCGAATGCCACTCAATCCCAGAAAGCTCTAGGTGGCTAACAATCCCATAAAACACCAATAAAAAAGAAGAGAAAGATGCAAAAATAGATGAAAGGTTCAATCAGAATCAGAAAATGAAGCCAGCAAAATAACCTGTTGCTTGGGGGAGAGGGAGAAGAGTGGGGGAGGGGAAAACGATACGTGAGACAATAGGGGTACCCTTTGGGCCTGTAAAGGTCTGCGGGAATGACCTTGGGAGACAGGAGGAAGATCCACAGGCTAGGAAACAGGTAAGAGGCAGCTGAGCCTGCAGAAGCAATGGGGAAGTGGGAAACATCTCAGAAGGGACCCTCCCTAGTTCCTGGGACTGTAAAGGAAGAGGGAGGGGAGAGATGTACTCTCAGACTTGCAAGATTCTGTTGAAGTAACTTTACAGTAAAGGTAGTGTTACTACTCATGGTTGGTGATTCTTGTCTGGACTACCTCGCGAGGCTGACAGGGCCTTCCCCACTCACTCTGAGCTTCAGCTTCATCCACCAATTAATTTTTGCTTGAGGGAATGTAGCCCTTAACAAAGGTATGCCATCCACCCCGGCTTTAATGGGCTGCCTCTTGGACCGTGGTCCTAAAAGTGGCATAACTGAGTTAAAATGTGGAGGTCATGGATTCAGTTCTCCATGTGTTATCTGTTCCCTGCTGTAGATCTGAATGTCGACTTCCATATAGTTGAACTGAGTTTGGGGGAAAAAATCCAAGATCAGTCTGAGGCAGTCAAGGAGATGCGGGATTTTCAGGGCAGAGCAGATCTGGAGGCTCGGAATGAAGCAGCGAAGGCTCTTCAGAGGGCTGCCGTTCTCGTGCCTCTCCGTTTCCTTGAGTGGGTCTGCCGATTTCAGGCTTTCAGCCCCCTCATATTTTGGCACAAGTTGCAGGATTTTGTTCTGAAGAGATTCAAAAGCAAAAGATGCCAAAGATGCCAGTGGGCTTGGCAAGGCATGTTATCCCACTATAGTTATGTATGCCGTGATGATGTTTACTTCCTCCATTTCATTAGTTCCTGCTTATTCTTACATGTACCCAATCGAGGATTGTAAAGTAGCAAAGAAAGTAGTAGTTGTATAGATAATAGGTTTGGATAGCTAGGTCAGCTGAACAGACTTTATAGGCTTTACGTCTGTAAATCGTTACGTTATTTTAAAGGTACCCACTTATTTGTTTACCTATTTATACATGGATAGTTTGCTCTGTTTTCCCTTTCTCTCTCTCTTTTTTCTCTCTCTCACTGGTCACTGTCCGTAATACAGCTTGTTCCGTTTTGATTTCAGTCTTTACAGATAACAGGGTCCTTCTCTTCCAGCGTGCCGGTCTGGGTGGCTTCCCTTTTCTAAAAGATGCTTCTCTTCAGTCTTGCAAGCCTTTCGCACCTGCGGTCCAAGATCTCAAGCGTGTGGGGTGGGAGCAGGGAGGGAAGCCGGAGGAGGTGGAGGGAACTGAAATGCTTAGAAGGGGGGCTGGAAAGGGGGGCAATCAGTCCAGACCTCCAACAGGAACCACTGGTTGCTTCTCCAGTTGTCTGCTGGGTGGTGGAAGAGGAAGCTGCCGAAGGGGGGGGGGCGACAAGAGGGAAAGGGTGCCCTTCTCATTTTCTGTGTAGCCCCCCTACAGCGAGAGGGAGTCCGGCCCTCCACAAAGGCAACGTTCTCCTCTGTGAAGGAGTAGCTGGCCAAGACCTGGCCTGCTAGTGGTTCTGATCTGCCCGGCTTCCTGTCTCGGCAGGTTTCTGCACTGCACCGAGAAGGACGTGGCTCCCTACTTGGACAAGCTGAACGACAACACCTTGAAAGAGACGGTGGTGAACGGGGTGGGCTACCTGCATGAGGGACTGACCGCGATGGAACGGAGGGTTGTGGAGCAGCTGTTCAGCTCAGGTAAACCGGCAAGGAAAAGCAAGGCTAACTGGGCCCAATAAACAGGCCTAATTTAAAAAAAAGAGAAAGAAAATATCATATTCACAGGGAAACAACTTAATGTATTAAATGCTTTCTGTAGATCTGGGAAGACCAACTAGTACACTGTAATATTGCAGTAAAAGAGCACGAGGAGAGCGTGTTTTCAGTTTCAGCTGAAAAAGGTCTGCAGAGAAGAAATAATCAAAGCTTGTATCATCTCCCTTGTTGATTTGGTAGCGTGAGATGCAGTGGGTGAACGCCAGTTGCATATTGAAGAGGCTTCTGATCAGCTGTAGTAGAAATGAATCTGCTTGAGTAGGGAGTAGCAGACTGGACGTACCTCCTCCAAGCTGTGGAGGTTTATTTGTGCCCTGGCTACTATGGACAGTTCTTTGCAGACAGCCAGATGAATATGTGCCTAGGGGAGTGGTTGAATTCTGGACTGTTCCTCTCTTGTGATTTGGGAGGGTTTGTTCTTAGGTGCCATTGTGATTCGTTCTTAGGTGCCATTCAGGTGGTGGTGGCTTCACGGAGCCTCTGCTGGGGAATGAACTTAGCTGCCCACCTGGTGATCATCATGGACACACAGTACTACAACGGGAAGATCCACGCGTGAGTGAAGCGGGGGCTGGAACAGCTGCTAGACTGGGCGGCTGTTTGGGCAGCACCTCGGGGTGTCAAGGGGAGTTAGAGGGAGACGGATGGTGGGGTTCCAGTTGAACCTGGGTTCAAATTTGGTGATTTTTCCAATGCATCTGTGCGGTTTTGCTGCTGAAATGCAAGTCAATTGACCTGGAAGTTGGTCTGCCTGCAGGGTTGACGCGTCACTCAATTAGGATTGAAATATGAGTTCTTTGGGTACCTTGTGCATTACAACTTCAGTGTCCAGAGTGATTGCTGCTAGATTTAGGGTTCTCCTTAGATGCAAATGTGATCTGACCTATAGAATATTCACACTGGAACATTGTAAAAACATGGATTTTTATTACTCCTTATGATTAGTGCAGTTAGAGGTGTATGATCTCTTTCTTCTGTTGGCAAAGAGGTCAGAGAATGTAAGTGGGGCTTTCATTAAGTAGTCGAAATCACAGCTGCCTTCTCTGTGTGCTGCTAACCTTTGTCATGGGTGAAGGCATTGAGATCGTTTGATCCAGTTTCCAGGGCTGTGGACATTGCAATCCCTCCCCCAGAGAGAATGCTGGATTCTTGACTAACTCACTTAACAGAGCGAATTGTTCTCCTTGTGCCAGGTATGTGGACTATCCTATCTATGATGTCCTACAGATGGTGGGCCGTGCTAACCGCCCACTGCAGGATGACGAGGGACGCTGTGTTATTATGTGCCAGGGGTCCAAGAAGGTGAGCAACGATGGGGAAGCAGGAAGATTCCTCTGCTGCTTAGTGGCTGGGGCTCCTAGGAATTTAGCATCCTTCTAGCAGTGAAGAGCTTTCAGGCTGAGTGGCCATGGTCCAGCTTTCTGATGTCCTAATGTTTTGCGGGGAACTGTGGTTGGCATCTTCAGAGGCAGAGTGAGCTGCTAAGTAACATACTTCTCAGCAACTCACAGGCAACTGAACAGGGGCTGACTGGGCTCTTGTATTTGAATGTAGCAAGGTGATCTCTGCTTGGCCTATGTCACCGGAGTCCAAGAAAGTTGGTTCCTCATCTAGATAGACTTCTAAATGGTCTATTTTGAAGAAATTCCAAGAGAACCAGTTCCTGATTGGCCTTGAACCAGGCTGTTGATTGGTTCTTTGTGTAGGTAGATTTCTGATTGGTCTGTTTTGGAGAATTCCAAGAAACTTGGTTCCTGATTGGCCTGTCCTTGAGCCAGGATACTGATAAGTGTTCTTTCTGGTGAGGCTTCTGCAGATTCTTTTTACGCCACACTAAACAGTCCTTAATTAATGAAAACGTCAGGACATCAGAAAACTAGATCATGGTCATTCAGCCTGAAAACTCATCACTACCTGACTGACACTGGCTGTGAAAGCCTACGCCAGTAAGATCCTTCATTGATTTTGCATGTTGTATTGGCATGGTTTGTTTGAAGCATTCTGGAATCATTTGTCCTGAACCATGAGCGGGCAACTTTTCCAATGTTAAGTATAATTTTGTCTTTTCCGTTCAAGGATTTCTTCAAAAAGTTCCTCTATGAGCCCCTTCCTGTGGAGTCTCATCTAGATCACTGCATGCATGACCACTTCAATGCTGAAATTGTCACCAAGACCATTGAGAACAAGCAGGATGCTGTGGACTATCTCACTTGGACCTTCTTGTACCGCAGGATGACTCAGAATCCCAACTACTACAACCTGCAAGGTGAAAGGGGCAGTGTCCCAATATTTGTGGATTTCTTTTCCTGACCCATTCCAGGCAGTTCCTTATTCCCAGCCCCTCCAGATGTGCAGCTTCTGACTTGATTTGTCCTCTGCCCAGGTGTGTCCCACAGGCATCTCTCTGATCACCTTTCCGAGTTAGTGGAGCAGACTCTGAGTGATTTGGAGCAGTCCAAGTGCATCAGCGTTGAAGATGAGATGGACGTGGCACCTCTGAATTTGGGAATGATTGCGGCGTATTATTACATCAACTACACCACCATTGGTAAAGCGTCTGGGGGAGAGGGGTGCCATGCCCCTTGCTGCCACAACTTTTCTGCCTGAGGCTGTAGCTTGGTATCTGATGCAGGCTCTCTTTCTTTCTCAAATCATCCTCTCTAGAACTCTTCAGCATGTCCCTGAATGCCAAGACGAAAGTGAGAGGTCTGATTGAAATTATCTCTAATGCTGCAGAATATGAGAATATTCCTATTAGGCACCATGAGGACAATCTCTTGCGGCAGGTAGGGAAATCATCATCCCTATGCCAGAGGAGGTTCCTGGTTCTCTGAGGGGTTTCCTGGGGTTGCTTGGTGAGTTACTTAGTTGTTGTGCCTGCATGGCCAGCCCAGCACTGGCTTTGGCTAACAAGGGAAGCCCTGGGGTGACCCAGCTGGGATTCTTCTGTCCCCAGCAGACAGGTGGCAACGATGCTGTGTCCGCTCCATCTCCCCAAATCCATAAGGGTTTTTCAGAGCTTGTCTTTTCCTGCTCTTAGAAAGACAGAATGTTTTGGGAAGCTTCATACAAAAAGCCAACTAGCGTAGAAGAACTGGAAATAGTTTACTGGCTTCTGCCTTTTAATGAAATTTGTTAGTTGAAAAGGGCACTACCAGGCTCCTCCTGATTTTCGGCTGCCTACAGTAGCTGAAGTGAAAAAAGCTATGGGAATTTCAGTCTGGTTTTGTATTCACTATTCAGCCTGTGATCTGCTTCATGTTTCCTATCCGAGTTGCAAGTCAGAATACACGTAAGTATGAGATGGACAGCTACAAGCGCTCTGTTCCTTGATCAGTTTGTTGAGAAGCTTACAGAATGATAAAATCCGCAGTGGCCGGTTTCAGACTAGTCTATCAGAATAAACTTAGTGGACTGCAAGAATGGTGTGCACTTCTTTCAGAATCCCATGTATTCTTCCCGCAGTATTTTTGCCTAAGGAATGCTCTGATTTCAGTAGCTTAAATTCTTGTTGGATAAAATGTAAGTGGCGCTTCCATGGGCAGCATGGGGAGGCGGCAATGTGCGCCAATGTATGGTTGATCGTGTTTGATGCTAAGGCGGCTCCCCCTTCCCTCTCTTTTCCAGCTGGCCCAGAAAGTGCCCCACAAGCTGAATAACCCCAAGTTCAACGACCCCCACGTCAAAACCAACCTCCTTCTGCAAGCTCATTTGTCACGGATGCAGTTAAGCGCAGAGCTCCAGTCGGACACCGAGGAGATCCTGAGCAAGGTGCCGGCGGTGGGGGGAGGCGGGAGGGGGAATGGAAGCAAGTGGCCCAGTCCCACCTCTTCTGGCCTGGCAGGAGCGTTGCTTAGCTGGGGAGCTCAGCGGGTGCTTTTCCTGTCCGCCGCACCCAAGACACTAATCCGGCTCTGCCCATCCCCAGGCCATCCGGCTGATCCAAGCCTGCGTGGACGTCCTCTCCAGCAACGGCTGGCTGAGCCCCGCCCTGGCCGCCATGGAGCTGGCCCAGATGGTCACCCAGGCCATGTGGTCGAAGGACTCCTACCTGAAGCAGCTGCCACACTTCACCTCCGAACACATCAAGCGCTGCACGGAGAAGGTGAGAGCAGGCCTGGGCTCCCATTTGGTCCATTAGCCAGAGCAATGGAGGAGCCCAGGAAAAGGGCATAACAGTCATTACCAGCTGGGTACAGCAGGAAACAGGGAAAACAGAGTGCTGAACTGGACAAGAATTTTTTTTGAGAAGGCCGTTCCACCACCACCATTTATTTACGAGGTTTATATGCTGCCTGCGTGGACAGTACCGTGGGCGGCCCTGGCTAGCTGCCTAGTGAAGAAACAGCCACCTGCTTAGAAGTGTCACCTTTCCAAGTGCTGAGGTCAGCAGGCAGATTTGAGCCGGCATTATAAATGGGCCCCTTGTCTTTCCCGAGGAGTAATTGAGCACCAGGGATGGGCCCAGTTTGTGGAATGTATCCGGCTCTTCCGGGGCAGTTTCTGGAAGCAAACCCTTCCAGTTCAAGACGCTCTAGGGTGGCCTGTCCTGAAGGAGGCCTGCTTTATTCAGAGTAGCATGAACTGCTTGCGGTTTGGAGAATTTATTTCGAGAAACTGCCCAACCGCCCCCAGAAAGACAGGCGCCGGGGGTGGTTCGCCCTGCTTCCTTCCCAGCTGGCCTCTGCTCTGCCTCCACCGAGAGGTGGACTTAGAGTCACCCCCCAGGCGGGCCACAACAGCACCTCCAGCTGATCCTCATACATGCGTCAGCTGATACTGCATGGGGGCCCTTGCCGAATGACACTGTGACCCGGGAGCTTTTCCCCTTGGGCTGCCAGCCTCGGCTCACCCCATGCCTGTCGTTCTGTGCAGGGAGTGGAGAGTGTGTTTGACATCATGGAGATGGAAGACGAGGACCGCAGCGCCCTGCTTCAGCTCTCTGATGCCCAAATTGCCGACGTGGCTCGCTTCTGCAACCGCTACCCCAACATCGAGCTCTCCTACGAGGTGGTGGAAAAGGACGGCATCCGCAGGTACCGGGGCTGGGAAGGTGCAAGGAAAGGTCTTTGGAGATGTAGCTTACAACAGCGATTCTCTCTATTCTCACGGCTTATCGGTAGAGGCGATCCTTGTTGAATGTGCATTGCTACCAATGAGGAGGAGGGTGGAGGATCAGGGCCTGAGGCTTAATGAGACGGTCTGGTTCTTCAGTTACACAGTGAGCCGGTTTGTCCATGGGGTGCCAGCTGAAGAATGACAAATTCAGTAAGCAGCTTTGGCAGCAGTTCATTCTAAGGAACTATTATAGCAGGGTTCCTCAACCTAACTAAATGGGGCATTCAGAGGCCACTTCTCTGCCTTCAGAGTTACACAGGTAGTAAACTTTCTGTGAGAGCCAGTTGGGTGTAGCGGTTAAGGCAGGGCTTCCCAAACTTTTTCTTTCATTACCCAAAGCTGCTTATCAGAAAGTAGGTAAAACACTTTAAGTCAGTTTAATGGGTCTGTGTGTCGTTAACCAAAGAAAAACCACTTTTACCCAATGTTGGGTAATTTACTCAGGTTTGGGAAGCACTGGGTTAAGGCCCCAGGCTAGAAACCAGGAGACTGGGAGTTCTGGTTCTACCTTGGGCACAAAGCCAGCTGGGTGACCTTGGGCCAGTCCCTCTCTGAGCCCTAGGAATCCGGTAAGGACAAACCACTTCTGAAAAACCTTGCCAAGAAAATGGCAGGGACATTTTCCAGGCAGTCTCCAGGAGTCAAGACTGACTCAAAGGCACCAACAAAAAATCTGTATGGGACGGGATTCCATGCTGGAAACCACCAAGGTTTACCTTTGGCTTGTAGTGGTCCAGGGAGGGTAAACAGTACTGGGGAAACACGTGAGGTCTGCTCTGCTCTCTTTCTCCAGCGGAGGGCCTGTGGTTGTGCTGGTGCAGCTGGAGCGAGAGGAGGAGGTTACTGGGCCAGTGATTGCCCCGCTGTTCCCACAGGTAAGCAGAGTCCGTGGAGAAAGATTCTGGGAAGCCTATGGCTGAAGCAGCTTCTGTGAGGGGCCAAGGGCATGTCCAGGCTGAGAACATACAGTTGTTGCATGCCCCACTTTGTCCTCTTTGCTCCTTCTTCCCCCCAGAAACGTGAGGAAGGCTGGTGGGTGGTGATTGGTGACTCCAAGTCCAACAGCCTCATTTCCATCAAGCGATTGACGCTGCAGCAGAAGGCTAAGGTAAGCTGGGCCTGTTGGGAAACGAGCAGCCCTGGCAGACAGGGCAGAAGGCTGTGATGCTTTAAAGACGTGTCTGTAACACAGGCATCTTTCTCTTTCACCTTGCTCCATACTTCCCATACATACGTGAGCTTAGTCAGCAGGACAATTACAAACAAGGAAATGCTAGGAACAGTGGTAGGACATTCTGGTGAGCCTTAGTGGTCAAGAGGCCGAGCAATTAAGAACAATGTTGGGCAGGATTCACAGTATTTATGTTACAGGCACTTAATGACAATTTTGAGTACAAAAGGAAGGTTTTTAAAGACTGTATGCTTGTGATCCGGGAAAGGCCAATCTTACTTGAGTGCTATCTGAGAGACTTAGATCTCTTCAGTGGTGGGAGAAAGTTCTGGTAATGCTGAGGATGCCTTGGAATAACAGTGGAAAAGCAGGGAAGGAAATTCAAGGGTGGAAGAACGAGAAGGAAGAAAATGTGCTGGTAGACTTTAAATTTCCTTAACAGGACCCTTTCTTTCTGGATAGTGGAAGTGGCTTGCTGGACCGTGATAAGCTGAAATTCACAGGCTTATCATGACAGTGCAGGCATATCAAAACAAAAGGGGAAAGTAGGAGGGCCCCAAGGCAGTCTCGAACAGTTATGGTAGGAATCCAGGAGTCTGTGAAGCTGAATTCTGTTCGTTGTGTCATTTTTCCCCGTCTCACATTCAAGTCCACTGTCCTGCTTGTGTGCTCAGTGGTTACTGAATTTTTAAAAACTTCTGGTTGTGAAAATCTGAAATATCAACATGAAACTTTATGAAGTTAAAAGAGCTACAAACTGCATCTGGTTTTGTTGTGTCCCTGTTTTGTTCGCCCTTAGCTTAGCTGATCCAGCCTGTGTGCTTTCCTGCTTTTCCCAAAGGGCTGCCAATCGCTTTGATCTGGCTTTGCACTGTGAGCAAGCCCCATGGGCCCTGCTTTTTGTAGGAAACGCTCACTCTACCAGTCACTTGTGATCTGATTTGTTCTAAAAACCCAATTCTTATGCTATTTAGGTGAAACTGGATTTTGTGGCCCCAGCCACTGGGACTCACAACTACACTCTCTACTTCATGAGCGACGCCTACATGGGCTGTGACCAGGAATATAAGTTCAGTGTGGACGTAAAGGAGGCAGAGAGTGACAGCGACTCTGACTGAGACATTTAACATCCTCTGTGACGGACCCCACAAAGCCATTCCGGACTCTCTTGGAGCAGATCGCCACTGTAGCTGGGTGGGGAGTTATTTCACGTGTGTGCCGTAGATGTTCTTGGCCTTCAGATTCCCTCCAAAAGCAAGCTCCTGGCTGTCTCATCGTCTAAGCCTCAGCCACCAGGCATAGGGGGACTTCCTTTTTTTGTGTTCCTTCCAACATCTTGAGCTTTTTCTGTTTTCTACTCAGCAAAGCAAGCAGCAGCTTTATGTACAGTGTTTTAAGTAAATGAGCTGAATTAATTCATTTGAGATCCTGCTAGTTTTCCAAAATAAAAACCTCCAGGAACAAACTCAGGGCTCCTTTTGAAGGTAATTATTCTGCGTATCTGTTGATGCCTTTCAAATATTCCCAACCCTCTACACACACTATGGATTTGTATTTGTCTTTTGCATCAGACTTTTGTAACCTCTGCCACTCATTATCGAGTATAAAATTAGAATCAAAGTTTTGTATCTCCAAGGCAGGAGACTAAGTACAGACTTGCCCTCTTCTGGGTATGATGTTCCTCACAGCAGGAAGCTCTAAATAAAGAAGCTGCAGGCACCACTTCTTCCATTTCTGACACAATTGTTCCTCTATCTCTGTTGCTCCAGTACCAAAAAACATCTCTTTGCAGGTCCCAGATTTTGTAATAGATGATATATTTTCAGCACGTCCATCAGTTTTAATGGAATTCAGAGTTCAAGTAAACCAAATAGGCAGGCTTTACAGTGTTGATGTCTGCTGAAGCGGAATCTCTTCTCTTAGTTTTCTGACTGACTATAATGGCTCCCTTGCAATAGAGGGGTGAACAGATGCTGTTAGGATTTGAAATCAGCTGTTGGTAGTGCTTGTGAAGTGGCAGGACTCTATTGAGGGACCAGTTCTAAGAAGTGAAGCATGTCAGGAAACTGATCAGCTGTCAGGAAAACACTAGGTGCAGATGGAATAATCACTGAACTATTTAAAGCGGTGTTTCTCAACCGTGGCAACTTTGAGATGGGTGGACTTCAACTCCCAGAATTCCCCAGCCAGCATCTTAAAGTTGCCACGGTTGAGAAACACTGCTTTAAAGTGCAGGAGGCGAGGTACTTAAAAGGGTTAATAGTTTTTTTATTGCCAAATACGGAACTAGCTTATGTGGCTTAGGAAGTGGAACAGATTGATGTATGCGTCAAAGGAGGGTGATAGCAGAGAATGTGCAAATTACTGAGCCGTTGCACTAATTCATCCTGCAAGTTTCTCTTGCCACGAAGAAGAGGCGTAAATGGAAAAAATATATGCCAAGAATAAGCAGGTTTCAGAAGTGACGGGGACACAGGATCAGAGAGCTAACTGCAGATGGATAATGGAGAAACCAAGAGGCCCTAAATAAAGCTACCTTTCTTTGACGGTTATGGCAAGGCTGTTGTGCGGGTCATGCCAAATGTGGAAGCTAGCGGGCTGACCAGAATACCTGATGACTCTTCTGATCCCAAACTGAAACAACTTGTCTGGGGAAACTGGCAAGTGAGTTTCAGGGGGTGTCCCTAAGACATTTTCCCACTAAGTCAAGAGTTCCAAGGAAGAGGATGAGATGCTCTAAGAAGTCAAAAAGTCAGAAATTTGCACAGCGACTTGCTGTACTTCTCACACCTTTGTCTTTCTGCCTGAAAAGAAGCTGGGATATGTTTGCAGCAAATGCAAGGTCTTAGCAGTGCGTGGGGGAAAAAAAGTCAGATAACTGGAATAGTGAATGTGTGTCCTAACAGCCAGGAACCACGCTGAGACAAGGAGCAGGTCTCTAGTGTTTTATTACTGCTACATAGACAGAAAATCCTAACAAACTGAAGAAGCGTGGGAAAAACCCAGACAGATGAACCCCAAAAGTCAAGGTGGGTCTGATCTGTGTCTCTTTGAATGGCTGCTTAACTCCTCAGTACTACGCATGCGTTTCCCCCCCTGGATAGGGGCCCCCTCCTGCTCACCATCAGTGCTCATGACAGTGTGGCTACATTTCAGTGGGTGAGAAAGAACAAGGATTTATTTGGATGACAAGGTGGAGGAAATGGTGCAAAATTGGGTGGAATAGCTACTACTCTGACAGGTAAAATTTGAGATTTTGTTAGAATGAAGCAGGGTTTCTCTACCAGGTTTCTGTGGAACCCTAGGGTTCTGCAAGAGGTCACTAGGGGTTCCCTGGGAGACCACGATTTATTTAAAAAAATATTTCAAATTCAGGCATCTTCACATTAAAGAGGTTTTATTGATTTTCAGTTTAAGAACACCGTTGATGCATCTATGCAGGCCTGCCCATGAAAGGAATGTAATAATTTTGTAACTTCTGGCCCATATTTGAGCCTGAATGTGCAGGGGCTCCCCAAGGCCTGAAAAATATTTCAGGGGTTCCTCCAGGGTCAAAAGGTTGAGAAAGGCTGGAATAGAGAAATGGGCTAACAGCAACAGAATGAAACTGAATAGGTAACTACGTAGTTCTCCACTAAGGAAACAAAAACCAATTTCACAAATATCCAACTGGGGATACCTGGGTTTTTTTAACTACTTGCAAAAAAGATCATGAAAATAGTAAGTCCACAAACCAATAAAAGCTGCAAAGAAGGTCAGTGTGATTAAGGCTGTATCAAACACTGCATGTAATTGTCTGAGACTATTCTGCTTTGGTTGCCCCCACCTTCAAAATTCTATCCAATTCTGGGTACTGGGCTTTGATAAAGATTTAGAAATTGCCACCAATTACCCAGCCATTTCTTTGGGATGCTCCAATCTGGATTTCTGTACCAAGAGGAGGATGGCTTTGACAGCTTAAATGGCTCCTTCCAATTCTGTGATTCTTTACAATGAACATCAAGCTGCTTTAAAAGCCAACTAGTTTAGAACTGGGAAGAGAGAGTCAAGGATGCATACTGCCTCAGTATATAGTATATTGCATAGCACAGTAGGATTGGAACAGACAACACCTGGAATCAAAACGCCGATGATTTGTGCTGTGCAGAAGATACCATTTCGTTAGCCCAAAATGAAGATGGCTTAGAAGAACTCATTTGGAATGTGAAATTTCTGGGCTGATGTTAAGTACAGTATTAAAGCAAAGGTAGTATTGACCAGCGTGCTTAGTGAAGATATGGATGACGTATTTTCGTTTCCTCGGGTTCAAAAATAGAAGTACAGTATGCTGAACAAATAGAGGATAACCTTAGAGAGGAAGGCCGTGGTAAAACCAAACAGGATAAGAATATTTGGGTAAAGATCAGAATAATGCAATTGCCTTTCTAATGATACTGTATAGCTGCGAAAATAACAAGAGTGGGGGAAAAAATTAAGATCCCTTCATATTATGGACCTGGAGACAACTGCTATGGGCTGCAAGAAGAACTAATCGATCTTGGGTCAGTAAAGGCCGTTCTCTTAAAGCTATGGTCAGCAAACAAAAACTCATGTTAATTGCATATTAATAGTTAGCAATCCAAGTCCTTTAATCCTGATGTTCTCAACATAGAGGTTCTCAACGTATCGCCCACTAGATCCATCCTTTCCCTATTTGTGATGGCTGTCTAGGATCATTTCAGGGCAAAATGGATGTCTTCAGCCTTTCACTATCTTCATTTTCTAAGAATTACCCAGTCCTTATGGACTCAGTTGTCCTGCAGGAATAAAGTCTTGGGGTGGGGGGCTAGCTAGGGTCAAAACCACTGCTTGAGGCGCACTCTGGATCTGAGGAAGATACTAGCTGCCAGCCCTTGGGAATCAAAAGGTGGGTGTGCTGGAGGTCAATGCCTGTGTGTATGGGAACGAGCCTTGTAGTTTCAACAAGGTTGCTCAGAGCAAAAAACAACAGCTGGGTTAGGGAAATAAGCTCAGACTTAATTTTCTACTCAAATACTTGTTCTTAGCCCTTCATTCAATTTTTGGGACTCTCCCCTTCCCCTGTGTAACAGCCAAAGCTCATCATTTTCAGAAAACGTACAGACTGTTTTCTCTGTGCTATGAGTAGTGAATATAACCCCAACCCCAGAAGGTTGGGATGCCTATATAATCTTTCTGGCAAGGGCTACTTGTTTTTTTTTTTCTCCCCTTTTCTCCTGTGATCTTTTTCAAGAAAAACTTGGCCGATATCAGAAGGTCATTCACAGGTGAGAGATATTTGATTGGAGATGACTGTTCTTGGAAATGGAATGGGAAGGGGGTTGGAGAGAGAATCCAAGTGCCTATCGTAAGTGGAAGAAAAATACCTTTCTGAAGAAGTTCCTTAGCAAAAACATGTCCCACCTGAAGACCTGTTAGTCCTGCTCTCTGAAACTCCCCTTCATCTTTCTCCAACGCCAGTCTCTTTCATTCTCCCCAAACATAGGGAGAAATCTTCCCCATCATCCCTAGCCACCTGAGCACCAGGTCGGGGAAGCTGAACTTTAATAAAGAAGTCAAGAGATGAACAACAGCAGAGGTTACATTTTATTCATTTTATAGATGTCACAGTAACTGCTCTTCTCCCTTCATAACACCCCCACCAGACATCTTTAGGAGTCTGGCTTGCTAAGTAGAAACCAGCATCTAAAGCCTGTTGTTTCACTGACTGAAGCCAGTGCAGCAGGGATAGGAAAGCTTTCCAAGGTTCACTTCAGGCCTACCTTGGAAATCCAGCTTCAGCGCAGCCTGCCTGGGCAAAAACCTGGATCCATACCGAAGAACCATCAGATTCCCTCTTGAGCTGAAGCCAGTGTGTTCCTTTTGGATAGTAGTTCTCACCTGGGAACTGCAGTAACTTCTGGAAGGACAGAGATGGCTGTAACACCGTTCAATCGATTTGTAGGATGTTTAGTTGCCTTTTCTGGGGGATCCAGTGCTTGTGGACCGCGCTGGAGACAACCACGTGCTCAGCAAGCCTCTGGGCGCTGGTACTTCCAGAAGGCCATTTCTCCATCGTCACTGCACGAAGCCAGCAGCCCCGGCTCCTTGGGGTTCCAAGCCACACAGTTCACGTCCTGAGAGTGCGCCCGGGCCACGTGGGCAGTCAGGGAGAAGGTGGGCTGCTGAGGGTCCGAGAGAGGCTCTTCCTCAAACACCCGGATGGCGTCATCTCCACAAGCAGTGGCCAAAGCACCCGTCAGGTGGCACCTGCCGGGAATTTGGAAAAGAAAACAACTGTGGAACAGGACCAGATGCTTCGGAATATACTGGGGCACTTTAAAGAGAAGCTGCTAATTCAGAGCAATCACCATTTCAGAGTCTTCGAAAACTGCTGTGGCTATTCTGATCATCGCCAATGAATTACTTCGTTCTCCACAAATGTATTCCTGTCTTGACTTAGAATGTTGATGCGAGCAACCCTGAATGACAATTTATCAATATTTTAAGCAATTTCCCCCAAGATCTCCCAATTCTGCTCAAATTACCCTAGCTGGAGGGCTTTCCAAGTGGGAGGAGAGGCCCAAAACAGGGATCCTACGAGTTTTTCCTCAAAATAATTAGGGGAGGGGGGAGGATTGTGTGAAACCTTCTTAGAATATAAAACTAAGCAACCAAGGACAAAAGAATGGGCAGTGGGTGCAGACGGGGCTGCTGAAAAGTCTGGATGCTTTTGAATGTAGCCTTGCCTGTACAGTTACTGAGTGATCTTCTCCATCCCAAGTCCGCCCCCCGCCCGCTCTCCTTTTCCAGGGCAGCTACACTTTCCCTTTACCCCAGCATTTCCCTCTTTCTTTATTGCTGTTTCTACTGGGAGGATGGGCAGAGTGCATGATTAATACTTGCAGGGGAGAGGGACCATTAATTTTACACATGGGATACCTTATTTTACAGGTAATTAATTTTAATCAGTAGTTATTCTGTTGTTGTTCTGGACCTGGCCTTTTTTAGAGTGTGGCTTCCGGCAAGTTTATAGATGTGGCTATACTTTTCTCTGCATTTGCAAGGGGCAAGATTAGTGTCTGAAGACAAGGGTAGAATAGTAGCTGAAACATCTTTATCCGAATGCGTTCCCCTCACCAGAATGCGGCAGAGTTTGGCTTTCCTCCTGGAAATAAGGCCGTGAACAGTCACAAAATCCAACGTTCTGCAGTGGAAAACAGCCTTGATCTATGCCCATTCTCCTAAAAAGGGGCATTTAGATTCGTGCTGCTCCTCCATCTACAGTGGTGCGACCTGCAAAACATCCTCACAAGAACCAGTTCTTGATACAGACCTCAGCTTGTCCTGCCTTCTCTCCACTTACCATGCCATGTCATAGACCGTCCGGGTGTGGAAACCAGAGAGGGTGCAAACGCATTTCCAAGTGGGATCGGGACCACTACAGGCCACGCCTGAAACACACAAGATTGCTCCTTGGGCTGCTGTCTCTTGGCTCTGCTGCAGGGGCTTAAAGCCTCCTGGGAAGAGGGGAGATTTAAATTACGGAGACCCAGTCAAGGCTTTGGGAGTGGAGAAAGTTGCTGGGACAGAAAACAAACCTCTCTCCTCTGCGCCCCTTAGTTTGGTAGATGCAGAATAACGCAAATCTACATTCTGGGCGAATAAGCACGCAACGTTTTGGGAACTGTCTGCGGACCATCTTTTAACTCAGAGGCTTGGCGCTACAGGCACTGTCTGAATTCCTCTGCTTTATTTATTGCAATGATTTGATCACCCAATCTGGAGATCCTGAAGGGTGTCCAACACTATTGAAAGGCACCTCCAAATTGCCACAATAATAAAAAAAAACACTTAAAAATATAAAGTACAATGATGCCTGTCTAACGTAGTTAAGTATCACAAGCCTTTTTAAAACGGGAGGGTTTTACCATCTTCTTCAACAACGCCAGACATGACAGGGTCAGGCACACCGCTGGGTGCAGCGTGCTGCACAGTATGGGGGAAGCCATGGAGATGGCCTGCCTTGCGGTCCTGTCACCACCTGCCAAGGGGGGCGGTCTTCAGCAGACCTTCTCTAGATATACTCACAGCACAGGCAGAATCATACCGGGGGGGGGGTTGGGGGGGTATTGGGTGTCCCTTAAGTAATCTAGCACTGCACCACAGAGGGCTTTATGGGTATTAACCAGGACTTTGCATTTGGCCCAGAACCTTACCAGGACGCAGTACAGCAACCTAAAAATAGGGGTCGCTATGCAGCAGCAGATTCCCCCTGCATTTTCAACCAGCTGTAGCTTCCAAGTCACCTACAAAGGTACCCCTGCACAGCACGCACTGCAGGAATCCATCCACCCAATCGGTGATACAGGTAGACGTTACTTACTGTTCAATCTCCACAATTCAGCGAGGAAAAATGCTTCTTAATCATGGGCTTAGCTCCTCTCCCATTTCATTATTTTACTTTGCTTTGGAGAATAGCAGTTCTAAGACTTTGTGGCCAAAGTTGGCCGTTAGGCCCAAGCTGCCCACAGGACGACCTGTTCCTGTGCAGTCCACCCCACATTCTCCAGTCCTCCATGGGCATCTGGTCCTGCCACAGGTACTGTACATGCAACACCAAAAGCCAGTTCTGCTTTCTCCAGACTTCGGAATGATTTTGAAGCCGGCCACCTCCTCTTACAATTTAGAAGACGGCTTAAACATTACCTTTTTATAGAGGTCTTCACATTTAACTTTAAGACTTGATGCAATATACAGTATGTATTTTTGTAACCTGCCCAAAGTTACTGGAATAGGTGGCATGTAAATCTATAAATGAATAGATCCAACTACATAAGGACAAGCATTAAGGCCTGGCAACTTGATGCCCTTCAGGAGTTTGGGAAGTGCAACAGTCACAATCCCATGCTGGGTGGAGCTTACTGAATTGCACTCCAAGCCACACTGAGCGCACCCATGTGGCTTGTCCTCCTTTACAAGGCAACTGCTTGGCTACCACGTAGAAACAAGACTCAGGCAGCATAACTGGAAAGTGCCTGCGTTTCTGCATTGTCTGCACCGAGCTCTTGAAAACCAGCATCAGTAACCTCCTTCCAGAGCTGCAGGAAGGAAAAGCGTCCACGGTCACATCCCCTGGGGCTTAACCCAGGGCACCCTGCTGTACCACCAACCTTGCTCATTGCCTGGCTTAAACTGGTGCCAAATGCGCACAGTCTTGTCGTCGCTGCAGGAAGCCAGCCGTTCTCCGCTCTGGTCAAAAGCCAAGCTCCACACAGTGGACTCGTGTCCTTCCAAAGTGCTGAAGCACACCCAGTCATCTTCCTCCTCCCGGTACAGTTTGACAGTGTCGTCGTAACTGGCAGATGCCAGCAGCTGGCAGGAGAACCCCAAAAGGGAATCCCAGATCAGTGCCAGCGGATGAACAACAAGATTTGCGGCATGTTGGGCCAAATGTAAAATTCCCATTTCCAGAGAATCTCAGCATTTGTTTTACAAAAGCAATCTTCTAGCTGCTGTGGCAACGCAGGAGGAGAGCCCCCCACCCCACCGAAGACAGCCATACTCACCTCTTGGTTAGGATGCCAAACAACGTGTTTGACATCCTGCGTGTGGGAATTCAAGACACTCATGCATTCATACTCGTCCTCTTCATCCACTACAACAGAGGAGGAGGGGGGGATTTGATAAAAATCAAACGAGCAAACAAACAAACAAATAAAAATTTGGGAGAGAATGGGAACCAAATGAAGAGATGGAAACACATCTTCCCCTATGTCTGCATTCCATGGATTTACAATAAAAACACACAGACTGAACGTATATTAATATATTGAGAAGTTCAATTTCCTTTATTACAGAAATATGGTTCCTGGGACTTCAGGGCACCTTCCCTTGGTTCTTGGCAGCCTCCCCAACTTTATTATTTAAAAAAGATTTCTAAAAGCCCCAGCTATCAGCCTGATTTACATGAATCCCTTTGGCATTCTTAGAAAGTAGTCCCTCCGTTGTTTGGACCTATACCCAGAAAGTAAGAACGGAAGCGACAGCAGTACAAGCGGCAGGGAAATTGGATCAAATGGAGGGGGGTTGGGACTAGCCATGCCTAACGTGGCAGCCATTTTGTGAGAGCGCCATGACAGGCCCTTAGAGTTCCAAATGCGCGCCCCTCGCCCCCCATTGCCGAAGGACAGTCTGCCCCAAACCTTTTTCCAAGCGCGCTCTCACCTTCCCAAACCCAGACGCTTTTGTCTCGGCTGCAGGTAGCCAGGAGGCTGCCAGACGGGGCCCAGGCTACAGACTTCACCTCATTCTCATGGCCCTCCAGAGTAGCTACGCACTGGTGGAGAAAGAGAGGGGGTATTTCTGATGGGAAGGGCAACCAGCGATCAGAGAACACCAAGAAAAATGTTCAACAGCAGGACGGTCTTCTGACAACCAAGCTCATTTTGACATCAGTGCTGACTGGCCCATGAAATATAAAATTTTGCCTGTTTAATCTTTTAGTTCTTCTGTTATGGTCCACTGCCCTTAAGAACCAATTTAATGCTGCCTTTGTTGTTTCAACAGGATTAGAAATTTGACATGTGTCAAATTTAGTAACGTATCTTAAAAATTTGGATGTGGCACTTCCGTGCATAAAATTATAGTCCAGAAATGGTAAGGGTTAAGACTGAACTACACATCAAATTTACTTTTTAGATATGCTATTTTAGACATCAAAGCATATTCCCACAGTTTAGTTAACCATGCTTCCATACAGGGATCATAACAGAGATCTTTTTGAAAAAAGAAGCATATAATATCCTTGCAGCTGTTATCATATACAACGCCAGTTCAGCGTATCTGGAAGAAATGTGTGGTTTGGTGAAATTTAATAAAAATATCTCAGTTGAAATGAAATTACAACTTTCAAAGTAAGTTCGCTTTTATGATAAATTAATTTCCAGTCTGTTCTCTGCATTTCCAGCATTTGGTGGAAAAAGAGCTGCTAATCTAAGCAATCATAACTGGAGTAATGTTCTAACAATAAAACAACTTACACCGGTTGTCTCTAAGTATAATGTTTAAGGTGAATTAATATTCTTTTTCCACTGAGATTCTCACTGTTTCATCTCTTTAACTGTATTTAAATTTTGCATCCATGTAGTCACACAATATCTGAATTGTTCAGTTCTGAACTGTATTTCACTAGTATATAATAAATTGTGCCCAGTAAATGTTTGTTGTTATGAGTTATAACATTGTCAAATTCAGTCATATTTTGTTTATATTCCCCCTTATTTTTACATGTTGCTTGTGGTGCTTATTTGAGAATATTGGAACCAAATGAGTGTGGAAGTGCACTGCATAACAAAGGATTCAAGATACCTTAATTTTTTTCCCGTTAATAATAAGAGATTATTGTCCAAACAATGGAGATTATTGTCTCTCCATTGAACAAATCTGAGTTAGATTTTAAGTAGCTGCAAAGGATGGTGTTCCTGTACCTCAAAATCTTCCTGGTTCTTCTTCCAAATGCAGGTGGTTGCATCAAAGCTGGCTGAAGCCAAGTAGTTCCCACAGGGGGACCAGGCCACCTTGCGGATGGTCCTTTGATGTCCTTCACCCAGAACAGACTTGCACACCCAGGCATCACCTGGCAAGAGAGAAAGTTGGCGATGTGGTTTGTAACATCCCTGCCTGATCTTGGCATCTCAAGATAAACCGTATTAATCAAATATCTAGCTTCTCTGTGATGGAGCTGAGGGAAGAGGGTAGGGAGAAGTATCATACCTCTGCTAACCGCCAGTGTTTACTCAATCTTCCTAAAAGATTAGCTCCAGCTGCACTGACAGAGGACCGAGTCATTAAAGGTGGTTGAGATAAGAATCCACTTAGACTGGGAAATACCCATTAAACCAACCAAAGCAGTTCTCAGTTTGGGAGGCAGACAGTGTGGTAAGCCACAAAGTATACTTAAAGAGCCAGTTTGGTCTAGTGGTTAAGGACACAGGCTAGAAACTGGGAGAATAAGAGTTCTAGTCCCACCTTGGGAGTGAAAGCCAGCTGGGTGACTTTAGGCCAGTCACTCTCTCTCAACCCAACCCACCTCACAGGGTTGTTGTTGTGGAGAAAACAGGAGGAGGAAGGAGTATTAGGTATGTTCGCCGCCTTGAGTTGTTTATAAAAATAATAAAGGTGGGATAGAAAATAAATAAATAAAATAAAATAAATAAAGTTCAGTATATGACAGGAGGGGAATGATGGTCTGTACATGCATTAAGTTTTTTGGCTTCACATCTTGTGTGAATGCAGCCAGAGGAAACGTTGGCTTTAACATCCAATACTTGGTCAAGCACATAGGCCATATCTTATCCAACTGCAAGAATCTATGGTTGAGTCAGATATCAAAGGTTCCTTCTTGTTCTCTTAAGAGATGCACCACGGAATCCAGGGAACAGAGCTTTCAATTCCAAACCTAAAGCCCAGAGACTGGGTGCATGTTTATTAGGGCACTGCCAGGACCTGGATTCAAATGGGAAAAGGTGATTCAGAACATATGTGGGCGCACACATAGCCCCTATCATTGCTTCTTAAAGAGGCTGCTGTGCAAGGTCAGGAAAAGACAGCTTCTTTATGGAGTTCCTGACAGTGCCGTGTGAGTGCCCTCACATGCTCCAAATTCCTTTTTCTTTTTCAACCCTGGAACACTGCACATGCCCTACTCTTCATATTCTCCCTCCCTGGAAGTGTAATCGCCAAGCTGACCGTCAGAGCCTACCTTCTTTCCCCCAGATGCGGATGCTACGGTCCCCACCACAAGAAGCCAGAAGCGTCCCTGTAGGATTCCAGGCTAGGAACCAGCAGCAGGAATCTGGGTGTGCCGGGATGCGGGACAGGAGGGTCAAGGAGTCCTTCATTGGAGCACCAAGTGGTCACACCAGAACAGAACCTATAACCTTGCAAATAAAAGGGTTTTATTTCAGCAGGAGGGCTTCTTCATTTAAATCACAGGTCAGAATGGTTTTCATTCCTGATTTTAACCAGGGCTTCCATGCTGTAATTCATGTGTCCCTAGAGTCCAATGGGCATATTTTGTTTGTTTTACAGGCTTATATGCCATTCCAATTAGGTTGCCTCTGGGCAGCCTACAGACCTCCAAACGAGCTTGTCTATTATACCATTATAAGCATAACAGCATAATACATTAATCACAGCGTCTGCCTTTTAGGATCAACCATCAACAAGAAAGGAACAAGAAGTCAAGAAATATGCCAGATTAGCACTCAGTAAAGCAGCCATGAAGGCCTTGGAAAAGATATTCAAACGCAATGATGTGTCTATACCTACAAAGATCGGAACGGTTCCAGCCATGGTATTCCCTGTGACACTCTGTGGAAGCAAAAGTTGGACTTAGAAGAAGCAGGACAGGAAGAGTATTGATGCTTTTGAACTCTGGGGTTGGAGAAGACTTCTGAGAAGACTGTGGACAACCAAGAAAACAAACTAATGGATCACTGAACAAATCAACCCAGAGGTCTCAACTCGAGACAAATGACCAGGCTCAAATTATCGTACTTTGGACACCTTACGCAAAGACTCAGAGCTCTGGAGAAGGCTCTGATGCTGGGAAAGGTGGAAGGAGAGAAGAGGACCAGCAGCAGCAAGGGGGAGGGACTCAGCTGCAGTGGCGATGGGGGCACCATTGGAAGACCTGAAGGACCACCCGGTTGGGGACAAATTCATGGAGAAAATCTATCTATGTGGTTGCTAGGAGTAAAAAACGACTTGATGGCACATAATCAATCAATGAACACTGAGAACGTATTATGCTATACTTTCACAAGTTGGCCTCATGAACGCGAAAGTAAGGAAAATCCCGGGCTTCGGCCACCCACTTTTCCGGGCAAGGTTTCCAGAGTCGATGCAGGGCGGAGACGCCGCCGCCGCCGCCGCCGCCAAGCTGGGGCCGGATGTGAACCGGGCAGACCCAGGCGCTGCTCCCGGCTCGGCCACGGACCTGTGCCGGGTCCTCCGAGAGCTTCAGCGTCTCAGTTCATAATTTCCTGGGTTGACTGTTGCGAGCCGCCCGGAGTCGGCAAGCGTCGGGCGGCAGACGCGCTTGGCAAATGACTGCTGTTATCGTCACCAGGACAAGGGTGTTCAGGCTGCCGTTTATCGCCCCGCCGCTCGGTCCCGCGGGAGCTACGGCCCAGCGCTCACCTGAGATCCAGCCCAATGCGGCCCCTGGCTGGGAAGTATGGGCTACGTGGTACGGCGCCGCGGGGATTGTCCGCCGTTCCTTTTTGATCAGGCCGGAGAGAGCAGCGCGGAAGCCCACGAGTGGGCCGCCCCGGAAGTGGACCCCCTCCCCGCTAAGGCTGTTGGGAGTCGTAGTCTTTTTTTTCTTTCCCCCCTCGGCGCGCTTGTTCCCCCTTCAGAACTCCCGCCGAGGAAGCTGCCGCTCCGAAGACACAGGGGTGTTCCTCGGACCCCCGCGGCGCGGCGGGAGGGGCCGAGAGCGAAGGCCTTCCCGCTTCTTGGGTTGTTTCGCAGCCCATTTCGGGGGGGGGATGGGGGAAGTCCAGGAACGGCGCTTCGGTTTCCGAGGCGACAGCGGCCGGCGGGGCGCGTCCGCGTGACGTCACGCGGAGCGCGATACGACGCCGTGACGTCGCGCGCGAGGAAGCGGAAGCGCGGCGGCGGCGGCAGCGGCGGCCGGCGACGCGGAGGGAGGGGCGGCATTGTCAGGCTCGGCGGCCCCCCGGCGCGGTCGCGAGGGCAGCCCGACCGAGGCCTGCCGCGGCTCAGGCCTCGGGAGCGGCAGCGGTGAGGAGGGCGCGCGGGAGGGCGGCGGCGGGCGGCGCTGTTCGGTCCGGCCCGGCAGCGAGTCGGTGACCGAGGGGACGTCCCGCGCCCCACCCGCCTGGGCTCGCGGGCTCGCGTCGTGTGAACCTGGAGGGTCCCTTCACGTGAACTGCCTGGAATGGGGCTCCTCGGTTGGGCGGTGGGGTTCTGGGATTCGTTGACGCGGGTTTCGGGTTCGGCGCATTGTGTGAACCCAGCTAGCAGAGTTGGCGGGATGCTAGCGTGGTAGAGCCATTATTATTATTATTATATTATTATTATTATTATTATTATTATTATTGAAGTGGGGTGCAGCTGACTCGATGTGCAGCCGACTAAGGCTCAGGCTGTTATTTTTATTAACAGTGTTTATTGTTTCAGTTTAGATGCCCCTCAGTCACCGTAAAAAATAATGTAAGCAGTACCAGTTAAAAAATCTAGCAATACGGGGAAGGAAACACCAAGAACCAAATTAAAAAAGAAAAAAAATTGCTTTCCCTGAGGGGTCATAAATTGCCCATCGTTTATGTTATCGGAGGAATTGCATTTTCTCCAAGGCAGTAAAAGTAACCTTTTAATATATAACTTGAGAATGACTTCTCTCTTTTGGCCAACACTTAGATTGGACTTCAGGACACCCAGAAAATGGAGAGAGAAAATTACGTGGACAGAGAATGCTGGAAAAAGGAAGTCTGAGTGTGGGAGGGACAGAGAAACATTCTTTTCTGGCCTCTCAAAGGCTCCTCTATGGAGTTGAGCAGCTTGGCTTTGCACAACTGCTTCTGCAGAACCTCCCCCTCCCCCCCAAAAATCTTTTTCCAGGCACAGTTTTTTAGAGAACGGTGGTTAGCTTTCCATCTGGCCAGGTTCACGGTGGAATATTCCAAATGTGTTGTACTGCAAGTCCCATCATTCCCAGTCAGGAGGGCCTGATCTAAAAGCTTCATTATAAGACAACTGTGTAAACATGTAATTAGTACTACTTGTTGTCACTTGGTAAAGTGGGGCCTAGTCATCAAATGATTGGATTTAATTGGTTTTAAATTTGCAAGAATACTGGGTTAAATGGAGTGAAAAAGTGTAGATCGTACAAAACTGGAAGAGATAGCAGATCCTTTGGGAGACAAACAAAATTCAAAATAGGTTAGAGAGAAGTGAACTGAGATTAACAGAAGAACTTTTAACAGACACAGATGCCAAACTGGGGAAAAGAACTAATCAAATGTGCAAATTTAGAATGAGGAATTCTGGGTTTGGTGGTAGTATGCGTGAAAAGGGTCTTGGAATTGCAGCTGAGTGTGAGTCAATCTGATGGGATCCTAAAAATCAATATGATTAGCTGCTAAAATGTAAATGGATTTTGTGCTGTGTCAATAATGTATACTTTCCAAATCACAGGAAAGGAATAGTTCTATTCTATTCTGTATTGGTCAGACTCTACGCTGAGAATTGTGTCCAATTCTGAGCATGTTTTAAGAAACATTCAGAAAAAAATTGGAATGAGTGTGGAGAATGGCAGTGAACTATCAAAGGACTGGAAACTAAGCCTTATGAGGAGGAACTCGGTATGTGTAGCCTTGAGAAAAATGCCTTAAGGCAGCTTAGCAATTTTCTCGACCTTGGCAATTTTAAGATGTCTGGACTTCAACTCCCAGAATTTCCCAGCCACCCGTGCTTAGTTTCCAGTCCTTTGATTATCTACACTTTTTACTCTATTTAACCCAGTATTCTTGCAAATTTAAAACCAATTAAATGCTGGCTGGGGAATTATGGGAGTCGAAGTCCAGATGTCTGTCTGTCTGTCTGTCTGTCTGATTAATTAATTAAATTTATATCACCGCCCATCTCCCCCAATTGCCAAGGTTGAGAAACACTCCCTCAAGGGGAGATGTAATATGGGAAGAAGGAAGCCACAGTCTGTGCTCTGTCACTCCGTTGTGCAAGTATGGAATCAGGTCTTAAGTCACAGGAAGGCAGATTCTAGTTGAATGTTGGAAAAAACTTTCCAGCAATAAGAGCGGTTCAGTGGCGGAACCCATTGCCAAGGGAGATTGAAGCTGGGTATGCTCTGTGAGAGGCCAGGTATCCATTTATTGGCAACACTGCAGCTTGGACTCCTGCCCTGAGTCGAACTCAAGGGCCTAAATGGTTTCTTTTCATCGTTTTAATTACCGAGCTGTTTATAGAAATCAATAGTGGAAGAGGATACGGGGGCGGCTTTCCTCCTTTGAGCAAGTCTGCAAGTGTGGAACTTCGACTGAACTATTCCTTGCCTGAATTGCTTCCTAGTTAAAAATCTAAGCATTCTCCAGCCTCGAGCACACTCGGTAACAAGGCTGAAGAGTCTGGCAGTGGACTCTCGTGGAACCTTTTTCTTGGGAAGAACCGAGAGAGAGCTCACAGTATCCTGTGAAGTAGCTTGTTCCTGGCTTGAGCGCAAAAGATAAATAACAGCGGGGGTGGGGATGGGGGGGGAAGCATGCAGAGAAAGAAATCGTCAGGGCAAATGGTTAAAAAATGTTATTCTAGTTCAGGTTTGTTTATTCTTAAAATTTAATTACTTTTTAATTACTTTTTAGGTTTATGACTAAATTGCAGTTGCATATTCATTTTGTAAACGAGTGTTTCATTTTCTTTGGTTTTAAATAGGCTGTTTTTATAGATAATTCAGCTCTGGAATTAGATAACACACCTGGTAATGCTATTTAGGGTAATTCGGGGAAGGGCTGCCTCTTATCCTTTATATAAAATTCCATATTGCTTTTCTTCAGGAAAATTCTTCATGTCTTCTGACCTTCTGGCTCTTGTGGACCTGGGATGCACAAATGCTTTAGTTTGAAACAAAAAAGTGGTACTCAAAATCAACAAGGGTGACATTTAAGAAAATTAGCTCAATTAATTGAAATCTGCTCAGTGTTGAGAAACTCTCCAGTGGGCACAGATTGCTTTGCTTAAAAGGAAAGAGTGTGTGAATAAACTGTGGCCTTTAGAAAGGGAGCCCCCCCCCCCATGTTTATATTCCTCAGATGGTGGTTAGTATCTTCAATAGTTCTCTGAGTATTACATATTGTTGTTCGTGTGGAGGACATATGTGTGGTCTTTGTCAATTTGTTTTTATATAATGTTAGTGGCCTTGAAGCAAAAGGCAAAGGAATGTTTTATTAAAATATGAACTGCGCCAGGCCCCCATTGCTTGAAAGAAATTATCCTTGTGACTCTCTGACTTAATCTCTTACTTTGGTCTGAGAATTATTGGCTATTTTAGTGCTTTATATATTTTTGCTAACCCAGATTCCTTCACATGCCTTGAAGGCAATGGTCCAATATGTTGCTCTGTAGAATATTGCTGCCTTTCCGCTGCTTGACCCTGGCAATGTCTGTAACATTTACCAGCCCAGAGGCCACCAATTAAACTCTGGCAGCCTAGAAGGGAACTCTCATGCATCCACACCATGGCCAATTAGAGACAGCAATTTCTTGTCCCATCTTGTATCTGTATGTCATCAATTGTCTCTTTTAGGTTCCTCAACAGAGTCCAGAGACCACCCTGCCTCTGATGTTTTGTCCTGTCTACAGGCCTTCTGTTAATCTGCTGCCTCCTGGCTAGTATCCAGCAGCACTGGCAGAACCTTCTTCTGAAGATCTCAAGTGTCTACGCTGCTGCATTGGATTTATTTGGCCTCACATCTGAAAGGAGATCCATGTATACCCCAAGTGGTTCAGTGTTGCCTAGTGGCCGAAGGCGAAGAGGCCAAGATGGGAGTGCCTTGCCAAAGCAGCCTGAAAGGAGCTTGGCCTCTGCATTGCCCGGGGCCCTCTCAATAACTGCCCTGTGTACTGCCCTGGCAGAGCCCGCCTGGCTACGGATTCATGGGGGCACTTGTTCTCGCCAGGAGCTGGGTGTTGCTGATGTGCTTGGATACATTGACCCAGATCTACTTAAAGGTGAGAAGAAAATGTGGACTGGGTTAGGGTTAGGGTGCTGTTAAAGATAATTGAAGTTTGGCCTGCATGTCTTATCCTCTGCTGTTTATTTGGCCAAAGTCATGGTCACCTAGGTCAGTGTTTCTCAGCCTCAGCAACTTTAAGATGTGTGGACTTAGGCATCCTGGCTGGGGAATTCTGGGGATTGAAGTCCATGCATCTTAAAGTTGCTGAGGCTGAGAAACACTGATCTAAGTGATAGATGTGCTGTAGTTTTAAAGTAACTGCTCACAAAGGGGAAATCCATTTCTAGTGGAGATCTGCTGGTAGAAAGGACATTTCTCCTTCATTGGAAACAGTATATCAAAGTAATGCTCCCTCTTGCTAAATCTGTACTTTGTCTCGAGGTTCAGCAAGTAGAGTTCTGAGGTTCTGAGCTATGAACCCAGAGGTAATAAATGTGGTAACAGAACATGTGATATGCAGTGTTGTGGTCCCCACCTTCTTGACTCTGTGCAATTTCATATGCAGGCTTGCTTAAAGATTCAGCCTCTGGTAGAGCCTACTCTTAAGTAAGTAGGCTTGTGGCCAGGCTGGGTTATCTGGAGAAGGTTAGGCATCTGGTTAGTGCTGATTGACTGAGTCCTGGAACATGTATCTCATCCTGTTTTCATAAGGCTATATTGAGTACAAACAAATCATAACTTGCTGGTTTGCTATTATTGCGTAGGGAACAAAGTCCCTAATTGCTGTTCAATTCTAAGAACTTAGCACTTCAGCTCTTCTTCCTCTCACCATCTCTTCCACATATTTTTTTTTCTCATTCAACTTGATGCTGGTATCCTGTAAAGAGCAACTTACTTGTTAAATATGGTGCAAAATATAATTGAGCGTGGGGGTGGACATCACCCATAAACAAATAGTCAAGATAAAAGTTCAGCCGTGCACTTGGTTAATTTTTAGCCGTAGAGCTGCCTGATTATCAGTAGTTCTCTAGCAGGCTCCCTCACTTAAAACAGTGCCCTTGAAGTTCCTTGAAAGGCCCTTTCAGATACTTTTGGTCCTCCTGTTCTGACATGAACAAATCATTCATTTTTTTGGTTCCCTGTGCCTGGAAATCTCAGAAGCTTGCAATAAAGGTCACCTTTTCCCTCTGAAAAAAGTGGTTCCCATGATCCCTGTAGTTTAACCCCACAGCTCCCTAGATGTAGAGAGGAGGAAGGAAGTTGACCTTGATAGAACTATTCAAGAACTCCTACCTAGGCAAAAGAGGCTGAAACATTTTTTAAGTGAGATAACAAGAAAACGTTTGAAAGCAGGTCTTACGTTTTGTTGATTTTATTTTAATCTCTTTGATTGTTGTGAGCCATTGAGAGTCAGGCGGCATACAAGTTTAATACATTGTTTTTTTTTTAATCTGTTTAATCGTGTCCAGTTCTCGGAGACTGCCTGGACAAGTTCCCTGCAGTTTTCTTGACAAGGTTTTCAGAAGTGGTTTGCCATTGTCTCCTTCCTAGGGCTGGTAGAGAGTGTCTGGCCCAAGGTCACCCAGCTGACTTTGTGCCTAAGGGGGGACTAGAACTCACGGTCTCCCGGTTTCTAGCCCGGTGCCTTAACCACTAGACCAAACTGGCTCTCTAAATTGTTGTTAGGATGATGACGATGATGATGATTAGCCACACTAACTCACTGGAGTATAAGAAGGGAGAGAAGGTGCATCACAATCAGACTTGCAGGATTCTGTTCTTATATGTAGCCCATCTCAAAGTAGTTGTAGCCTTCCTGTGGAGCCTATTTCTTGGTCTGGTCTAACGAGGGGGACTAACACTATCCCTGACCAAAGTGAAGATTAAGGAAATCAACCAGATTTTCACATTCTCATTCCTTGTTTTGTTTAACTTTCCTCCACCCTCACTTGTTTTTCTGCAATCACCATTTTAAAAGTGGATTAATTGGGTCATGAACCTAGGTTGGATTGGTTTGCTGTCCCACCAAACACTCGTATTCACAGGCAGTTCAGTTAATTGGACCGGTTTCTTCATACTGAAACAAGGTTGAATCATTGCCAGCTAAGTCTTGTCCTACACATCAAGCTCGGATATCCTTTTGATATTAGTTTATGACTGTGCACTTGCTCCGTGTGAAACATCCTAAGACTGAGCACAGTCTTTTGGGTCTCTTCGTTGCTTGTAGCCCTGGTGAGCTGACATAAACAAAAGGATTTCAAATTTCTTCAATTGGGAGGAGCTGCATGTAACAGATTGGGAACCGTGTCAAGCCATTCTTGGCATGTGCTTGAAAAACCCCAGTATCCCTGCTCTTGTTCTCCAGAAGTTGGTTTTGGAAGATGAAAAATTGTGAGGATGAAAAATATAAATCATATTTAAGTAGGAACACTTTTTGACATTCATGAGCTCTAAATCCACTGAGTTGCTTACTGAAGAAGTAAATCTCACTAATTCACAGCCTGCACATTTGACAAGATGGGACCCAGTGGAATTGACCAATTGGCCTTCCACAGAAATGACTGAACTGTGAACAGTGGCATTAGTCCACCTGCCCCATCGATATCTGTACCAGCAGTTGTGGATCTGAAGGAGAGGAAGTTTCACAGTTCTCTGTTGACAAATTTGCTTTCTGGTCATTTAGAAACAATTTTTGCTCCATAAGAAAGTGGCTATTTACGTGCTTGATAGAAGTACTTGGATATTTTTTTTCCTAAATTTGACAGTCTCTGATGTTCTGAAAGCAATCTAGGCACACAGGGTGAACATTAGGAACATATGCATAGGCCAGGTTTGAGGAATTCATGTTTGAATCCAAGAAACTTGATTTTGCAAAACAACACCTCATCTCAAAGAGTTGCATTTCCAACGCAGCATGCCAGATTATTTCTGAAAAAGGATTTCAGCAGCTTTGAAATTGGGGAGAAGATGCCAAACTAAGCATCTAAAAAGTCAAGAATTAAGCAGCTAACAAAATAAGTTTGTGGAACTTAAATCATGCTTGGAGACTATAGCAAGTGCTAGACATAATATTGATGTGTTATAATAGTATTTACTCCAATGTTTTCTGGATGATGCTTATCTGAAGGCTCAAAGCAACACCCGTTTGTTAAAAAAGGAATGTAGTCTTTGGGGGCTGTGGACCACTTCCAGGGTTGGAGTGTTGTGATTGGTACACTCAGCCATCAGGTTATGGCTGCAGTCTGTCATTTCTGAGATAATTGTTATACATACCAGCAACTGTTAGTGATGTACCAGCATCAGGAGGTATGATAGACGTGCGTATGAATCAATGACTTTCCTCCCCAAAAGCATTGTGCTGCCTCCTCAGCCCTTCCTTTCGTTCTCTCTCGCCTTCGGCATCGTCCCAAGCTTACTGGACCATGGCTTTTTCTCGCCTCTTTTTCAAATAGCTTCAGTGAGTACCTGGGAAACAGCTGAGTCCCATCCTCTTCCTTTCTCTTTCTGAAGAACGTTCAGGGCCCACCTGGGAATCAGAGGGGGAGGCCAGACAATAGGAGGCCAGAGCTGTGCTGCTTTTTCCCTGTCCCGGATAATTAAAGAAAATAAAATTTGAAGTGAACATCAGCAGAGAGGGCCTCAGATGTCAAAGGAAGTTTCTGGGGCGGCTTGGACATCCAGAAGCAGCGTGTTGCCAGTCTCAGTCCTATAGTCTGAAAGTGAAAATCTTAAGTGATTTTGTTTCACTTAAGAAGCCCCCACCCCCGAATTTACAGGAAGTTCCATTTTGGATTCTCAGTGATGGGCCTATCATACATGATTCTTACCTGTTTCCCAATGGTGAAGAACTACTTTATCCTGCTTAAATTTTTTATGGTTCTTTTTATGGTTCAGCTTTTTTATGGTTCAGCTTGTTGCCGTGGCAAGGGCCACAAGATAAGACAGCAGAACCCATTTAAGTAGGTGAAAAGGTCCTTGAGGAAACTGTTAAAGCGAAACAACGCTTGATCTGCGCAGTGGTTGAAATATGAGTCAAACAGCACTGTCAAAACAAGACAAAGGCTTGAAGGAAATTCTGCACCGCAGAGGAAGCTGGAAAGAACTCGGGCTGAGTCAAGCATCCTGCTGAAAGGCATTAAAAACAGGCTGTGGTCATAATAAGATTGCAATTGAGCAGCTCTTCAGGAGCAAAAACTCATTATCGATGACCAATGAAATAATCCTAGGGCACCTGCCCTGCTTTTTGTTATTACTGTAAACAGCTGGAAATATGACACAAGTATGGATTTGATTATTGGACACCCCAAAATATAATTTATTTAAAAGAAAAAGTAGCTGCCTACAGTCACTTGGCAGAATATGTTATTTCACAGTGAGTTTTGGACACATGGGAGTATTCATTCCTGGGATTCCACTGTTAAAGGACTGAACTGCTGCACAGCTCACTCTTGATCAGCCAGTACTGCCATTGTGTGTACATTATGATTGTTGTAATAGCTGGTTTTAATTGCGCTTTTAATTCTGTTAGCCACCTAGTATTACTGTGTGCAAGATAGGCAGCCATATAAATTGACAGAAATAAATCAAGATTCCTATAAACTACTTGTAATACTTCTGGGTACAAAGAAATATACAATATTTATCCCCATAAAAACTAGGAGGCAGTTTCCATTTCACTGAAAACAAGTCCAGGTAGAAAACTCTCTGAGTGAGCATTTTGTCAAATAAAGACTGAGCTGCAGTTCAAAGAAGGGCGTGTGATTTGATGCTATATTCTTGGAGGGTCGGGGGGAAAATCCTATTATGTATGCATATGGAAGAGACATTTGTCTTAGCTCAATGGGTGCGTCTTAAAGGTAAAATCTATACTGTTTCACGATGCTGCATTTATGATGACGCTTACAAGCACTGTGTGTCCAGCACAGAACAAACACTTTGCTGCCTGAAAGTGTGTTTAAGCAGCACTAGCACTGCGAGAGTTTTATTTTTGTCCTTAGGGTAGCCTTCACAATAATTCATCTTGATCCATTAAACATAATTTTCTATAAATCATCTAGTTTGAGACGTTTTCCTTCCACCCAGCCAAGCATCCTGTAACTTTGGCCCTTTGATATGTGAATTCCCAGAATCCTCAGCAAGAGCTTCACTAGTTGGGGAACTCTGGGAGATGAAGTCCACGTATCTGGAGAATACCCCAGTAGGGGAAGGCTAGGGTATCCTTCATTGAAATCAGGATATTCAGTAAACGATATTGCAATGTACCGTAGACGTTTTGGGTTATAAATGGAAAAACTGAATTTGTGAAATGATGAATTTCTGGTCAAAAGTAATGCCGCTAATGGAAACTACTTTTTGATTCTGTCTTCATCCTTCCAGACTACTGCATGAACCCCCAGACCGTGTTGCTACTTCGCGTTATTGCTGCCTTCTGCTTCTTGGGAATCACCTGCAGCCTTTCAGCCTTCCTCCTGGACGTCTTTGGGCCCAAGCACCCTGCACTGAAGATTACTCGGCGTTATGCATTTGCTCACATCCTCACAGGTAGGTGGAGAGCGTTGGCCTTCTGTTATGCTTTCTGTTTCTTTTCCAGGCTCTGCTCACGCGAGGCTTCCACAACCGTCAGCCCTCTTACTGGCCCATCAGATACACTCACCTTTTTCCATACATGCTTTGTCTTGAGCCTTGACCAAACAAGCTTTATTTGCATGTTCCTATCATTTTAATTTTTCCCTCACGAAGTTTTAGAGCTTATGTGCCATATTGCTCTATAAAGTCCCATCTGCACTGAAGGCACAATTAAATTACCCACAGTTTGTTGGACCAACAAGGTTGCTCGCTTCCTTCAAAGCTACGCTTCAGCCTTTGGCCCTTGGTGTGGCTATATGCCACAGAATAATCTCAAAATGAGGTTATGAGGGCATAGCAAAAAAAATTGGCAAGGCATTAGACCCCCCTTTTGCAGTATATCCCATGTTTCCATTGAAAAATAGTCGTAAGGCGTCTAACAACAACACACCAATGAAATCATTAAATTGTACTGTAATTTTAGTGTTAGTAAAATTACACTATGGCAGTTATCAAAATAACATCTACTTCTACAACAGAACAGTTTAAATGCTACAAATCTGGCTGAACTGGAACCCCAGACTTCAGATAGGCACACTCCAAATTGAAAACTTGGTCAGGAAATAGAATTGCACCCCCCCGTCTTCCCAAATGCCCCTTGGAGATAAGTAGAGGCAGTCAGGAAAGCGCTTTGTCCAGTCAGTTCTCCATAACCCAAACCAGCTCAACAAGTTCATTCAGTTCCAAATCCCGAACGATCCTTTCTCTCCCCACCCCACCCATTTTCTCTTGGTATGTTTGTTCTCTTAACTACCACCATCACCACCCCGCCATCTTTCTGCTTTCCACTTTGGCCTGCGATCTGTAACTTTCACCTGAAAGACCATAATGCAGTGATTCTCAACCTTTGCCCACTTTCAGACGTGTGGACTTCAACTCCCAGAATTCCCAGCCAGCACTGAATTCTGGGAGTTGAAGTCCACACGTCTGAAAGTGGCCAGTGTTGAGAAACACTGCCATAACGGTTCAGGAAAGCAAGAAGATGTTCGTTCAGCAGATGACGGATGATGATGCCCGCCAGCGTCCTGCATGTGGTATCTGGGGGTCAGCCCGAGAAAGAGCCACGGCCTGGGCCCTCATTCCGGGTGTTTCCTCCTGTCTTTTCCTTCTGCCCGCAGTGCTGCAATGTGCCACGGTGATTGGGTTTTGCTACTGGGCCTCAGAGCTGATCCTCGCGCAGCAGCAGCAGCACAAGAAATACCACGGCTCGCAAGTGTACGTGACATTTGCCGTAAGCTTCTACCTGGTGGCTGGCGCCGGCGGGGCGTCAATCCTGGCCACAGCTGCCAACCTGCTGCGCCACTACCCCACCGAAGAGGAGGAGCAGGCCCTGGAGCTCCTCTCCGAGATGGAGGAGAATGAACCTTACCCCGCAGAGTATGAAGGGATCAACCAGTTCCAGCCCCCACCAGCTTACACACCGTAACACTCCCCCCGGATGATGGCTGGGGCAGGGAGCGTTTCTTCCAGCCCCCCCCCCCCTCCTCAGAGTCAACCTGCACACGACTGCTTGGGAATACGTTCCCTTCTCTTCCTAGAACCTTGCGTGGGTGCTTCTCCCCTCCCCCCGCATCCCCCCACCCCCAGTGATTTGGTCACTTTTACCATTTCCTGGCTAGGGAGAGGACCGGTGCCCAAGCAGAGGACTTTCTCGTGCAATGACCTCCAAAGCAGCCGTATTCTGAAGCAGCTGGGGGGACCGTTGGGGGTGGGTTCTGAACTTCCTGCATTCAGGGGCCACAAGAACAACCCGGCGTTTTCCAGCTGCAGCGTCTGGCAAGGATCTGCAGAGCTTGGGGGCTCCAGAGAGAGGTCAGATGAGAGGAAAACTGTGGCAGCTTCAGGGGGAGGAGGTGAAAAAGACGGCCGCTTGATTGAGTGGGGAAAGGGTGGGGGGAGGGTCCCACCATTTTTGGCATTGCGCTAAGATGTTTCACTCCGGCAGGGGCAGCGGGGAATTCAGCAGCCCCGCACTGCCACCCACAGAGCTTCTTTCTCTCCTTGGGGGGAAGAGGGGAAGGTGACTCTCTGATGTTCACACCCAGGGCTAACGTGCTCGGCCTTCGGCCCCCTGAAGGAAGGGATTCCTTCTCTATGCACTGGTCTGTGGAGAGAGGGGACGCGTCTGGGCTGAACCTTGTGCTTCCTGAAAAGCATGGTTAAGTTTGCTTCCAGCATCCCACATTCTGCCTCCTGCGACTTTGCAGAAGCATTTTGCACTTTCTTTGCTGTTCTTGCAGTCTGCTCTTTCCCCTAAGCAACTGGGCGGATAGAGGGGGAAGGGGCAACAAAACTTGGCCTGCTCCAGGATATTGCCACTACTGAATAGATTGGACTCCTTGGTCTAGGGCAGTGTTTCTCAACCGTGGCGGCTTGAAGATGTATGGACATGCTGGTTGGGGAATTCTGGGAGTTGTAGTCCACACATCTTCAAGCCGCCAAGGTTGAGAAACACTGGTCTGTGGCAAGGGATCCTGGGCTGTCCTTCCAGTTGGCATTCCTGCTGCACAGTTGCCAGGCCTTGAGCCCACATCAGAACCCCGTCCTTTCCCCCCAGGATGCAGACACTGATTCCAGGCTTGACTTCCACTGCTACCTTTTCCGTTTGCCTTTTCTGAACCGACTCCGCCCTTGTATCCGACACCCTCTCTATAGCCTCTGAGCTGCTGCTTCTGACAAGCCAGTGTGTCACAGGCAGAAGCCTCCTCTTAGCTGCAGGTCGTAACTGAAAGAGCGTTTCAGAGTTTGCTTTCTGTACAAAGAGAATCCGGTTAACCTTTTTCTTTTCCTCTGCACTGAGGTAAGCCTGCTTTGAATAAGCCAGCAATGTTTTGCATTCACTAAGACACGCTTTTACTGACTGGGAGGCAGCTGACCTGAAACAGAGTGAGTGAGGAAGAGGTCTGTCAAGGAATGTGTGTGCATTTTAAAAGAAGATGGAGATTGTAGAGCAAAGAAGTAAAACCAGTCTTACTGGATGGAAGTGTGTTCCTATTCAGCTAGATGAAAAGAGAACGCAGTGAACCCTGACTGAGATGTTGAAGGGTGTTCACCACGATACTGATGCCGAAGCCACCCGCTGAGGGTGCTTTTGTCCTTTCAACTCGGAGTGGACTTCAGTCCTTCTCTTACCTGTGCCAGTTCATGCAGAGACGTGGCAGGCTCTGTGGCTTGAGCGCTTTCATGCGCTACCAGTATGAATTGGTACAAGGCCAGAAATGGAGGAAAAATAATCCTCCTATGTTCTCTTAATTGCATGGAAGAGAACTTGGAACAGAACTTTTATTAGACTCCAAAGACGTCATCTTCTAAACAGTGAAGGAGAAGGGCAAAGCGGTGGAATGTAGAAGAAAACTGACAATTTTTTTTAAAAAGGCAGTTAAATTATGTCTCCCAATCTCACTTTTGTGCTTTCCACCTGCTCACAAAACAGTCTGTAGCAATGACAGCAGGGCCTTTCGCTCCCTTCAGGTTGCTTCTGGAGCATAATTGGCTGTAAATACTGTGCATACTTTTACTATTTCCACCTGATCTCTAGTCTTTGGATCCTGAAGGGTGTCATGGGAAAATATTGTGTGGGTTGCTCTCTTCTCTTCTGGTCCGAGGCAGGAAAGCGGTAAGGGCAGCACCTCCACGTGCCAAAGGGAGCTTGACTCATCTTCAGAATGACTGGTGACCCCACTTGCCTTGTTTCAAAAGCAGGACTTCCTGAAAACCTGTCTCCTCGTAATTTGCGTAGGGTCATTTTTAGACCTGGAGCATCGTTTGCCACCGTGGGTTAAATCCATCGGTAAAACCCTCAATTCCTTTTTCTACCAAAAATAAAACAAGGGTGTAAATAGCCTCTTACCAAATATTTGAATGACAGCTTGTAAAGGAATGATCACAGAATTGGAGAGCCCTGCGGGCCTTCCTCCATCAGGAAGCGCAAACTCCATTTGGCCGGTGTCTCTACATGTTGGCTGGCTGCCTGCAGAGGCTACTGTTCTGCATTTACGTGTTTCTGTTTTTTAATGATAGTTGCATTGCACTGCATTTACTCTTGTCAATCTGCCTTGAATCTCTCTTTATTCTTAAAAGCTAATGCACAATAAAGAATCAGAATAGCAGAAAAAGAACACCCTTTTCTATGAAGACTGGAGCTAAGTAACAAGATTCAGTCAAACGAAACCTTGTCTTCAACCTTCTTATACATTGCTTGCCCAAACAGAAGAATTTTACGTCCCTGCCTGAAGATGCTTCAGTTAAAAAAGAAAGTCCCTTCCAAAGTGAGGCAGGGAGGTGAGAACACCAGCATGCATGCTACCAAGGGCATCACTGTTACGTTACCGGGTAGAAATCATGCCTACTATTGCTTGAATGAACTGTGATCCTTGGCCAGCGTAGCTGCTTGTATGGGCAGAGCCAGCACTGCTTCCGTTGTTCTCCAGATGACCCCTTTCATTAGAAATCAGCTTGAGAATGTAATACATTTCAGGGTAGGGGAGGAGGCAGAGTATAGGCCGGAGAGAAGAGGATGACAACATCTCACATTTTAAAAATATCTGGCACTTCTTTCTTCCAGTTCCCCCTCTTTCCCTATTCTTCTTCTTACAGTCCTTTTAAAAATGGAATTGTACCCATGCAGAGCACTCCACGGTAGTGGTCCCAGCCTATTGTGCAACTCAAATTTGCATTCCATTTCTAAGGGTAGTAGCTACTTAAATGATAGATTTGGGTTTCCTAACCAGATGATCAATTCTGAATATAGGTAAATGTTCCGCCTCCACAAAGGTGCTGTTTTCAGGATCCTGTGGAAGGGAAATATTTCTGAAATAATGTTTTAATAAAAGCTACCACATATTTTAGATGTCTCTCCTCAACCTGTTTTGTTGATTGAAATCGTGTGTTATTCCTTGTAAAAGTGGTAAAAAAAAAAAAAAAGTAAAGCCTTCAAGTTGGGTTCAAGATTTTTTGGCGATAAGGTGGAAGTAGTTGCTTGCTTTCAAGTGCAAAACCAGTGGCAGAAATTAGTTGAAAATGTATTAGTAGCATGGAAAGTTCAGGGATAGATGTGCTGCAATTGTTTTTCAGTACTCTTCATGGCACATTGAAATAATACTCTAGACCAGTGTTTCTCAACCTTGGTAGCTTGAAGAGGCGGGGACTTCAACTCCCAGAATTCCCCAGCCAGCTTTGCTTTGCTGGCTGGGGAATTCTGGGAATTGAAGTCCGTGCTTCTTCAAGCTGCCAAGGTTGAGAAACACTAGTCTAGATAGCTTGAAAGGTGCAGTGGCTTCAGAGGAAAAGGATCATTTAAATGAAGGAATGGATTTTGGTTTTGGGATATTCCCAGGAACACCAGTCATGAGCAGACATGGATATTACTGCCCTTTTTCTAATGAGCCTAAAGAAAAAATGATCTGAAATCTCTAAGTGGGGCAATGCCTGTTCTAAGGACAGAAAGCGTCCTGTTGGGATGTTTGCCTGAGGGATGGTTCCTGTGCTTTCCCTCCACTAGGTGGCAGTTCTCAGCAGATCTCCAAAAGCTACACTGAATAGTCCTTGGAGCGGGGACTACCGAGAAATAGCATGGTCAGGAAGTGCGGGAATTCTGGGGGTTGAAGTCCGCGCCTTGAAGCAGCTGAGGTTGACCAAGGCTGCGTCAGGCTATAGCTCTGAGATTCCTCCAGGAGCACCCAGGGAGGGATCTTTCCCTTTTCAGAAGATCGGGCTGGAAGAACTGCCTGAGCAATCTGGGAGTCTTCCACGGCACTGGACTGCATCTCCCATCGTCCTAGCTGGCTGGAAGGCCCTGAGGCAAGGCTGCCCTAAGCCGCCTGATGCTGCCAGAGGCGTTCGATGCCGGCGCCGCCCGGGGCAGCCCCGGCGGGGTCCTCCTGTCTCCAAGGCGCCTTTGAGTGGGTCACAAGGCGGAGTTCGGGCTTGGTGGGCGGGCGAGCGAGCCGAGGACAGCGTGCTAGGCGCGAGGTCGGAGGAAGGGGAGACGGACGTCTCCTTCCTCCAATCGGAAGGCGGGATGCCTAGGCATTGGCCAATCGAGACGGGGCGCGGGGGCGGGCCTAGAGGGCGGAGCCAGCTTTCTGGGGGCTCCGCCGCCGCGACTGGAAAGCAAGGAGGAAGGGCGGGAGGCGCGCCGCACGGAGCCGAGCCGCCGCTCTTCGCCTCACAGGCCCCCGGGCTCGGGCCACGCCGCCGGCTGGAGGGCCGCGGGGAGAGGCTTGTCAGGTGAGCGCTGCGCGAGGCCGCCGCGGAGGGACCGGCCTCCCGCTCACCCCCCTCTCCCATGGCGGGGCCGCCGCGTGGAGCTGCTGACGAGCCTCTTCACGGCTCCCCACCCCCGCGGGATTTGGGACGGCAGTGCTCCCCTTCCCAGCAGCCTTCTGGGAATTGTAGTCCAGGGCCTCAGCCTACAGGGCCCAGAGGGTCCCGGGGGAGGGGGCCGCCCGGCGCCGCCGCGTGGAATGCTGGGAAGAGGCGCGAACGCCGGGGGCGTGGATTGACTTTCGGGCCCAACGAGGGCCGGGGTTAATCGAGGCTTGGAAAGGCGTCGCGGCTGCAGCCTCTGTGGGCTCATTGCTAAAGGACGGTCCGTGGGTCGGAGTGGGTGAGAGTTGCCGCCTGTTGAGTGCAGCGGGTGGGTTGCCCAGCGAAGCGGCGAGAAACGTGGGGTGTCTTTCTTGGGCATCTTCCTCGGAAGAAGGCGGCGGCGGGGTAATTTTGTTTTTAGTTACTGTTGCGGAACAGTAATCAACGAACGTTATCCCGACTGTATGGAAAATTCAGTGGAACAGGCTGTCAAGAAAGTCGCACGCGGAGGAATCTGTGCTGGGCGGCATACAAGTTTAATTTATTACTATTATTGTCATCGTCATCGTCATCATCATCTGGGGAGCCAGAAGGTTCTGGGGTCTACAAGATCTTCCCCAAGTGTGCTTTTATTATTGCAATTATTCTGTTACATATATATTATATATTCATTCCTGCAGCGTAAGGTGTATGTGGTCCTATGAAAAAGAACTAAGCAACTGTGTTGCTGCTGCTGCTGTCATTAGTATTATATTTTTATTCTGCCTACATGCATACATACATACATAATTCAAGCTGGCAAATACATCTAATACTCCTTCCTCCTGTTTTCCCCACCACAACAACAATCCTGTGATGTGGGTTGGGTTGAGAGAGAGTGACTGGCCCAAAGTTGCCCAGCCGGCTTTCATGCCCGTGGGAGGCCTGGAACTCACAGTCTCCTGGCTTCTAGCCCAGCACCTTAACCGCTATCCCAAACTGGCTCTCAGTATTCTCAGAAGAACCTAACGTAAGAAAAAACAAGCAACGGAGGCTGCTTTATCGTGATGCGGGTCAGGTATTTAGTACATTTCGGTATCTTTTTCAGTACTTACCAGCCTGACGGTTTTCAAGGGAAGCTGAGCTGGAGAAAGTTGTTCTAGATTGCACAGGGCTTTGAAGGTTCTTTAACTTAAAGCCATCTGACTATGAATGTTACCTGTGTATTTCTGTAGCTATCTGATTGAGGCCATGTGCAAAGGAACGAAAAAGTACGTTTCAGATTTCAGAGGGCTGAATTTTAGCTCATATCTATAAATTGTTATCTTCTGATGTAATCAGTAGTGCACATGCTACAAGTTGAAATGTTTCTCTGCAGACTACCAGGGATTATGCAAGGTAATTTGTACATGTTGTAGTAACCATGCTGTCAGCAGTCATAGAATGATAGAAGCTGTGCGTCATTCTGAACCTCACCTTATCTTCCAAAAGCTCAGTAGAAATCATTCTCACCATCCATTCTGAAATTTGTCCTGGGTGACTTTTAAACATCTTCGCAGCCACGCAGGCTTGTGTTTTTTTTATCCTGGAACCTGAGATTGCTGCTGCTGCTGATAATCATTTTATAGGATTTGTTCTCTATGGAGTCACAACATGGGTAACAGTGTAGAGTGCTCTTCCCCTTCAGAAGTGTTTTAATTCTGTAATCTCCCACCCAGTATTGCTGTTGGCCATGTGGGGGATTATGAGAGTTAGTCCATTACGTTTAGAGGACACCCACTTAGGAAAGATTGGCTTAGAACTTGGCAGTAAGGAATAATTGATTTGGAAAGAATGGGGATGAGGTATGGCCATATTATTGAAGTAATGTTGTGTTGGCATCTTATTAGTCCTCCACTTAGGACCACAATAGGGACCAGAATTTTCATCACTAAGTGATGCGGTCGTTAGGCAAAATGTTGTGTGATCACAGTGACGGCAGATCCAGTAGTCCTGATTGTGGTCATTAGGACAGGACCTCACACTTTTGCCCTGCCCTGCTTCAACTCCCCCCACCCGCCTATCTACCCCCCCATCTCTGCCCTTTTGGCTGCCTGCGCTCTGCTGCCTCTCGCTGCCTGCAGCTGACCTTTACCACCACCTTCCTCTGCTGGCTCTGGATCCAGGTGCCGGGTGAGGGTGCAGTCCTGGGATGCACGCAGTGAGCATAGCAGCGTGGTGGAGTCTCAGATGCCAAAGGGAACTTGCCAGGACCAGCTGGGGAGGCAGCAGCGAGACGGTGAGGTGCAGCACTTTCCATTGCTGGGTGAGGTGGGAGAGCCAGCGGCAGCTCCACAGGGGAAGGGGGTGTTGGAGGCGCTGTTTGGGGTGGTGGCAGAACTGAAGGAAGCAGAGGGACACAGGCTTCCTGGAGGCACAGCGTGCACTCCATGGCTTGTTTTGGGAGCGCTCCAGGAAAACCAGCCTGCAGGCTTCAGAAAAGGGTGCAGTGGAGCCCAGTGCTGGCAGATCCTGTCCGTAGGCCCTCTGCTTGCTCTTGGCCCAGCCTTCTTGCAAAGCCTCACAAATGGCCAGCAGCTTCCAACACAGGGGTGGCAGGGGGTGGCAGAGATGGGGGGAAGATAGGCGGGTGGGGGGAGTTGAAGCTCTCCTATGGTCCTAAGTGCAGGTGGGCTGCCAAGCGCCTTAATTTTGATCACATGACTGCGGGGGCGCTGCAACGGCTGTAACTTCGGGGACCAGTCGTAAGTCCATTCAGTGCCGCCGTAACTTTGAACGGTCGCTGAACAAATGGTCATGAGTCAGGGACTACCTGTAGATCTGACAGGAGAGGGTTTCTTTTTCCTTTTTCAGGTCTTTATTTCTAATTCTGAAATACTTTGTAGATTTTAATGGATTCCATTAATTGGAATGTGGTATTAAACTTTTGTCAGTTAGATTTGAAAAGTTGCTGTCCTGGTAATCAAAGTAATGAAGTACTGGGGTTTAATTAGATTTTGCATCTGTTAAGCCTCAGCATTCAACAGTGCCCAGCCTCAAAAGCTAGCAGAAGCTTTGGTCCAGCAGATATAGCCAGACCTGTGGGACCTTTCCCTTCTTTTGCACAAACTCCATTCTGGGCTACATGTTAATCTCTGGGTGGAGTAGGCAATCTAATGAGCACGTGTTCATGATCAGCAGCAGTACAACTAACTATTTCTGTGTTACTTGATGCTGTTGAGGGCTGGAAGAAACTTTGGGTGAGAATCTTACTTGGCAGCTGCTGCAGAAATCTCTACTTCTGCAACTGAAGACCGCTGCGCTCTTCCCCTTTTTGGTTGGATTACTGTACAGGGATGTGTTATATGTTCCTGCACTGGGGTCATTGCTAGGTTGCTGTGAAGCAAGCTGATCCTGTTGCTAATACTGATTATGTGACAGGTGATTGAGACCTGTCATAGGATGCTGAGAATGGTGGTAGGGGAAGCACGCTTCTTGTTTTTGACTCCTGCTTCTCTAAGAGAGAAGGTCTCCGTGCTGGAGACATTGAATAGTGAGGCAGTAGGTTCTGCTTGTCAGAAGAACGGGATGTGGCTGGATGCATTCTCGCTTGTCCTTATGAGCGATTCCCCTGTGTTGGGGAAAACACCTTTCTTTGGATACACTGTTTTTAAATGCTAGACATGAGTTTAAATTCCATAGAAGCTTAATTTCTTTCTACCTCCAGCCATCCCTGTTCATCGGTGCATTTGTTACAGTGATTTCATGCAGTTTGACGCTATGCATTGGACCTTCAGCTTGCTTTTGATTTACCGTACCTTATGATGCCTATGTATTGTAGTGATTTATAAACCATAGTTTATAGTGGGATGTATGAGTCCAGATATTTTATCCCTGCACGAGAGATGCAGGATATTAATGTAGTCAGTCATTCCATTTTATACTTTGACTTTTGGATCAGATGGGGGGAAAATATTTTCAAGTAATATATGGCCTGTCGACCCTTCTTACATAAGCTGTTACTGATACATCTGCATTCAGTGTATTTGGTTCTGTTCTACGGAAGAGCTTGAAATAAATTATTTTAGAACAAATAACACTAAGGCAAGAGCGTAGCAGAATAATAATTCTTTAACTGTGCTTTCTGTCTGGAATATTTACTAAAACATAGCATAGATAGGGAGGGAGTTAACTTTTTGTTTAAAAAAAATAGGCTGAACAAAGCAAAGGTGTTTTATAATGAATTTCTGCGACTTATATTTGGTCTCTGAGCCTCTGGTAGATAGTAGCTGCCTTGCCCACGTGCTGTCTCCCCAAAACACAAAATGAAGGTACCTTTAATTATGAGGCCATATGTCCAATCAGGAGGGTAGGATCCTAAACGCGGAGTTCTAAAAGGCTGCTGGCATTTTCTGTGAGTAATTCTCCGTTGTGGTTTTGTTTTCTGTCCAGGGCATTGACGTGAGGCGTGGCAGGAATGTTCCATCCGCTTCAGTGGAGGCCTCCCTCCAGCATTTATTCCTTTTACGCTAACTCGGCCCGCTTCATCGGCTATGAAGGGAAACGGTGCTTGTGGTGGAACGATGAGCTCTTGAAGGGCAAATACCGGTGGCTGCTCACCTGGCTGCGGAAAGGCTCAAGGCAAGACCCGGGGCAGAGGAGCTTCCTCTCCCTGCTGGCCAATCAGTGCAGTTATGTGACAAGCCAGAGAATCAGGCGTGCTCAGCAGATTGCGCAGCTATACAGCAATATTTACTCTGAGAGGGCGCGCAAGAATCTCTTCTCTTCCTTGTGGCACCGATTCCAGGGTCATCATGCCAATGCCTGCAAGCTGATGGCAGCCCTCACGGGCGTGTTCCTGTGGGAGGAGGAGAGGATCAAAGAAGAAGAGCTGAAAAGGTTGGTCTTCTTGGTTTCTCCTAAGGCTCAGGGGCCCTTGCAGGTGGAAAGGGCTCCTTCTGTGTTGGTAGCGGAGCACGTTGTGACCCGGTTTCCTTTAATTCCTCAGGGGCTAGGGCAGGGTTGTCACTTGACGTGAAGAGATTTTCTAGCAACTCCTGTACATCCAACAGGTGACGTGAGCCTGGTTTCCCTTTGTCCCCTTTGCCCCCAGCCACCTGAGTTCTTTCTAAAAAGAGAGAGAAGTCAGCACCTGTTCTTTAGGCCAGAGTGGGGGGGAAGGAGTGAGAGTGGGCACCCACCAGCTCTTGTCCTCCATCCTATGACCTTCCTGACTAGCATCTGAGGAGTTTTAGGCTGCTGTTCTACTGCACTGTTCATTTATCTCTTAATTCACTGTTAATTGACTTTTTAAAAGTGAGCTTTCACAGGCAGGCTTAAGACTGTTTAAGAAAGCAGGGGCAGCAGTGTGGGGAATAAGTAGAAATACGCACAGGTGGAATTTTCCAAAGTAGTGCTCTGCAGTTCCCCTAATTACTGGTCAGTATTATAATAATAGGTGCTTCGTTGGGCATTATGGGGGTTGTTATCTAACACGTGACGTGTAGTCCCTAGTCAAAGCATACAGTGTTTGTTAGTTTGTGTTTTCCAATAATTACACGGACTAGATAAGTTGGGATCTAATTTTTTCACCTATCTGTGTGGAGTGCACTTGATTCTGTGGATGTCGATGTGTGATTTGCTATGTAGTGTGGGGCAGCCTGGTGTCCCCCCATGTTTTGTATGATAAATTCCAGATTAACTTTCCATTGGTCACTAATGAAATCTGCAGTGCTAAACATCTGGCACATGCCAGATTCCCTAACTTTAGCAGACCATGTACTTGCAAGATTTAAAAGCCAGGAGGGGCCAGGTGTGTCATGAAGTGAGCACAGCTCACGAAAGCTGCAGGAACCTAGTCCATTAGAGCTGGGGCCAGTTCCTGGGAATGTGTGAGTTCATTGTTAAACAGTAGGCTGCCAACAATGGCTCCCAGTATTCCTCTGGCTATCTTTCTAGCCCTAAACAGCTTGGACCAAAGAATCTGAAAGGCCTCATTTTCCGGGTAAAGCTGCCCGGGGAAATACCTTCCAGTGCTTGGTGTCTTTGTGAATACAGTATTAAAAATGATGTTTCCTAGGCTTTGAAATTAATTCCTTGGGAGGCTTACTTAGCCCTCATTTCCATTGGCCTTCTTTAAATGACTTTTTGAAATTGTCTGTCTGCTGCTGCGTTTAGTGGAAATTCACTCTTTTGCTGGGAGTGGGGGGAACATATGTCTCTGTTAACTTAAGAAGAAGCTTCTTTGCCACTTTCCGAAACTAAAGATGTTTCAGCTAATTTGTGCAGAAAGAAACATTTCTCTTTCTGGAAAGGGACAGTGTGGCTCAAACTATTGATTTAAAGCATTGACAGTGGGGTTTATTAAAACAGGATTCAGAGGATGTGAAAAGGAAGGGAAGAAAGAAAGGATGTCATCAGAAATTCTTGGAACGCCTATTTAGTGAAGCTTCTAACATTAAAAAAAATGCAAGCAGACTGTTAAGAACTATATACTAGCCATGAAATTCACAATAAACTTTTTTACTTCAGGAAAGGCAACTCTTCATATGCTTAAGAGTCCTCAGAATGTTTAATAGAAAGGAACTCGTATATAGTATGTGTCAGTGTGTTGCAAATCTGTTCTGAACCAATATTAGATGAGGACTTGCAACTGACTTTTTTGCTGTTTGCGTGTTGTTGACCTCAGGTCTCTGGGTGTTCTGAATCTTGCGCAAATGTTGAATGCTTTGTGCAATCCAGGGTGCTGTTACCCAAGCACTTGCCTGTAATCACCTGGATCCTAGTTTGTACTTTTGTGAAGGTCTCTGTGGTGATTAACATTGAACTATGATGAAAGAGATTTGGTAGAGGGCTCCCAGTTCACCCTGATGTTCTCTCTGACATTGGGCAAGCCCCTGTATCTCCACCTAAGCCACCTTAACATGTTTTCTGTGAAAATAAAGTAAGTCAGGAGCAGTATACTGCCCAGCTCCTGCAGCAAGTGTAGTATGTGCATGTGACTTTTCTTTTAGACTCCCTGTATGTTCCAAGCAGCTTCTAAAAATTTCAAGTCTGAGTTTCTATCCTTTGCAAACCTGGGCCACTCATTGGAAAGAAGGGTATGTCTAATGTATGAAGGGTAAACACATTTTGGAATGAGTTGTTTTCCTTCAGCTTTGACTTCAGTGCAAATTAAAGTCAACATAGAGATATTTCTTGCGCAAGCCCAGTTGAAGAGAATGAGAGGCGTGTGTTCATGACAAGTGCCATTGACCAGGTTTAATGTGGCGGTTGTCTTAAAAGCAGCTCTTGGAGCATCACTAGAAGATTTGACTAATTTACCTATTGCCTTCATTTAACCCTCTTTAGTCATGTATACATTTGACATATTTCAAACATCTGGCTTTCCACCGAACCTCTGTCATGTATGTTGGAGTTAGTAGCCGAACTCTCACGGCTAGCTAGAATATGACTGGACTCACACAATATGCTAAACTCTAACTCAAGATTAGCAGAGCACAGTTCATGTGGTCACACAACATGGCATGAAATGACAGCCTGCTAAGAAAATGGTGGCAGTCCCAAAACACACTGAATCACAAACCAGCCAACTCCGTTTTAACCTAGGCTGGCGTATTGTGCAAACCCAGTCAGGGAGTGAGTAGGATGAAAAAGATGCTAGATGTTTGCAGCTTAATCTGAACCCTTTAAAAGGATGAGAATTAGTTTACCCAGACGGGACGTCACTCTTCAGCCGACATCTGTTTGTTTGCTGAGCTGGAAGAATACGAGTTTGCAGAGTTAAGCTATGGAGAAACAGAATTACTGTCATCCTCTTATACTGGGAACAAACATAGAATATATTGTAGGTATACCAAATTACCCTTTTTCTAGTTTGCCCCCTGCCATTTGTGATTTACCAACCTGAATACAGTGCAACTTGAATTTCTGCTGCCTGAATACAAATGAACAATCCAGGGGCTGTAATTAACTTGTTGGATCAGGAGTAGCAGAGGCACGGCCTGATCTGTGCCATAAACAAGTGCAAATAGAGCTGCCATCTTAATTTGGCAGTAAATACAAAAAAAATTGTAAAAGCCTTGCTAGGCGGCAGCACTGAGCTGTTCTTAGCTTGTTCTTCCAAAGCTAAGCAGGGTTAAACCAGGTTAGTACTTGGAAGGAAATCCAAGAAAACCCAGGGATGGAAAAACTTTTTAAAAATCATGTAAAAAAAAGCACTGGCAAACGGCTTGCGTATTGCTGTCAAGAAAACTCTGTGAGCATGGTTCAAGAAGCCAATAGCAGTCAAGCTAGACTCAAGGGAGTCTTTTCTAAGGACAGCATTTTTAAAATAGTTTCCTGTTCCCTAGCCAAATATATGTTAAATGTTACCAAACAAGTCCATGGAGATGGCTTTAGGAGGACAGTTAACTCCACTTCCCTAGAACATTTTTAGCTTGGGGGGGAACACTGCAGTATTTCTTTAACACACATATGCCCAAGTGATACATATGAATAGATCTCCTAAGATACTATGTCCTCAGTAAATGGTAAAATAGATAAATTTACAGTGTTATGAAGTAACTGTGTCTTAGATGTTACAAGTCCACTTCTGTATAAATTCTAAATGCAAAATGTACCTTTAATCTTAAACACAGCTTGTGGGAACACTTTTGAGGCTCTGTCATAAGACAGACTGAGCTTCTACAATTTTTCCCAGGCTACCAAAAATGATGAACTTCCCTCTGCAAGTTAGACCCCAGGCATTTTTCCCTCACTAGAAAAATCTTCAAACTTAACATCACATTATTTTTCTTAGCTGGGACGCTCAGGAAGCTGTTTAGCCACGCCTTGCATTTGTATTTGATTATTTGTTTCAGATCTTCTGGCCACAGCAGTTGGATTGTAAGTATCCTTGGTTCAGTCTGTTTGCTAGGAGATAAAAGCATCCTTTCGGTGGCCCCAGATGCTTGGAATGTAGTATTCAAAATTTTACCAGAGGTGATTCATTAAAAAAAATGCCAATAACTAGGGCAGGATTTCTGGGCCAATTATTACCCTAAATAGACTACATTTTATTTTTGGCAAGCTTGAAGAAGTATATATGAAAGGTTTTCTCAGTGGTGGCATGGTGGGACAAAAACCTCTCAAGGTTTAGAATTCAGAGCAACCCAATTTTTTTCAAGGAAACCCAGGTTTCTAGGATCAGACTTGGAAAGGTATACCTGGCCAGAATCCAAAGTGGAGGAATTGCCCGCAGACTTCACAGGGCAAGGAGTTGTTGTGAATACGGATAATAGCTCTCCCAGTTGTTTGCTGCGTATTACCTAATGAGCTATACTGTTTGGAGGTTTGGGGCACCACCCATCCCCAGCTTCTGACCTTTCGTACTGGTGCTGTTGTAGGAGGGAAAACCTTATGTCTCTTTCTGCACGTGTAAAGATTTAAAAGAGGACACGCAACCTGAGGTAGTTTTGAAAGCCTTTGAAAAGATGGTGGCCTTGTTGGGCATAGCAGATGATGTATGTATGGGAACAGAGTTGTCCACTTCCTTAGGGTGGCAGGGGCAAGGGCTGATTCTGATTCCGTGCCATCAAGTCAGTGCCTACTCTGAGCCACCACAAAGATAGATTTTCTTCGGGAGGATCTGTCCCCACCCTGGTCCGTCAGCTCTTCCATTGGTACCCCTGTCGTGACCGTAACTGAATCCATCCACCTGGCTGCTGGTTGTCTTCTTTTTCCTTCCAGGAGAGATTCTAGTGAAACGCAAAAAGGTATTAGTCCATACGCACTTTGGGTTTTCGCTTACAAGAATATCCTTGCCTGGAAGTATTTCATAGTTAGGGTAGTCTGGCAATTTTACCAATTTTGTGCAGTTTTAGGAATAAGGCTCCTATTTCACAACCATCTCTGCCCTGGTTTGATGTCGCCATTTGCTACCAAGTCTTTGGAAAGCAGATATCGTTATAGCCCAACTAGCTGATAGGTTCATTTTAGATTTTATTCGTTTGTTTGTTTGTCAAATGTATATGGCTGCCCATCTCACCCAGAGTGACTCTGGGCATTGTACAATAAAACCAAGAATTAAAACAGTTTGTAACCCCCTTAAAACAATAAAGATAGATAAAACAAGACCATGAGAGGGAAGATGTTTACATGCAGTACAACCAGCGTGCAGGCTCCCTATTGCCAGGGGATCCCCAGGCTTGCTGAAAGAAACACTTTTGAGAGCTTTACAGAAGGCCATAAGGATGGGGGCTAACCTCACCTCGGGAGGGAAGATGCTCCAGAGGGTGGGGCGACAGCAGAAAAGTCTCGTCTCCCAGGTCCCGTCAGATGGAACCCTTTCGCGGATGGGACCTACTCTATTACATCTACCTGCCCCATCAGATCTCCTGCTGGATCTGATGGGGCAGGTAGATGTAATAGAGTAGACGTAATAAAGTAATATAATGTATTGTTAGATGTAATAGATGAGAGTATGCTGAGTCTGGTACGTCTTTTTTTGTTCTCCCAAGGTCTGTGGAAGAAATGAAACACATGCAAGAAATCTCTAGGTTCTTCCAGAGCGATGAGGCAGAAAACCAGATGCAGGAGCAGGAGCAAAGCGCTTACAAAAGTGTTGCATCTGATCCTGAAGAGCAGAGTTGGGAAATGGTGGTTGACAAGAAGCACTTCAAACTATGGAGGCGCCCAGTTGGCGAGACACATGTGTACCAGTATCGAGGTAGTGCCCCCTTTCATATTCACTCATATTCTCTTGGTACACAGATCTTACATGTGCATGGCAGAGTTGGGCTGGATGACTTGCTAACCCCTTCCAACTATATGAGTCAAGATAATAACATACAGGATCTGCCCTGGGAGAAAAGCTTGCACCAACTTATGGGCAGAGGAGATCTTTAAAGAATCCAGATTCAGGGATTTCTAAGTTAGGTCTAACATTTTCCATTGCCTCTCAGTATCCAAGTAGGCCCATTTTATATCACTGACAAGTTCCAAACTGTTTGTACAGGTGGTCTTCAGGTTAGGACCCTAATTGGGACCGGAATTTCCCTCGCTAAGCAAAGTGATTGTTAAGCAAAACATCACGTGACTGTGCCGCTTAAGGACGGCAGCTCTGGCAGTCCCCGTTGTGGTCGTTAGGTGAGGACCTGACGCTTCTCCTGCCCTGCGCGAACTGCCTCTGCTTCAACTCCCCCTACCTGCCTATCTTGGCCCTTTCGGCCACCCTGTACTCTGCCGCCCACCCCTGCCATCCTTGGCTGACCTTTTTGCTGTCTTCTTCCTCCCGCTGCTGGCCCAGGATCCAGGTGCCGGGCAAGGGCACAGCCAAGGGATGCGCCTGGCGAGCAAGGCACAGCAGCAGAGCCTCGTCTGCCCAAGGGAGCTTGCCGGGCTGGAAGTGCTCCTGGAGAACCGGGCTTCAGCGAGGGGTGGAGGTGGGCCTGGTGCCAAGAGACCCTGCCTGCAGGCCCTCTGCTCGCTTGGCCCAGCCTTCCTCCTGCCAGACCTCCCAAAGGGCCAGCAGCTTCCAATGCAAGTGGCAGAGTGTGCGCTGTGCCTCTGGGACGGCCTCGTCCCTCTGCTTCCTGCAGTTCCGCCGCCACCCCAAACAGCATCTCCCACACAGTTGCCATCTTTGCCTGGAGAGCCGCTGCCGCCTCTCCTGCCTCGCCTGGTGACGGAGCGCACCGTGCCTTGCTGGCCTGTCCCGCTGCACTCTCCATGGTCTGCGGGCCATCACTCCTCGCACCGGCAGTGGAAGGTGAGGTTCCTCCCCCTGCACTGCCGCCTGGACTCTGCCAGCAACGTCCCGCTGCCTCCTCCCCAGCCGGGCCCAGTGACTTCCTTCGGTGGGTGAAGCTCCACCGCCTGGCCACGCCTGCTACACGCTTCCTGGGCTGCACCCTCGCCCAGCCCCTGGATCCCAGGCCTGCAGCAGGAGGAAGAAGACAGCAAAAATCAGCTCAGGGCGGCAGTGGCGGGGGAGGCGGCAGAGTGCAGGGCAGCCAGAAGGGGGAGGGAATCGGTGCAGGGGGAGTTGAGGCAGGGGCAGTTTGCACAGGGCAGGAGAACGTGACCATGGAATGCTGCAACGGTTGTAAATGTGGGACGGTTGCCAAATGCCCAAATCATGGCCAGAACTTTGAGGACCAGTCATAACTACCATTCATCCAGCGACACTGTAATTTTGAACAGTCGCTGAATGAATGGACATAACCTGAGGACTATCTGTAGTTGCTCCCCAATGTAGTGAGCCTAGCAGAGCCATGAGAAGGCATCCCGATGCCCTCCAGAAGTACGGAGCCTCTCTCACGAGCCCTGACCCTCCTGGTCAGGGTGCAGGGACTGTGGGAGTTGTAAACAAAAATGCCTCGCCACTGCTGTCTCCTGAGAATCCAGGAGCGTCCTAAACGGCCCACTTAATGTTAATAGGTTGCAGCCCACTTTCAGAGTTAGAGCAGACTGAAGATTACTTAAGTAACAAAAGCCACAAAAACTGATTACCGTCAGTAGGTAAGTCTTCAGAATAACCAAATGGGTATTACAAATGAAGGAGTAGCAGAAAAAAAGTTATCCCAAAAGCAGTGTCACAGAAGCAGTTTGGAATAAGTCTTCCGTTCCTGTTGCAGAAGACAATGTAGGAGGTTCTCTCCACCTGCCAAACAAAAGCCTTTTCCTTGATATGTGCCAAATTATCATATGCTGACACTCAGGCTGGCACAGGTACTGGCAATCTTCCAGGGCCCCTCCTAGCAACATTCGGGTGCTACATTTTCTGCTGGTCTCCTCTTGGCAGCCTTGGCCTCACTGCCTTCCGAGCTGTGTATATTTCCTATTGAAAGAAAAGAACCTGCAGTTAAGCAGCCCAACTCCTGCATAAGAAAGAGATAACAGGTATTCATAATGCTGAAGGGCCCTACCCACTCTTGGAAAAATGATCAGTTATGGGGAGGGATAAAGTAGGCTGTGTGCAGGCCCACAAAGATCAGCTCAGCCTTCCAGTCAAGTCTTCCTTTGTCCTGGCTACCCTCTCCTTGAGCACTCCTGCAGAGTCAAAGGTAGAATCTCACCTCTCTCGTATTGCAGTTTGGCTAAGGAGAGAAATAAAAGGAGGAGGAGCTGCCTTTTTAAAAAATTAGTTTGCAATGTTTGTAAGATGCCCACTTCTCAAGACTCTGGATGGCTCACAAGTTTGGCTCTTTTTCAAAGAATTTTGCCGCACTGAACAAGTGGAAAATGGCACAGCAGTTGTTTCGGGCGGGGAGAAAAATGTGCCTTCTTAACTTGACATTTAAGTTGCCATATCCAATATCACCTACCTGTTTGCTGGAAACAGCAGAGTAAAATTTGCCATGATTTATTAGCCTCTGTTCCTGCTCCTAAGCCAATCTGTATCCTCCTTTCTCTGTCTTCCAAATGTTAACTTCCCCTTCTTTTTCCTTTTATATTAGCTTTCTAATGTTTCTATTCAAACTACCTCATACCCCTTGTTTTTGGCCAAATCATACTGTCTGCAGCAGGAATTGGCAGTCTTTTGGACCAAGAAGCATGCTGAGAGCATGTTGTGATTGTATTAACAAAGTGGCTGCTTCAGTAGGCCTGGTTGGTCATGAAAGACTCATTTACCAGACAGCAAGCTGATGAGGCGTCCCCCCCACCCCCCGCCACCAGTTCATTCTAACATCTGCTCTTCAGTTTAACATTGTTTTTTGAGATGCCAGGAGGCATTCAAAGCACTGAACTTTAGCCACCCACCATTTTTATTTTCTGAGTCTGTGTGAGAGCCAGGACTATTCTTACTAAAATGAATAAGTAGATAAAGGTTATGTGAGAAAAGGATGCTCTGCTTTGCTGTTTTCCATTTATTTTTCAAATTAGAATGGTCTTTAAAAACTTAATTAGATAGGTGGGGCATAGGCAGAGAGACTGGTAAGAGAGGTGCATCCAGGTGCTTTGGAGCCCACAGGCACTCAGTCACCCAGCTATGACATGCAGCCTAACCAAGACCTGTGTTTGCTTTAATGGCTGCTGTGACATTTGTCTTTCTGTTGTAGTCTTTGGGACATATACAGATGTGACTCCGAGACAATTTTTCAATGTGCAGGTGAGTGCTTCTGTGTTTCTCACTGACAGTAGGATGTCTCTGGCTTAAATCTTTAATTCATCCTACATTCTGTTTTGTCCTGTTCTTATTTTGGGGGGTGGGGGGAGTGTGAAGGGCCTCTCAGAAGCATAGCAAAATAATCCAGTCACTGCAAATAACACAAAGACGAAGTCAATATAAGATGTTATTCTGCTGGTACATTTCTCCCATGATGACTGTTAAAATGGGTGATGCATATTCAAAAATGGTTGGAAATCTAACAAGCTGGATGGTTTTACCATATTTGGTGGCAAGCTCAACTATTTTGGAAAATGGAATAATTTCATTATTATTGAAATTTTATTATTTTATAATTATTGAAATTGCATTATTATTTCAAGCCACAATTTCACTGTGGCTTGAAACAAGTCCTAAATGCTGACTTTCCTTTTCTACTGATTATTTTTTTCTATTAAATACTGTATAACTAAATTTTGTACACCTACCAAATGCACTGAGCTGGTGTAAGAACTGCAGTGCTCAAGTTCCAATAACAGAGCTTTCGGTCTATTTAGTATAGAAGCAGAAAAGCCTTATTTATTAGAACAATAAATAGAACAACACATTCAATAAATAGAACAATACCTTCAATTCAAAAGCAAAGCTGCAACTGGTATTTCGGTCTGTTTTCCTAATTAAAAAACTCTCTACAGTCTGAGGGATGCGCCCTCCCTTTCAATTTCTCAGCACCCTGCAAACAGCCTCTTTCACGCCCGCTCCAGATGTATTCAGAGAGGTCGGCCTTGGCTCCTGGCTGTTACCCAAACAATTAGCTGCATCTTTGGAATCCTCCCCCTCCCTCCCAGTTCACAGCCAGGCTGAACACGCGTTATCATTTTTGGCAGAAGAACACGATCAGAAGCACAGCTGGTTTTATATATGATAACTGCCACCAGGATGCTTCATTCTTTTTACTGGAAATAACAATTGTGATGTGTTCTCCCCTGGTTTGCCATTCCTCTAATGAAATGAGGAATGGCAAACTAGGGGAGAACACATCAATATCCAAATTAACTTGAAAAGTGAGATACTTCTTCCGGTGGAATAGTTTGTGTTTTCTTTTAAATCTTGCATTACTCTGCAAACTTTTCCATTTAATAATAGTATTTTGTAATTTTTATGTATATTTCTTTTTTCTTTCTTCCTTTAAAAAGAAATAGTTTTTTCAAAAGATGGTTCACTTGCTTTCCTCGGTCAAGCTGATAGTCCAATGACCAAGTACCAATAATTACGCATGCAGTAGCTGCTGGCATTAAGGGGAGGCAGCCTTGGCCCAGAACATTTGCTTCCAGCTTTCCAAAATATCTTCTGTTCCATTCCCTTCTTCATTCTCCTACCTCCTTTTTTATGCCTTCAGAGGTAGCTGTTCTGCATCTTCTGCAGAAAGGGTTCTGGATTTAAAAGAGCATAGAAGGGCACCTTTGGGTTTTTCTCTACCTTTCCTTAATTCTGATTTTCTCATACACTTACCCCTTTGAGGGAAAAGAAAGCTTGACAAGTTTCTCTCCAAGATTCCAAAACTGAACCTGAAGGATTTACTGCCTTCTTGGCAGTACTTTTTCCCTGAGATGAAAACAAACAAGGAGGCCTCAAGATGGTTGATGTAGTCCTTGCCGTGTGTTTTGGATTGCATGAGCAAACGGGAAGCTTAGGACAGCTGGCTGAGCTTGTGGGGTCTTCTCTTCTAGCTGGATACAGAATATCGGAAGAAATGGGACTCCCTAGTTATCAAACTGGAGGTGATTGAGAGAGACCATGACACGGGCTCAGAGGTGGTGCACTGGGTAACTCACTTTCCGGTAAGGACTCCTTTCTTTGGCTTGTGCCCCTTGCAAGGCACATCCCCTGTGGGCATCCAATGTGATGACTGTGCTCTTTCTTCTCCCTCCACCACCCATCCCTTTCCAGTACCCAATGTATTCACGGGATTACGTTTACATTCGACGGTATGATGTGGACCAAGAAAACAATTTGATGGTGCTGGTGTCGCGGTAAGTGATCAAGTGCCCGGGAGGCACCTTTACTGTGCAGCAAAGGACAAGTCAGTCTGCCAAATTGCCTGCTAAGATTTGGGTTTCTCAGTCTTTTGGAAAGGTTCTCGGGCAAATGCTGGAAGAACGAAGGAGCAATAAGTCAACGTTGTTTCTAGGTGATAAAGAGCTCTTCCGGAAACTTAAATTGTGCTCTTTCCTCTGTTTCAACGTGCCTATCAATTTGAGATCCCTCGTTTGAAGCACTTTTTGATGGCTTCACTCTGGTCTTCCACCTGTTTCTTTTGTCTTGTAACTGAAAGCCTTTTGAGCTGTAGGATAGGGCTAATTTGAATTGTGTAGAGCAGCCTTCCTCAAACTTTTGAGCCTGGAGGAACCCTTGAAATATTCTTCAGGCCTCAGGGAACCCCTGCAGATTCAGGCTCAAATATAGGCCAGAACTTACAACATTATTGCATTAACAGTGTTCTTAAACTAAAAATAAAGAATGAAACTTACCTCTTTAATGTGAAATTGCCTGAATTTGAAATAATTTTTTAAATAAATTGTGATCTCCCAAGGAATTCCTAATGACCTCTCATGGAACCCTGGTGTAGAGAGTATGGAAGATAACTTTGACAGAGATGTGCAGGAAGTATTACCTAGGCAGAATGGGCTGAGGCATTTTTTAAGTCCGGAACCATGAGATAACATTCTGAAGCAGCTCAGGAAGATCCTTCCCTGATTCACTGGTGTATAAGAAAGATGAGGAGGTCCAGCATGATCAGGCTTGCAAGATGGATGTCAACCCTGCAAGGCAAACCAGACCAGGAAACTCCACAGGGAGGCTAAAACTACTTAGACTGAGATTAGCTATAAGAACAGAATCTTGCAGGACTGATTGTGTTGGGCCTCCTCCTCCTTACACCCCAGTGAATTAGGGAGGCATCTGCCTGAGCTGCTTCCAAACATTATCTCCTTCTGGACTTAAAAAATGCTTTAGCCCCCTTTGCCTACGCAACAGTTCTCGCCTATCTCTGTCAAAGTCATCTTCTGTACTCTACAATTGCACAAAGTCTGCAGCCCTAGAACTGAACTGATGATTGGTTGAAAATATGTGTCCTCTTCCTTATTTTTGGTCAGAGCGGTTGAGCACCCAAGTGTCCCAGAAGATCCTGAATTTGTCCGTGTCCGAACCTATGAATCGCAGATGGTTATCCATCCTCACAAAACATTTGATGAGGTGAGTCCCTTTTTTCCCCACAGGTAATCTGAAATTTAGAAGAGGTTTTCTTTACAGGGAGCAGGAATATGTAAGAGGCTGAAGCAGCCATTGTTAATGTGTGTTTGATTCCTGTTCCTTTGTCTTGTTATGCACGTTTTACTATATTACAGGCCTCAGCATTTGACATGCATTATATATCATCTCTATAATTCTTGCCAGACTTTATAAGTTGACTATTGGATCAGTAGCAGCGATGATCATCTTACTTCATTTCATGACTACCATTTGATAATGCAGAATGGGTGGAGTCAGGATATTCTAAGGAGATTCCTTTGTATTTTTAGGTTTTCTTTAGTTATAAAAATTACGTTGAACTTTTTTGGGAATGTGCTCTCTCTCTCTCTCTCTCTCTCTCTCTCTTTTGTTTGTATGGGTGATATTTATTGGTATTTATCTTATTAAAAATTAAAATTGACACATTTGTAGAATACTTATTGAATCATATAAAAATAACAATATTAAACCCATTAGATATTAACATAAATATTTTCATGAAAAACACTTTAACAACTAAAAAATAATAATGAGAAGAGGAGCATTGTTTTAAATTTTTGCAAATATGTTCAATGGTAAATAATTCTGATTTTGCAGACCCCTGGGTGGGTCTTGGGGGACCCCCAGAGGTCCTTGGACCACACTTGAAGAAACACTGTGCTAGATATTGCAACAGAGAGAGAGTTAAGAATTTTAATTATAATAGTAAAATCTAATAGAAACTAAACTTAAAGAAAAGAGTATAGAAAGGAATAAAAAGTGCAAGAAAAAAGAAAAGAGAAAGAAAAGTAAAAGTATAATACAAAGAAAAGAAATATATCAAGAAGTTACTTCCAATTTTCATCACAAGGATAAACAAATTTAGTGACTCATCACCCCCTCAAAGGTTACAAACATTTACTTGTTCATCCCATATCCCATCTCTTATCTATAAACAAATCCATAAAACATCATCTTTTCAGTCCTGGAGTCAGCAGAAAGCCCATAAAGTCTTCCCGAAGTAACAACATACCTTGTTTTGACTTCACTCAAATAAACCAACTTTATATTCCTTCCTTCTACTTCTAACATAACAGTCTTACTTTTTAGTTCATTCAAATATTGTCATAGGATTTTGATTTTTTTCTTTGTCCCACTGCCCACAGTTCTTCAAGGCTTTAACAAGCCTCTTTTGTAAATCCAATAGGAAAAAATGATCTGGGTCACTCTCTTGGTTTGTCATTTGCATTTCCCTTTTAAATTTTAAAACTTCAGCCAGTTTCTTTTGCAGATCCAGCGAAACATCCTTTTCTAAGTCATTCTCTTGGCCTATCAATTGTAAATCCACTTTCAATACCATCTCTATCTTGTCAGATAAAATTTGTTCTACATCTGTCATTTCTTCAATAACATCTTTTGGACATAGTCTAGTCATAGAAGCAGACATCATTACTGACGTCGTTGATATTATGACTACTATTTTCTGATTCCATTCTTCAAAAGTCTCCTTCAGTTTTTTTATTGTTAAAATGTTTTGCAACATTTTACAGGCTTGTAAATCTTTCCTCGACCTAAAAACTTTAGCCCCCTCTAGTGTCCAGTGTTTGAAATCATGAAATTGGTTATCATTGTGATGTCTTTTAAAAACCAAAGCAGAATCTATTTCCCACATGAAGCTGTTGTTCTTTATTATTAATTCCATAATTTTATTGTAAAAGTTTCAATATTCCAATTTTATCTGGACCCTTAATCCATTTATAACTTTCTAAGATCAAAATTTTATTTGGCTTTTTGCTGTTTATTTCAGATTCTTTAATATCTTAAGCTTACCATTAAAATTTTCATTCAGGATTGAAGGCAGGCTCACCCAGCATTTTCAAAACTTGTTGTTCCGAAGGTCTCTAATAGCTCAATGAGCAATTTCTGAAAATAATAGGCAGGCTCCGTTGGTCCTGACCTTCAAGAAGGCCCTGAAGACTTGGCTCTGCCATCTCACTTGGGGCGGGAAGGTGGGTAGCCAGTCTTGGGGGTGGCTTGCTCCTTAGAGCTCCTCCCACCAGATTGGCATCTTAGAGCCATTTGGATTTTATATTTATTTACATTGTACTTTATATTGGTAATTTGTTTATTTTATCGGATTTTAATTTTTATTGTTGTGGTATGAATTTTATTGTAAACCGCCCAGAGTCCCTCTTGGGGGAGAAGGGCGGTAACAAAATTTGAATAATAAACAAACAAACAAACAAATAATAAAAATAGTTAATGGGCAATTTTGTGATTAGAAAGTGAGGAAAGTATCCTATAAAAGTCTGTGCCACAGTTGCCAGCAAGATGGCTAGTCCCGTCATCTCCTGGCACTCAAACCCACTGTGCTGCAGTCTCCTCACGAGGAACAGCCATCCAGAGCACATGTGGGCGATCTCCTGTCCTCTCCTTATCTGGAGAGGTTCCAAGGAACCAGTCTGCTCATTGGTTCCTTGCTCTTTACCATGGTCATCGGCTCTTCCAAAGCCATACCTCCCCCGGAAGTCCATGGTATGGGGTGAAGCTCCTAAAGGCAGCTTTAGGAAAAGGAACAAGAACATGTTTGACTATCAGCTATACTGTACAAGCCGACATGGGAACTCGCCTCTTGAACAGCTGCAGTTTAAATCTCCAGTGTCATTACTTCCTTCACATTTATTCATGCCCCCAGTTACATCACATCTTTACTACTGAAGGGCATACTCTCTGGGACAACTTTAAAGCCCATTTGGAAATAAAGTTGCTGCCAGACACCTCTGAAGCCTTTCATTGCTTGTGATTGACTTATGGCAAAGTTGCCATCCCTCGTATAAATTTCCCTGAGCCTTTAAGATTGGCATCAGAGAAGTTTTTCATGATTCTTTCCTTGTTATCATAGCAATTGGCACTTTTCTTTGCTTTTATAATTTATTATTTTACACTAATTTCATTTTATGTAGTAAAGGGTTAAATTGGGTAAGTTAACTGAACGTGCCAGATACAGAGGGGTCTCCTTGTTACAAGGAGGAGGAGTCAGTTCATATTGTTTCTCCTTTCAGAATGGTTTTGACTACCTGCTAACATACAGTGACAACCCACAAACTGTGTTTCCTCGATATTGTGTCAGCTGGATGGTTTCCAGTGGTGAGTTTTGGGATTCTGGTTCTTCAGCTTAGAGAACAGGCTACCAAGTGGTAGAATGAGAACTGTGAGTTGGTTGTTGTGGCATAAAACATCTGGTGTTCTCAGATTTCAGAACTCGGTGATTTAAAAAAATACGTTTCAGTTTTGGAGGCCTGTTGATGTGAATAAGGTGTTCTCGTTGACAGATTTGCGTGCCCTTTGTGCCCCATAACTTGTTACCTGGCTAAGAAGGGTGCAGGAAGCTACAAATTCCTCCATGAAGGAATAGTCCCGGGCTCTCTAAAGGAGCCTGTAGCGAAACCACAGGTGACCAAGGCTGTCCCAGTACCAAAACCAGCCCTAAACCCCGATTCAGATGGAAAATAATATTGTTGGATTTAGAAGACCTAAATAATTATAGCTCAGTAGCCAACATACCATCAAATGTATGTACTGATTACACCGCATTCTCAAGAATGTGGCAGCTGATCTTGAAATGGGCTTTCTAGTTCCATCTGAATTGGGGTTTAGGGCTTGTTTTGGTACTGAGACAGCCTTGGTCACCCTGCTTGGCAGTCTTTGTTGGGAGAGGGAGGGTGCAATCCTCTTGATTCTCCTGGACCTCTTAACAGCTTTCAGTAAATGTGGACTGCTTCAAGATTTCTTTTAATGGGGAGGCAGTATAGAAATGGGATGGATGGATGGATGGACGGACAGAAGATTATCCTTGGACCCCACATGAAAAGAGCTTGATTTTGTATGAAGGGGGGCTTCGTTGCTCCCCATCAGGTTTGGTAGTTGAGGACCTTTCCCCTTTGCTAAAAGAATTTGGAGAAGATCCTGTACTTTGTTGCCTTTTGAGCTCATTCAAAATTGGTTATTAATGCATTTGTTGTTCGGTCGTTAAGTCGTGTCCGACTCTTCGTGACCCCATGGACCATAGCACGCCAGGCCTTTCTGTCCGCTGTCTCCTGGAGGGCACCACTTCAAGTTCTGGTTCTCCCTAGCAGAACAAAGTCCCTAGAATTTTGGTGGGATTCCTGTTCAGATCTCTAGAAAGTTTCAGTCCTGAGGGTAGCTCAGGGTTTGATCTGCCAAAGTGGCCATGTTTTGGGGGGAGCAGGGATCCTGCATTCTGTTTGGCCAAGTAGCAACTGAAGTGGGTGGGAGGGCTCTTCAACCTAAACCCCAGAGGGAGAAGACAAGGATACGTTAAGGCATAGGTGAGATCCTAAGCCCCCTGTGAGATTGCAGCCCACTGGGAGCCCCACTGATTCTGACTGCTTAGTGCTTGAGGGTGGGTCAGTTTCACTGACCATGTGTCGGTGTTGGATTCCTTCAGACACCTGGAGTGCTCTCCTCTCCACCCACCTGTCCTCCTCCTTGCCCCCATCACAGGCATGCCTGACTTCTTGGATAAACTGCATACGGCAGCGCTGAAGGCAAGGAACATGGAAATTGCGGTGAAAGACTATATTGCCTCTTCCAAATCCTGGGACAATGGGAGCGAGAACGGCACAAGCGAAGGGAAGACCAACGGGCCCAGCCAAGACCATAAGAACGAAGGCACCTGCAGCCCTATTCAGATAGACTATGCTTAAAGGAGAGGGCTTGTTTTGCAACGTTGCCAGCCCGTGCCTCTTGCTCCAGGCTCTGAAACAACCAAGGCGAGGGATGCCCTTGGGACCTCAATTCAGCTGATCACCTCTGCCTGCGTCTGTACTCCTCTTCCTCCCCTTCTCTGCCACGTCTCCTCCTTGAAAGAAAGCAACACCGTCAGCCCTTGGGAACCAGGCTCGGCCATCTTGAAAAACAGTTTTGTGCGGCCACTTCTGCGTAGTGATCTTATTCGCTCTGGCCGTGGAGGCGGGGGGGGCGTTTGGTGGAGAAACACACTGTGTTCCGGGGGGGGGGACTCCCTTCTTCCTCCCCCACCACTTGAGGCTCCCCTGCAAGCCATGTGGGGCGATGCTCCCTGCAGTTCCCAGGTTGCTGCGCCTTTCCCCTTTTGCGGAGATTAATAGCGCCAGGCAGCCGTGTCGCTGTGCTGCGAGAAGCGAGTCCGGCCGTTCCCAGCCCCAGCGCTGGCTCCTGCATCGGCCCGGAGGCTTCTTTTTGGCTTGCTGCGTATGTGTGTCCATCAGTCTTGAGCTCTGCGTACAGAAGAGCGGCTTTGCTGCCAGAGTGCCTTTTTTTCTGAGGCATCACTGAATGCTGCCTCTTTGGCCACCAGAAGTGGGCAGTTGAGAGCCCCTTGGCATTAGGGCTCATGCTAAGCCTCTGTCCACAGAGTGAAGGAAGGCCGTATTTTTATGCAGCTTAAGCCTCTCCCTCCTCCCCTTTCAGAGCTGATCACGTTTGACCGCTGTTGGTTTTCTTCCTCAACTTCCGAGTGGGGGTGATGAGATTATTTGCCAATCTGATGACATCAGTGAAAGTGCCACCTTGACTGTCCAAAGACGTCATCTCTGAATTGGGGTATAACTGTTTAAAGTAAAAGAAGGACCTGCCTGTACTGTCTTCATGCACGGTGGTCCAGGGTGTCCCTTTGCCATGCTGGAAGTGGAGATTCCTGCTTGGTGGTGGGCTAGCTAGCCAGCTTCCTGGGTGGCCAGAGCAGGGTAAGAAAGAGGAAGAGGGAATATAATTTTTTCTTGGAGGACTCACATGGGCACCAGAATGCATGTCATAAGAGTTCATGTGGCAGGTGAGCACTTCCAAGATCCCTTTGCCTCCTTGGTGTAAGGTAGTGGGGAAAGGCAGCTTATAACATTGCTGCTTCATGTGGGACAAGGAAGGTGGTTAAGCATTATGCATGTTTCCTTCCAAGGGTGTTTGGGGCCTCTTTTCCAACCCTGGCACCCTGTGGATGTGTTGACAGAAGATGGTGGGAAGCGAAGCTGGAAAACCCTCTCTCCAGTTTTTAAGCCCTTGTTCCTGGTTGATTATCTTCCACAAGCTCAAACATATTTCAATCAAGCTTCCTCGGGGTGCCTTATGACTGGTGAGTGTACAAGGCAGGCTCTCTCATACGTCTGGCTCTCTCACCGATCGGATTACAAGCATGTCCCGTGCAAAACAGGGAACAGGCTTACCTCCTCTTTCCAAGCCCAGGCGTGCTTGTGCACTGTTTCCCACAAGTGGGGTTTTCCCAAAGTGGGTCCTTGGTGGGTCCTTCATGATGCTAAGGGAGCAGGAGGTTCTGCTCTCTGCCAGCCCCCTCTCCCCCCCAAAGAGAGGTTAGATACTACTGCAAATACGGAATGGTTCCTCAGAGAACATTCCTGTGCCAGTAGAGAGAGAATTGGTATCCTCCCCTTCTCTTCTGTTTTGTGTGTCTGCATGTGATCTTTTTTTTAAAAAAAAAAATCCCTGAGTGGCGGGAAGTGGGACATGCATAGGCTGACTAAGAAGAGCTTCTCATCAGGGACAGCAGGACTTTGGTGTGGGGTGAGTGGTCAGGAGATACTGTACGTACGTGGCGATCTTGTTCTTGTCCTGGGACCGTCTTAATATAATGGCTGAGTGATTCGTGTTTTTATTTCAACTAATGTTTTTATGACAACCAAACAATAAATGTGACTCGTTGGTGCGCCCATCTAACCAGGCTGCCTTCTGGGGAGTGGGTGAGAAAAAGGCTCCCATCGCTAAAAGCTTTCTTTGTGTTTAGACCATCCGTACAGGTTTGGCCCCCCACGTTTGCATCCCGAAATGGAATGGGCTTAGGGTAGGAATGGACCAAACACACAGAGCAGCATTACCTTTCTAGCGATATGTCAGCAACAGAATAGGAGTTCCTGAGTCGCTGACATTACTGATGCCTCTCCAGTCCCCATAAATTCTGGGGACTATGTTTTTTCCCCCCTGTGATTAAGGGGCACTTTCTCTGGGATGGTCCAAATCCTTCACTATAATCCCTGCCCCATCTTAGGTCAGATCGCAGATACATCATTTACAATTTAGTATTTATTTGGCTTGGTTTCTTATCTGGAGAGGGAAATTTATCCAGTAGGTTAACTATGTTGCAGTGCTCCAACTAGTCAAAAAATTTAACACCCTTTCTTAAAGCAAAGATCCCTAATGGTTTTTGAACGACTGCTGTGTTAACCTCTATAACTCCAACTGGGATATTCTGTTGCCAGTTTCAGACCATAGGAGAATTTCCAGTACTCTGGAGGCCATCAGCTGGGGAAGATTGAGCTAGCAACTGAACATCAAAATTTCAAGTTAACTTTTGCAATTTCCTCATTTGTGTTCCTGATCTTATACTTGATGTCCTTTTCATATATTGCCCACTAGGTGGCAGTATGCCACTGCCCTGTGAAGACCATCCTACTGAATAGGCCTATGCCAGTGCAGATCCAGAAGATTTAGTCTGACTCATTTTCTGGATTTATGGAATCGCCAGTTTAAACAAGCTTAGAAAAGTGCACGGTGGGATCCCGTGGACAGCTGCTGTCAGATCAAAGGGAACCCAGGAGAGGAACTTCTCACCAATAAGATAATAGAAGTACAATTCTAATGAGGAACAACCTCTGCATATTATTTTCTAATATGCATAGAGAGCTTTTGACTGCCAAGAGTTAAGGGCATGAATAGGAAATACAAGATGGGAGGAATCACCAAGGAACCAGACCACTGAGGCATTAATACCTGCAGAAAGCAAGATTCAAAAAGGCTAAAAGCACAAAAGGAGCTTCAGTTTGCAAGGAATGCTGATAACAATGAAAGGTATTTGGTGGCTATGAGTAGCAAAAGGAAGGGCAGGGCCCACAGGTTGGTGAAGATGCTGGAACTGTAGTAGAGTTCCTTCAAAGGGGTGCTGTTCTGGGGACTCAAGCAGTATACATGACACAGTGGAATTCCAAGGTGACTAAATGGTTAAGGAGCACCTGCTGCCATGAATGAGTTTCAGTCTTCAGGATCTGGGATTCTTGAAGGACTTTGTGGATGTCACCTCATACCCTGTTTTGGTAAGCTTTGAGAAATCATAGTGCAAGAGAACCAGAAAAGGGCCAACGTTCTTTAAAAGGGCAAAAAGAGGACCTGGGTAACTATGGACTGGTCAGCTGACACTGAATTCAGGCAAAACTTTGGAACAAATTATTAAGCATTTATGAGCATTTCAAAAAGTGCATTGATTAGCTAGCATAGGTTTATCAAAAAATAAGTGGAAACTCAAGAAATGGTGGATCAATCTGATCTTTTTTTCCCCATAGAATAGCCAGTTTAGTTGGCCATGGAAATGTGGAGATAGTATGTCTTGATTTCAGCAAAGCATTTAATAATGCCTCCCATGAGGGCCCCAGTAGAGAAGATGGCAAAATGTGAGCTGGACTATGCTATGTGTGATGACACTGCTTGAACAATCATAGTCAACAAATATTCAACAGTGTCAAGCTGGAAAGATGCATCAAATTGGATTCTACAGGCCTCCATTCTGGGCCCTGTGTTCAACATGTTTATAACAGACTTGGATGAGGGTAGAAAATACCCAGATCTTTTAATGCCCCAAAGGGTGAATAACAAGCAATTTAAAGTATCAAGATTCAAAAGGGTCTTGACAATCTGGAAAAAAAGGGGAGAAACCAGCCAGATGGATTTCAGCAAGGAAAAATGTAAAGTGGGAGAAATGAAAGGCACAAGTCTCAGGGAGCTGGGGGAGGGGGAAGCATCCTGGACGGTAGTGCACACAAAGAGGTCTTGTCTTGGTGGTCACAAGCTGTACGTGAGCCAACAGGGTCAGCCCTGTAATGCAGACCAGACTAAGTAACCAGTGCCATGTAGGTCAGTCCTCTTGTCCTTCAAGGCCATTCCCTCTGCCCTCTACATCATGTGATGCAGCTGCCCCAAAACATCTAGACTGCATCAAAAGTACTGTATGTCATGGTCAAGAGATCTTTCCTCTCTCCTGTGGTGGTCAGGTCTCATTTAAACTACCATGTTGACTTATGGACACCATATTGTAGGAAGGACATTGACAGATGAGTGTGTCCAGAGGGATATAGCCAAGTTAGTAAAGGGGCTAGGAGAGCGGGGAAAAACTATGAAGAATGGAGAGGATTAGGGTAGATAAGACTGCAAGAACATGTGAGAGTTGTCCTCAGGTATCTGAAGGGTTGTCATATAGAAGATAGGGCAGAATTGTTCAGAGTTGTTTCAGAAGGCAATATAAGAAGCAGTGGGATCAATCTCGAAGGAGCCTGCAGCTTTCGGTGAGACATTTCCTAACTGTAACAGACCTTCAGCAATGGAACAGACTGCCTTGGGAAGCGTTTAAACGGGCTGACCATCTCCTGAGGGTGCTGTAACAGTGGATTCCTGAGCTGGGCAAGGAGTTGGGCTAGATCCCCAAAGTTTGATCCAACCCTTACAGTACCAAGAATGTGAACTCAGTTTAACAGCCCGGCTTCAAGTTTTGAAACTTACCATTAATCTGTTGGAGGAGTAATACATATTAATGCTTCTTGTGATTATGGTGTATTCTTTAACTGTCTTTCCTCATCCAGCCACTAAGAGAAGCTCCACGCATGCTGAAAAATAGTAGAAGACCTTGTCTTTGGTGCTGGCACATACTCCTGTTCTGCAAAAATAAATCAGCAGGGACAACTTTAAAAAATCTGAATGAGAATTTGTATCTTCACGGTGTGTACCCTGGGGCCTTCTGCTCTTCACCTCCATAAATTAAACTCTGAAATACACTTCACTGTTGCACATTTTTTGCTTCAAAAAAGTGGGAAAAGATCTAGCTGACATCAAGATCCCCCTATCTCTTATTGCTAGATGAGATTTAATAGAAAAAGGCCATCATGGTGGGAGCTCTGAGTCATGCAAGGTGGCAACTGGCTCATTTGTCCTCATTTTTGGAATACTCAGTGATTCTCAGATGGCAGAACTAGTGGATTCCAGTGGAGGCAGACTGAGAGGGCTGGAGGCGTGTGCTTATATGTGGAATTATTAAATGATCTGATGATGCCCAACATAGAGGAGTGGGTTATTCTTCATTGTGGTACATATTTTGAAGAGAGCAAAGCAACAGCAGGGGATTGTGCTGAGATAAAAAGTGCTTTTTCATAAGTTGGATGCAGTGGAAATAATTGGACGATCCTCTTCAATATGGTGGAATTAGCTGCTTCCAAACTCTTTGAAAGGGAAGAGACATACGAAAAGCCACTTTCTGTACTGGTCAGGTGCAAAAACAATGGTCTTGGAGCCAAGTACATTCTGCAAACATCTTTTTTCCAGAGCCTGGAGTCCTCCCAGCAAGTGGGACCAAGAATTTGGGCTCTCTTTTTATCGGGGGGTGGGTGGGGGGGGTAGATTTTAAGGGCCAGAATTAAGGCCTGACGATGCTTAGGGCAGTTATTTCACTCCTTAAACCTCTGCTCCCCAAGATGGGGCCTGGTCCTCTCCCTCTTAGAGCAGGGAGCTTGAACAGTTGTGCGATGGCCACTACCATCACAGTCTTCCAGAGCCTTTAATTCTCTACTCGCTTTACTCATGGTTTTCTTGGGGGATGCAGCTGGAAATGCAAGAAGTGGGTTGGGGGTTGCTGCTGCATCTGTCCCTTCTGTTTTTGTGGTGGTGAGTGGGGATGCTCTGCTGATCTTTTCACCCAGACCTTTGTTCAACGAGACCACATGCAGAGTTGTACGTAGGAGAGTTGACTCATGCCGGAACTGGCAAATCTTACCTCACAGTTAAGAAGCCACACTATGATGGAAACAGGAAGCAAGCACTACGTCCCCAGCCGATGGTGGTGGCTTCTAAAAAAAGCTTTTCCTCGGCTTTGAAGAGTGGGTGTTCAGCCCCCCATGGGGAGGGATGAGGAGTAGATGACAGTCCTCTCTCTGCTTTGAATCAAAAGCTTTAAGTTGAACTATGTTTCTGCTGAGCGAGAGCATCTTGCTTTCCATGAAGTGGACATCTCCATCTCCAACTGTCCATGAAGTGAACAGGCTGAGTAACCATCGTGTTTGCAGAGGTTTACATACTAAGTATATCACTAGAAAACCAGATGTGTAGGGAATGCTGGTGGCTTTCAAGAGTGCATATAACAATAGGGACAGGTGAGGGGGTATAATCAGTGAAAAGGCGGCCTGTGCCGTGGTGGTGTAGGCCATTCCAAGTGATGGTGGTTGAATTCATTCGTTCATTCAAATTTTGTTACCGCCCATCTCCCCCAAAGAGGGACTCTGGGCGGTTTCTGATAAAATTAATACAATAACAGTACATGTTAAAATCCCATAAAAATGAAAACAAGTTAAAAATATACAGCATGATATAATTCAAACACTATGAGGCCTTGAAGGACAGGCAGAAGTGCTGCTGTCAAGGCAATGATCAGATAAGAGGGGCTTGAGCCCAGGCCAAGAAAGTAACTTGAGAAAATATTTCAGACAAGCCCCTCCCTTGATCACGTGAAGATTAAGTGAGGGAGGGAGAAGCTCATTCAAACTTGCAAGATTCTGTTACTAAAGCTGTTACAACAGAAGAAGTCCTGACCAATATAGCATTGGCTTCTTAGTCCAATCTCCCTTGTTCGGCTGACAATGCCAGTCTTGTTTTAACTATGATTAGAATAAGCCACCATTAAACCATGGCACAGAGGTCAGTCAGAGGCCAAATAAGAGCCTGTGATGTGGCTGCAAAAACGTAAAGGAATGCCAGGCTGGTCAGTAGATGGGTAGTTTTCAAATCATGGGAGGCAAATGCTTCATAGAACCATAGGGTTCGAAGGGACTTTGGAGGTCTTCTGACATTCTGTTGCCCAGATCTGTCTGTCACCAGAATCCTTACACTGTGCCATCTCAGACAAGTGGCTTTCCCTCTAAGTGGATAGTCTCAGCTTGAGGTGAGCTTGTAGGTATTGGGGTATGGTTAAGCATCAGAAGGGGAAACTGAGGGGAGGGAGATGGAGAGATGATTGCATTCTTCAAGTTCCTGAAGGGACGTCGCCCAGAAGAAGGTCAAGGCCTATTCAGCATCCAGAAAGCAAGACTGGAAACCATGGGATTCAATTACAGGAAGGCAGATTCCAGATGAATATTTGAAAGATCAGTATGAGCAGCTTGTTGAACCAGTGACCCAGAGAGGTGGTGGACTCCACTGGGGTATTCAAGCAGAGAATGGGCAGTCATATGGTGCACATGCTTGAATCCCAACACTGAGCAGGGGGTTGACCTCAAGGGCTTGGGAGGAGAAGAGCAACAAAAGTGATCAGAGGGCTAGAGAATGAATCAGGATGACACTTTGAAGGAGCTGGACCTACTTAGCCTGGAGAAGATATATCTGAAGCAGGGAGATGATGGCCCTCTTCAAATACCTGAAAGAATATCGTACAGAAAGACAAATCCTGTTCTCTATCATTCCAGAGGGAAGGACATGGAATAAAGGATTTCAGTTAGTGCAAGGCCGTTTCCAACTGAACTTTTGGGAAACATAAACTTAACAGTAGGAGAAGTTTGACCAAAGAAGCAACAATCTAGAAAGGCTCCTCTTGTTTGGAGATGTTCAAACCATCTTTTTGGGATGCTTGAGTTGGAGTTCCTATTCCAAGAAGCGACTTGAAGGCCAGAGGCATCCTTACAACTGCAGGATTCAAGGAAACCAAACCAAACCATAAAGGGTAAATTCAGCCAGCATAGCATAAGTTTTCAGAAGAGAGAGACCCAGGCTGGAAGTTGGTGCCCCAGCTGTTTCAGTCTTGTGTCCTAGTTTAGTTCTGGTTGGACTGAGAGGCAATTATTCTCTTCATGGTTTTCATATTAAAACATGGCATTCAACACTGATTCAGGAATAGGACTCTGGCTTCAGATTAAGCCCCAGAGTTGGGGATCTACCAGGATAGGCAATCCTTTGTTGGCCAAGGGCCACACTCAACATTTTTAAGGTACTGAGGCCATAAGGTGCGTAAAATCACATCACATCCATGCAGGGTGAAGGGAGTTAGAACATGGGAAGGAATTTTATGGATTCTCTTCATTTTTTAAAAAACAAGGATATGCCCATTTTGGGCTTACACAACAGCTCTTATTTGTTCCACAACTCAAAGTGGCTGGATTAGGGCCATCTGTTTTTAGCAGTCAAGAGGGCTCCAAGGGCTGCATGTGACCCTGGGGTTGCAGGTTACCCACCAATGGTAGAATTATCCATTCTTCTGCAACGAACATCACATTCTTTCTCCAACTACCCCTCTTTATCCTAAGATAATCCTGCATGACATTTTATCTGGGCAACAATGTAAAGAAAGATGAGGTTTCTTCAACTATATTTGACTTATGGTGACTTCATGGACACATCCATGTAATTTTTTTTATGACAATATGACAACGGTATGCCACTCCTTTCAGGATGTTTCTTGACTTCTCAGTTTAGCCTGTAGCCTTGGGACTGTCTGAATAAAGGTCTCAGCATCAGCTCAGAGAACTTTAAAGATTCAGAGGTTGGGTTTAGGGCAGTAATTAGAACCATCACTTTAAGTCCCAAGAGGGTTTGTTTGATTTTGACTTAGTGTGTTGTGTGAATCCAGCTGTTTATTCAACAAACTATAGTTAAGCAAACCATGGATTAGTTCAATATATGAATATATGAATCTAGTTGATTGCTCTGTGAACTTAGCCAATTCTGGCTTGTGCCAGAGAACTTGCTTAAGTGAACCATAGCTTAGTTTTAAGGATGAACTAGTTTTAGCTTTGAATAAGGCATAGTATTTTTATTATCTGGATTTTATTTTTGTATTTCTGTTGGTAGGGCTGGGGATTAAAATATCTGTCAGCTGCTTGGCTCTAATGCTGAGAAATGTGGAAGAGAAGAAGAGGTCAGCCAGCAGCAAGGTGGAGGGACTCAGTTACAGTGGTAATGGGTGTACTGTTGGAAGACCTGAAGGACCAGGTTAGGGAAAGATCTTCATGAAGAAAATCTATGTGATTGCTAGGAGTCAAAAACAACTTGATGGCACATAATCAATCAAATCAATTAACTGCTTGGTAGGCAGACTGGGTTAGTGGTGAAGATGCTGGACCAGGAGCAAGGAAACTTGAGTTCTAGTCCTACCTAGGGCACAGAAACCAGCCAGGTGACCTTGGGCCAGTCTCTCTCAGCCTTAGGAAGAAGGTGGAAATGGCAAACCACTTCCAAAAAACCTTGCCAAGAAAACTGCAGGGACTAGTTCAGGTTGTCAGCAGGAGTCAGCACTGACTCAAAGGCACACACACGGAATATTATTATTTAAATATTCTTTTTGTTCTGTTCCCCTGAAATTTGAACGGCTCCCATCCTACTGATACTTTGAAGGGCCTTAAAAGGCCTGGCTCTTTACCCTTAGGAGAGGATGACTGATGTTCCTTTCTTCCTTTCTGTTTCCCTCTGGGTTTCTTTCTCTCTCTCTCTCTCTCTCTTTGGCCATTGTTGTTCTTTTGTGCTGTTTTTGTACTTTCGTATTGTTCTTTGTTTTTAAATGTTTTAACAGTTGTAAACCGCCCAGAGTCACTGGGAGTCAGGCAGCATATAAATTTAACAAATTACTAGACAACCTGTGACCCATTGGATCATCGTTTCAGAAATATTTCCTTACCAGATTCTCAATGCCATCAACAATTCTGCTACCCTGCCTTCACTGGAAAAGTTCTTAAAACTTCAGGGCGCCATTCAGAGCTGCATCTGCCTTGAAAGTAGCCAGTGTTGAACTGTACAGCACCGTCAAACGTCAGGGGTTGACCACCGGAAATGTTTTAGGACATCTTGTATTCTATCATAAGATATTTTATGATAATTTAATGTCATGAAACGTTTTATAGAATTTGCCAAATTTCTATTCCACGGGAGTCACGGGCCCCGGACTTTGGACGCATTCCGTGAGTTGGCCCATCTGAGGCACCTTGGTTCAGAGATCGTTGGCCTGTGACGCACCGTTTTGCCCAGTTAAGGGTTACAAACAGCCAGACACAAGAGTTTTGGTAGTATATGGATTACTGTTTTATAATACATTAGTTCTTTCCCCCTGCTTCTGGGAACCTCTTTGTGCATTGCTATAAATGAAAAATGGCATAAAAAGGTGATGTGGGAATGTCTTCCAGTGATGTCCAGCACCAACTTAATAGGGAAGGTTGATAGGGAAGAATAATTTATGTTATTGTTACTTTTCTCCTCTACATGCAAATAATTAGCCAGCACGAATGAGAAGGTGGAACCAGGGGGCCATAATTATCCGATCAAGTTGCATCCTGTCGCTTGTGATATTGTAAGGACAGCAAGGTTGCAGCTCTGCCTTCAAGAAACTCCCATATTTCAGTCACTGATTCTCTGATCAAAGCCGCTACTGGCCGGAGCTGACCATATTGATGGCCCAGCTCTGTTTAAGCATCAGGGAAGTTGGTAGCAAAGATGAACAGAGCAGATGGTCTGGTCCATGCGTCTTTATGGGAACAGATGAGTGTCATTCTGAATAGGTTAGCTGGCAGACAATGGGGCTCGCTGCCTCTGGGTTGGTTGAGGGACAATTCCCAAAGAATACACCAGGCTGAAAGCGATATTTTCCCATGCGTGATTCTCCAGATACTCTTTCGCAAGACTGGTTGAGCAGAAAGGAACTGAGCTGCAGGAATTCCAGCTACTGAATTATTTCCCATCTACAACCAATTTATCCCTATGTGCACTAGTGTTTCTCAACCTCAGCAACTCTAAGAAGTGTAGATGTCATCTCCCAGAATTCCTCAGCCAACATGCTGGCTGGGGAATTCTGGGAGTTGAAGTCTCCACATCTTAAAGCTTGCTGAGGTTGAGAAACACTGCACTAGGGTGGAGACGTCTTTATTTTCTTTTTACCTGCCTTCCTGTGAAAGGGCAACCTGGCTCTCTCTTCGTTGATAATGAAGGTGCTTAGAGCTGGCAGATCAAACAGTGACACTCTGAATGTTTATCTGTCTGGGAACCAACCAGTACAGACTGCCTAGCTGGTACGGCTATCAAAATTTGCTAGAATGGATGGCACATAAGCACACTGGAAATTCTGGAAGCAGACCAATGGTCTGAAAAGCTCCATATGATGGCATTGGCTGGCAGTAACTCAGAATTTCATGCTAACATTCTCCCAGCCCTAGCAGGGCAGGATGGCAATTGGACCAAGGGATCTCCTGCATGGAAATCGGATGTTCTTTTCTTGAACAGTAACAGTCCTATGTATGGTACTCAAAATCAAGGCACCCTGAGCCAAGCTGAACATTTGGTGACTTTATACACTTGTCCATGTAGTATTTTTGACAACAGCATGGAAGTGAATTGCCATGACCTTCTTCCAGGATTTCTTGGTATTCTCAGTTTAAGCCTACAGCCCTTGGATTTTTTGGTGGTCATTCATCCAAATACTTACCAAGGCCAACCTTGCTTAGCTTCCAAGCTCAGACAAGTCCAACCAAGTCCACCCACTTGCTAAAGGTCATGGTAATCATAACCCTTTGAAAAGACTTGATCCCCATATCACCCCAAAACGGAATTAGTTTCTCATAGGTCAAAAAGGAGAGAAGGAATGCCAGAAAAGGCAGCCATATGGAAGAAGGGTAAATAGCAGTCTGATGGGCACACCTCAGTGGGAAAGCTTCTCTGTATGAATTTTCAGAAGTGATAAATTCCAGAGTTCAATACTAAAAGATTTTGTTTGAGCCACATCTGAAGTCCTCTCATTCAATTCCTATTAATTTCCATTGAACTAGTATTAAAATATGCAGTTGGATTGTGTTCTAGATTCATTTGTGCCTTGCCATCTGGGGTTTCCATCTGCCATGAATGGCAGTCACTTGTGCAAAGGGAAGATTTCCTCTTTAGCTTGAAATTCACAAGGGGAACTGGTTTGGGACTTCAGCAAGATCTTTCCTCTCAAGGTTTCAAAAGTCAGCTTTGTTTTGGAGGCAAAAGTTCAAGGAAGCACTGGAGAACACAAGACTCTTCAAGAGGATGAAAAACCAGTTCCCCCACAAGCCACCAGTAAGTGGCAGCTATGTTGAGATGGGCGGCACCTTTCCACATATATGTAGTCATAAAACATGCCACAACATGCAGTTGGAAGCTGTTGGACAGTGGTTCTCAGCCTTTTCTTTATGTGGAAGACTAGGTTGTAATTAAAAGCTTTTGAGGACTATACCACATCAGTCGAGGTCAATAGTGTGCTGCCTTGGGCCTTGTGTGTCTCAGGATCAAAGAGGCAGCCTCCTCAGGACCCCAAAATTAGATTTAACAAATTGGAAACCACTGCTTTTGGACAGGGAAGCTCAACCTCTGTCAGTTGGGGGTTGCATCATGCTCTCTGAACCATGTTGAGGGCAATATTCCAAAAGGGGTAGGGGACAGAACCTAATTTGTGGGGAGAAGATCTTTCTACGGAACAAAACAAATGCCTCAAAATCTCTGGAAGGCTTAAGGCAATCCTTTCACTGCTCAAAACTACTCAGAGCTTTTCAAAACCTCCAAAAAACAGGCCCTGGAGACTATAACAGGGATATGGCTGGGCCAGATACCACCTTTGGGCAACACGTTGCAGACTTGCTTGAGAAGCTCTCTCCAATATTTTGTTTTCATCAGGGAGCATCTGTGAATGTCAGTTCCTGTGCACATGCCATAGATTCTTGGTAGGGTAGTGAGTGGTGCTGGAAATGCCCACTTCCAAAACTCCAGGTAGTCAAGCTGGGGGGAGGGGAGAGACCACAGCCTCCCGAGGTCAAAGTCTATGACCTAGAGAGGTCCATAATTCCAAGCTTCCTCAGCCTGGGCACCCTACAGATGTGTGGACTTTACTGTCCAGAATGCATCATAATGGCCCACCTGCCCGGGAAATTCTGGGATTTTTAACTCTACACCTCTGAAGGGCACTGCCATTGGAGAAAGATTGATTTACTCATTAGGGGCAATTCTTAGGAGGGGTCGCTCACCATCTGAAGTCGTCAGATAGTTTATTTGGTTTGGCCTTACCATGTCATACACCGTGGCTTTTTCAACAAACAATAGTTAAGTAAGCCATGTCCCAGCCTTCAGTATCTCAAAGAAGGCATCTGCCTTTGAAAGTTAGGCAACAATAACCCTTTGATTATTTATCAGATCTAAATAACAAATCCGTGAACCAATGTTTCTGCAGGTGGCAGCCGTGACCAGGAGAGCCTTTGCGCAGCTATGTGCGGTGTACCAGTTACACCCCTTCCTGGATCGGGAGGCCCTTCGAACAGTCACTCATGCCCTTGTTAGCTCTCAGATAGACTAACGCAATGCACTCTACAGGGGGCTACCCTTGAAAAGTATCCAGAGGCTTCAGCTGGTCCAGAATGCAGCCGCGCAGGCTGTTTTTGGTACTCCTAGAAGGGCGCATATAACATCGCTGCTGCGCGAGCTGCATTGGGTGCCAGTCTGCTTCCAGGTCCAATTCAAGGTTTTGGGTATCACCTTTAAAGCCCTACATGGCACAGGGCCAGGCTACCTGAGGGACCACCTCTTCCCCATTACATCAGCCCATCCCACCGGTCATGCAGAGAGGGCATGCTGAGGACCCCGTCGGTAAGAGAATTCCGTCTGGTGGGGTCCAGGAGGCGGGCCTTCTCTGCAGTAGTGCCTGCCCTTTGGAACATCCTTCCCCCAGAGGTGAGGCTAGCCCCATCACTCCTGGCCTTCCGGAGGAGTCTAAAGACTTGGCTTTGCCACCTCACTTGGGGCCGAGAGGGGAATGGATCTACATGGGGATGGCTGCTATCTTAGTCCACTCCTCCCACATATGAACTGTATCAGATTCTCCTGCCACTTGGACATTTTTACCCTTATTTATATTTATTTGAGTAATTTTATATTTGTATATTCTACAGTATTTATATTGTAAGATTGTTGTTTTAATCGATTATTGTAAACTGCCCAGAGTCCCCCGATGGGAGGAGAGGGGCGGGGATAAATCGAATGAATAAATGAATGAATGAATGTTGAAAATGGAGAGAAGGGCCATGGGTTATTATTTATTTAAAACATTTGAATACTTTTCATTGTTAAAAATCCCAAAGTGAGCATACAGAAATAATGATAGGGTTCACACAAGACACTTATCCAGGTCAGGCAAAGACCCAAAAACTACATTCACACAACACACAAAGCTTAGTTTGTTAACCTGGATTAGCTTGTAGTCACCTAATGGCTGTTTAGCCTGGTTACTGAATGAACCTGGTTCCTGGGTTTGCACATACATCAAACCATAGTTACAATACAGTATAATACATTTTATGATTGGCCATCTGGCAATATCAAAAAGCTATAAAAACAATACCAAAAAAACAGTAGGATATATTCATAACAAATTGTCACCCCAGCATTCAACCCCAATTTATTCTTTGTCTATCCTCTTCAGAATAGTCTTTAATAGGAAAGTTGCAGTCTTTCCAATAATATGCAAGCTTGTTCCCTGTAAGAAGTATGACAGCCTAACTAACCAATATTTCTTAGTTTTTAAATAAGGATCTAAATAAATGGTCCTTTCTGCAGAATACAGTTTGCGATCAAACAGGATACATGGGATGTCTTCAACAGCTGGTGCACCACTTTCTGCAAATGGAACGCCATGGACCTCCCGTATATTACCGTGGAACCAAGTTGTTCAAAACACGTTCTAGAGCAGTGTTTGTCAATCTCAACGATGTTAAGACATTGGGGCATATACATAATTAAGTACTTTTCTATCTGGAAGGCTGATTTGTGTTGAACCAGCCACTTCAAGGACTTAGCAAATTTAAGGGATGCAATATCATCTTGGGCAGCTGAACCATGCCTATGTGCTGAGATGAAGCCAATAACACAGCAGAGGTTATTTGTGGAAGGGTTCAGCCCGTCTGATTGTCTGGTAGCTTGGTGTATTGCACGAGCCCAGGAAATTCAATGATTACATCAAACATGCCGTGCAAATTCTCATTCAGGATCCTGGCATCCCTTAAGAGACAATGAAATGAGGAATACTGCATGTTTTCAATCACCAACAGCGAGTGTCATCTGGGTCTGGCCAATTAAATCAAGGTCTCTGACTTCTGGGATCCATCAACAGCTACTGAAGTGGAAATCTGTGATAAATTCCACCCAGGATTGTTGTGCCTTTGGTCCCCCTCCCGGCCCTGCTAAGAAGGCATTAGGGTTGGCCTTGATCAGAAATGGCTGCAAAATGATGCATTTTGTGGACAAAGAATGCAGGAGCTCAAGGAAAGGCAGCCTGTGCCACAAAGGAGAAAGACGCCGTCTCTTGTGTGTCGACTGGTTTGCGAATGATGGCTCCCCACTGCAAGCCACTTCGTGAGAACTGACAGGAGCACCCCATGGCGCTCTCACGGCCTTTTTGCTAGCAAGCATTACGAATAATCCATGTGCCTGCCCAGGAGGCACCAGGGAGGCAAACTTTGGGGCTGGTAGTGGCGCATCATCGTCCAGGCTCTCTCCCAAGTGGCTGCTGCAAGGATGTGTGTGGCCCGTTGTCACACATCGGCAGAAGACCTGTGCACCCTGCCTTCCACTCGGCTTTCTTTTCTGGGCAGAGGGGCACGCTTCCAATCAAAGGCTGGGCTTGCTGTCCCCACCATTTTTATTTTATCTGCTTGTGGGGACCGTGTGGGGGCAGAGGTGTTCTTGGAAATGCAGATCATACTAGAAACCACTGTGGCGTGCTTTACTCCTCCCTCCCCCCCTCCCTCCCCCCTCCCTCCCCCACCCCTTCCGCTTCCCCTCTTCCTCCCCGCTTCTGCTTCCACTTTCCTCCCTCTCTTCCCCTTCCCCTTCCCTCTTTCCTTCCTTCCTTCTTCAGTGCAGGATACATAGCTCTCCCCTCCTCCCTTTCCCCCACACAACAACCTTGTGAGGTAGGTTGGACCAGCCCAAAGTCCCCTAGGGATATTCTGCAACTGAGGGGGTGCTTGAACTGGGTCTCCCTAGTGCCAATCCAGTATCTAGCTACTATGCCACTCTGGTAAATAATACCACTAAATATACAAACAAAGGTGGGCAGGGAGCCCAGCTGGGCCAAGCTGCCGACCCTTGCCCTGCTAGGTAGGGACGCTGCCGTTCCCAGCAAAGTCGTGTTGCATCCGGCTGCCTTCAAGGAAGGAACGTGTTGTCTGAGTGCCCCGTGGAGTTGCACCATCCTGCTTCCACCCACACCTTAAAGGGGTGGTGTGGGAAAAAGGTGAAGAGGCTGTCACTGAAGAAGCTGTAGTTTAAATTCACAGGTGCGGGGGGTGCAGAACAGGTTTCTTTGCTCACACACATATACAAAAGATTATGGCTGATCGCACAGTCAGCCAGATGTTTAGACTGGATTTGGCATTTTTGTCCACCTATTGAGTCCTTCCCAAGGGCCTGGGATAGGTTACGACGACGATTACTGTTGAATGGAATCTCGAAGTATTGGGAAATCAACCTGTTCACCTGGCTGATTAAGAAACTTTAAGTGAGTTTAAAGTTGGAGATCCTTGGGAAAGAAGGAGGCTTGTCTGAAATCCTGGGACAGGTTGGCTCACTTCACACAACATGCTAGTCTAGGCTAAAATGGGGTTGGGAAACTGGGCTTCAGCATTTGGCAGGAATCCAGCCATCAGTTGGTTGTGTGAAGAGGGCAGCCCTGGATTAACCACTGTTTAAAAATACTTTTTACTGAGGATTTTAACAGTACTGAAAGATAATGCAAACTAATATCAGAAAGAAAAAAGAAAAAAAAATACAAAGTGCAAAAAGAAGGAAAGAAAAAAGAATGTTTAGGGAAGTGACTCCCAATCATCTCTGCAATAAGTACAAGCAAATTTAATATTCCTCCCCCCACCCATGAAATTATATACATAATCCACTTCTTCCCATAATCCCCGCTTTCCATTCACAAATCCAACGATCGTCATTTCTGTCCAGGTATCAGCAAAAGTCCATAAAGGGTTTCCAGCATTTTATGGCAGTATTTTTTATTTTACCCTTGATCAAGCAAGTCAACTTTATATTCCCTTTTTTTTTTTTTGGTTCTAACAATCTTGATCTTTACTGCATCCAGTTGCTGTCGTGGGATTGAATCTCCATTCAGCCTTGCTTCCTCCCATCTCAAAGATTTCTTCAAAGCTTTATGAACCCTCTTTGGCAAATCCAACCCTGGATTAACCATCAAGTAAACTAAGCCCGTGCTTAGGGCCCCAAGGGAAGGGGACCACCACAGAGCTTTTCCTTTCCTCTCCTTAGAAGGTTTCATTGTCCTGCTGAGTTTTGCCGAGCCAGGCTGGTGTGGTGGTGAGCATACTGGACTGGCACTGGAGAGACCCAGGTTCCAGTCGACCCTCAGCGACGGAAGAGATGTTAGGCCAGTCCCACTCCTCGGGGGAGAAAGGAACCCAGCGTACGCTGCCTTGAACTCCTGAATGAAAGGCTGGATATAAATCTAATGAAGAAAGGGGGGACAACAGGGAAACAGTCTCTCTGTGGCGGTTGCGGGCTCCCCATTTCTGAAGACTGTAAAGCAGAGGCTGAACAGCCACCAGCTGAGGATGATTTAATTGGGCTTCCCTTACACTGCAGATGATCCTTGGGATCCCTTCTGAGTGCACAATCCGGTGCTTCTGTGAGATGCAAGGCTACCCTGGCTTTTCTTTTCCATTGATCAGCTGGCAACCTTAGAAGGCAGCCACGGTGTCCCTCTTGGCAGGCGTGAGAAGGCCAGCTTCTCCAGGACAACACCTGCTCCCTTGACTGACCCTCTGTGCCTGGTGGACCCCGACCTCACCTCCCATTTCAGCTCATGCAGTTCTGTTACTTCACTCCTTCCTTTCCCCAGGGGGGTGAAGAGGAGCAGCACCCAGTGCCACTTCCTTGACCGTTCCTCTCGCCTCCCTTTTTCCCACCCCCTCTTAATCCAATTCACTTTTCCCAGAAGCCATTGGGGAGGGCCCCTGGGTCATTAGGTGGGAGGAACGCCCCGTTCTAGCCCTGCTGGTCTCTCTCGCTTCCTGGCTGCACAAGGCCAGCTGCTGGCAGCCCTCCTGTGATCTGTGCTCCGTTCCCAGCTGCTGATGAGCCTGTCAGGCAGGAGAAACGTTCTGATTGAGCAGTTGCCAAGTTTGGGGCCTCACTGTGCCTGAATCAGCACACCCAATCCTTTGGATTTTTTAAGGTGGTGATTCTGGATTGTCTTTCTGCACATGCACAAGTGGATGGTGGGTAAAGGTAGTCCTTGCTTAATGACCACAATTGGGACCAGAATTTCGGTTGCTAAGTGAAGCAAATCCAACCCGATTTTACGACCTTTTTTGTGGTGGCTGTTAAGCAAATCACCACGGTAGTTAAGTGAACCATGTGGTCATTAAGCGAATCATGCAGTTCCCCACTGAATTTGCTTGCCAGAAACAGGCTGGGAAGGTCAAAAATGGTGATCACGTAACCATAGGACACTGCGATGGTCATAAATGCAAACTGGTTGCCAAGCACCCAAATCGTGATTGTGCGACTGCAGGGATGCTGCAATGGTCCTAAGGGTGAGGACTGGTTATAAGTCAGTTTTTCCAGCACTGTCATACATCCGAACCATCACTAAATGAATGGTTGTTAAGCGAGGACTAAGAGAGGATTAAGAGAGGGAAGGTAGTATTGGTGGAAACCAGAATGGCGTTATTGCCCAGATTTTTGCCAAGTTAGGGTTCCGGCTCATAGAGTTGATGTTCTCCTTGCTTGGATGGAGACTGGCCCTGCTTGGTGTCTGAACAGAGGTGGAAGAACTGAACTATTTAATCCCACTGGATTTAGGAGCCTTTAGAAACCTTGACAGGGTCACTGGCTAATGACAGATGGCAGGGAAAGAACAGGTTTAGCATCATTTTATCCCATTCCTTAGCAACTGAGAAGAGATTCATCTGAAGGATGGTTTATGTGCCAAAAATGTCCAAACCAAATCTTTTCTTAAACCTTGAATAGTCACAGGCAGTCAATGCCTGGATTTATACTTCATTTTAAGTCATGGCTTGCTTTCCTGTGATTATTTGAATAAGCCACAATTGGCTGAATTCTAGGATGTGCCTTGCTTTGGATCTATACTAGGTTCACATGAGATGTAAGACCATGAGCCCTTGGGCTGGATCAGTCCAATAGCCCACCTGGACCAGCATTTTGTATCACAGTGTCCAACTAAATATATTCCTTTACAACAGTGAGCCACAATATCTGGATCCTCACAGAACATACAATGATACAACTAAATAACCACATAATGGTTTAGTGAGATATATGCATCAAACCCATGTAGATTTGATTTCCCAAACTTGTGGTTTCCAGAGATTTAAACTACCATAACCCCAAGCATTATAGTCAATAGCTCAGTGCCTAGCAATTCTGGGATTTGTAGTCCTATCACATCTGGAGGCCACAGAACAACAAAGATGAGAATGGTAATAACTGAGTTCATTTGCTGCATGGTTTGTTTTAACCGGGTGTGTTGAGTGAACCAGCATGGCTTGGTTCATACCTAATACTAGACCAAAACCAAACTAGCTGTTCTTTGACTGGTTCCATTTGCACAACTTCATGAATTTGTCCTCAAGGTCAATGGACAAATCATTGTGTCTACTCCAGTGACGTGTCTTGATGCCTGGCAGATGTCACGGTGCAAGTGTTGAGATCTGAAAAAGATGTCTTGACCCATATGGAAATTCCTCTCATTCAAAGGTTGTAATCTTTGGCAATAGTCCTTTCCATAATGATGTATGGGTGTGAGAGTTGGACAATAAGAATGGACGACCAAAGAAGAATTGACACATTTGAACTGTGATGCTGGTGTAGATTGTTACGTTTACCATGGGCAGCCAGAGTAACCAGCAGAAAAGTGCTGGACTGTATAAACCCAGATACATCATTAGAAGCCAAAATTGTAAGACTACGGCTGACTTACTTGGGCCTTGTCATACATGCAAACTCACTAGAGAAGTCGGTGATGCTAGGAATTGTTAGTGGAACAAGAAGAAGGGGCAGGCCAAGAATACGCTGGCTCGACACCATCAAAACAGACACCAAGATGAACATCCAGCGATTGAAAGAAGCTGTGCTTGATAGGGCTGCATGGAGAGCTCTCGTCCATAAAGTTGCCAAGAGCCAGACACGACTGAATGATTAAAACTCACTCACTCAGTCCTCTGAATACCACCAGGGAAAGCTCTCAGAAATGGCAAAGGCTTCCCATTGGCCACCCTGTCTTGGAATGATAGCCTAGATGAAGTCATGGCCCAACCGAGCAACACTCTTGGTTCCTTCTTACGGCTACATTCTAGTGTACATGACCTCAACTGGTGTGAATGCAAACATGTCTGGGGGAGAGCCAATCTTACATCCTTCTGGTGTATCAAACACAGTACGGAACCTGTGAGGGCCTAGAAGTGGAGAACTACAACTCCCAATAGAACCAGCCAGCCTGGCCAATGGTGAAGGATTGTCCTGACTAAGCAAGGACCACACCGAGATGAGGAGAAAGTCTCTAGTGTTTTATTAACTGCTATTGTAGACAGAAAATCCTACCAAACTGAAGAAGCGTGGGAAAGCCCAGACAGATAAACCCCAAAACTCAAGGCGGGTCTGTTCTGGGTTTCTTTGATTGACAGCTCAAAGTCTCTAAACTACACATGCGTTTTCCCCCCTGGATAGGGGCCTCCTCCTGCTCAGCATCCGTACTCATGACAAGGATGCTGGGAATCTCATTCAACTACAACCACAGAGCCAAAGGATCCCTCTTCCTGGACTAGAAAATCTCTTCCTGGAATTCATCTGCCTTTCGTTTCTAGGTCACCAAACTATTGCCCCCAGGCATCCTAACATTATCTCCAAAGTTGCCTCTTTGACCTACTGAACTTCCTGGAGTTGATCTGCATCAACCCCAGCTCTCTCCTCATTTCTCTCCCAGGAAGTCAGAATGAATAAGGGGCTGTTTCCGAAGCACATCTACCCATATTTCAGCTGGAGTTGCAGCCTCATCTCAAGGCAAGGGAGGAGGCCTGTCTGGGAAAACCTAGCACACTGCGGTTTTGGAACCCGCTCGGCTGGGGAGCATCTCCAGATGCAAGTGATTTTTGGAATGATGGCAGGAATGATGGGCTGGGCTGCTGGGCAGGTTGAACCTTCTGGCATTGCTGGCTAGGGAATTCCGGGAGCTGAAGTCCACACACCTTAAAGTTGCCAAGGTTGAGAAAGACCACCCTAAGCACAGTCCAACAATGGTGCCCCTCCATCGCTTACCTGCCAAGCACTAAGATCCAGTAAGTGCTGAAGGTGAAATAGGAAATTAAACATTCAGTTTCCTTCCAGATCATCCCGCAGGCTGGACCCCAAAACTATATTAAATATAAACTTTTAAAACATTTTATTCATTTAACACTAAGTAGCAGTAAGCAGTACCTGTATAAGCAAATTATCTGCTTATAACTAGGACAATAGAAAAATGCAAATTTTCAACATTTTAAAATAAAATTGTTATAAAGGAAAAATGCAAATACAAGATTTTATTGAAAACTAAAGTCAAAAAGGTAAAGGCATGATAGCTAGGGGAAAAAACTCTGTGGTGCCCCCCTTCCCTTGAGGCCCTAAGCAGATGCTTAGTTTGCATAATGGTTAATCCAGGGCTGGTAATAAGAAGGACAGCATGTAGATTGCTTGGTGCCCTGTGTGACCTTCCTCTGACAAGATTAGCCAGGGCTCCCTGGAACACCAGAGGCTGAGATGTGTTTGATGCTGTTGTGTGAAGGAATTCTCCAGAAGATATGGCCACACAAAAATCAGCTACTGATCTTGATTGTCTCATTTAGGATCAAAAGTTCACCAGGAAGTCAACTTCAGTCCCATGAGCGGGAAGGGGAAATGGCTGATTTGGGGGCGATTGGGGGCAAACTATTAAAACTCAGGGACAAAGCCAAGGCCACCACAGAACCTGCATGTGTTCGTCGCATGATTATGTCTTCCAAATAGTGGTTGTAAGCAAGAAGCATGGTTCAGCTTCGCTTATACTTGGTGTGATCAACCTATAAAATTCTACTCCAATGTGTGGGATGTTGGGACTCAACCAAGGGCCCCTTAGCAGATGTGCCTGGCCTGGAGAAATGCCCATTGCAAGTTCTCGGGACTTCCTTTACAGATTGATGGGTCAGATAACACCAGTAAAAGCTACTTGTTTGCTTCTCATGTAAGTGTGATTGAAATCTTGGAATCTCTCAACTGGGTGGGAATCTTCCTGGGCAGCACAAAGCATTCTAGGCTCCATCCTCTGTTAAACACAAAGAGAGCTACTTCCTTTCCCTGGCTTGATACAGATGTGCATGGAGAGGTTGCTGGTTTTCTTTCCTACTATGATGATTGCATCAGGAGACTTTGAAGTCTATAGCTAAGTTTGCATAACAGTCTAGGTTAATATATGGTTGGCTTGTTTTGGCTTGGTGGCTGCATTCACACATGCTAAACATGGTTATGAAATAACCCACTTTATGGCTTTCCACCATACAATGAACCACAAACTAACCCAAAGGTTGCGTTTGCACAAAACACAAAATAATCAACAGCCAGTTCAAGGATGGACCAAGTTTAGGACTATCAGGTCTGGGCTGCATGTTGTGTGAATGCAGCCTCTATGTCTTTAATCAACCTGGTTAAGCAAATTGTGTGAACCCAGCCAGTTTACAGCCCAGGTTAGTTTAAAGATCAGGTTAATTTTGTAAACTGTGGTTCATTGAAATAGGTTAGTGTATTATGCACATACACTAAATACTGCATTGCAAAGAAGTGTACTTATAAGTGGCAAAAGAAAGATGCAATTAAAAAAAATTATATATTTATATACTGGCCCAATTGATACCAACTCTGGGTGGAATTTAATAAGGATAATCCTAATAATTCCCCTAACCAACGTTAAAACAAGTGCAATAACTAGATGGACTCCCACAACTTCTCATGATGGTGCAAAGGCCCTTAGATGGTTTTGAAGGCCTTCTGAAGCAAGAGATGGGTAGGGGTCATGCATAGCTCCTGAGGCAGGGAGTTCGACAGATTGGAGATTCCTGTCATATGGTCCAGATCTCCTTACATCTCTGGATCTTTGGACAGGATGGATAGAGTCATGCTTGGTCAATGGTCCTGGGCCAAAATGATGCTGCTAATTTTGCTTCCTTACTTAGGAACACCCAGAGATAAATAAGGTAACTCTATGCCAAGATCTTGGTATCCCGCTTTGACAAAATTCAAGGTTCTCCCAAAGTTTCTATTAACAAGATTGAAAGGGGACAGGAAAAAGAGAGATTGCTTTCAGATTGCAATCTCATCCATCTCTCAGGTTGCTAAGGAGTAGAATTTTCCTCTTGTGCTCAGAGTCAACTCGGGAAGAGAGGGGCATCTGCGGTGGGGGCAGGGGTGTTCAAAAGTCAAGATGGCAGCTTCAGTCGTGCAGTCTTAGCTGCCATCTTCGCTCTTTGGATAGACACACCTCCTGAAGATACCCCTGAGTGAAAAGAAAAGCCTGTTCTCATAACCAATAAGCAAAGAATGTCCACACGCTCAACATGTAAATCTCTCTTGGGTTCTGAATGGACAATTATACTATAACCACATTATAACATTAAATTATTTTGCAACATTTCTGTTAGTTGATCAGCTCAATGCATCTGTGGTGGAGGGAGGTTAACGTGCAGCTTCCTGGCCTCCGGAATTTCCAGCTGGACAGTGGTAGTTGAAAGATTTCTGGAGGATGGGGAGTCGAGAAAGTCTGCACTAGGTGTTTGCAGGATAGGCGGGAGGGAGATGCCATCATAGGAGATAGGAGAATGGTGGTTGTTTTTTAAAATGTGATATATTCGGACCTGATTCACTCTTCCTGGATCAATGTGCAGCTTAAAACATCAAATCCAGGCCTTGTCCTTTCTGCCCATTGCATCAGAATGGTTTTACCCCTTCATGCTTCAAGAGAAAATGCATATTTTGAGAACAAATGAATTTTAAAATTGGTGTCAGTAGTATTTAAGTATGAATTTAATCTGGAAGGTTGTTTTTTTTAAATAAAAAGGACAGATCTGTGAAGAAATGTCTGCTCAAGTCCTGGGTTTGGGGAGGAGTTGGGGTGGGGTGTTCCTGGGAGGGATGAGTGAAAACTACTGGGCAGGTATGCTAAGAATATATACGGGCACCCGTATTGGGCAGTAATGATACAGGAAGAGGCCAGAGGCAGATGATCACTTTAGTGACCATGACAAAGGCATTATTTCATACCATGCAGGAGAAGGCATGGTACACCTTTCCTGTATTTTACCAAGACATCCACGTGGATAGACAATATCCACTTATGAACGATATAATGCTGGATGATCGGCCCCTTAGGTTCGGTGGCACTCAACCGGCTCCTGAGCAAGAACTGAGGATCTTTCGGAGTATTAATGGTGTTTATGATGTAGCTGGGCGCTGCGGGTTAAACCGCTGAGCTGTCGATCGGAAGGTCGGCGGTTCGAATCCGCGTGGCGGGGTGAGCTCCCGTTGCTCGTCCCAGCTCCTGCTCACCTAGCAGTTCGAAAACATGCAAATGTGAGTAGATCAATAGGTACCGCTTCGGCGGGAAGGTAACGGCGTTCCGTGAGTCATGCTGGCCACATGACCCGGAAGTGTCCTATGGACAACGCCGGCTCCAAGGCTTAGAAACGGAGATGAGCACCGCCCCCTAGAGTCGGATTCGACTGGACTTTACGTCAAGGGAAACCTTTACCTTTACTATGATGTAGCTAAATTAAAACCCTTGGCATGTCTGGTTCCTGATGTTGCCATGCAGTCAAAGAAAATGGAAGTACACATAGTCCTTGTTTAGTGACTGCCTTGTACAGCGACCATTCCCAGTTACGGCAGTAATGAAAAAGTAACTTTATGACCAATCCTTGCATTTACAACCTTCGCAGGTCTGTAAAGCAAAGGAAAACTGAAGGAAGATCGTAAGCACAATTGCAGTTTCACTTAGCAGCTGCTTTGCTTAATGGCTGAGTTGCCAATCCCAACTGTGGTTGCTAAGTGAGGACAACCTGAATTACTGTACATAGAGATGCCAACATCCAAGACACCTGAGAAAATGTTCCCTACTTACATGAACCCCTAGTACCGGAAGATGAATTTAGGTCAACACTCTGGCGATTACCAAGTCATCAGGCTACAGAAATTGAGAGATATCTACAGAAATATGGTGAGCAACAAAAGAAGAATCCATAAAAGTTCTAATCAAACTCTGCCAGCAAATCTGGAGAATAACACAGTGGCCAATACATTGGAAGAGGTCCGTCTACATACCAATTCCAAAGAAATGAGACTTAACAGAGTGGGCAACTTATCATACAATATCCTTAATTTTACATGCTAGCGAAATAATGCTTAGGATCATCCAGTGCAGCCCTACATGGAAAAAGAGATGCCAAATATTTAAACTGATTTAGAAAAGGCTGAGAAACAGGATATAATATTGGTGATGCACACTGGATAATTGAGACAGCCAAAGAATACCAGAAAGAAGTCATCAATGTGTGCTTCATTGATTATAGAAGGCAACTGTGTTGATCATGTCAAGCTGTGGCATGTCCTTAGGAAAATGGGAATCCCAGGACATCTCATTGCCTTCAAGCAAAACGGGTTAGGAAGTCACAATCCAGATGGAAGAGTGTAAAACAGACTGGCTCCAGGTTGGCAAAAGAGTGGGACAAGGCTGTATACTCTCCCCTTGTTTATTCAACATATATGCTGAATATATATTGAGGGAACTAGATTAGAAGAAGATGAACATGATTTTAAAACTGGGAGAAGAAACATCAATAACCCGCACTCTGTTGATGATGCTACTCTGATAGCAGGAAATGCAAATGGAGCTCTAGCAGTGAAAATCCAGAAGCACAGTGAAAAAACAGGGCTAAGATGAAGTACAAGGAAGACCAAACTGACGACAGCAGTTACAGCAACCAACCTTAGAACTGACAATGAAGATACTGAAGTGGTGGATATTTTCTGCCTTTCAGGATTAATCATCAATAGTAAAGAACCAGGAGGTAAGAAATAGGCTGCATAGATACTGTGGAATGATGCCATGATATGTCTATCCCTACAAAGATCAGAATCACGCAGGCAATGGGTTTCCTTGACTGGAAGCAAAAGTTGGACTTTGAAGAAGCAGGATAGAAATGGTAGTGACACTTGTGAACTTTGATGTTGGAGAAGACCATGGATAGTTGAGAAAACAAATCATTCCCGAGTTCTCACTTGGGGCACAAATGACCAGGCTCAAATTATTATGCCTTGGGCACATTATGAGTAGACCTATCACTCTGGAGAAGTCTATATTGTTGGGGAAAGGTGGAAGGAAAGAGAAGAAGAGGACGACCAGCAACAAGGTGGATGGACTCAGATACAGGGGCGGTGGGGGCACTGCTGGAAGACTCGAAAGACCAGACTGGACAGATCAGCCTGGAGAGAATCCATCTTTGTGGTCACTAAGAAATGACACTGAAGTGTTCAAATGGAGAAACGAGGTCAGCTAGATACAGGTGTGAGAATATACCAAAGCAAGAAGAAACTGATCAAATCATCAATTTATGGGACTTAAAATCTGAAACGGAGAGGTGGACTGATGCCCTCATTCAGTGACTGGGATCACACAACATGCTGAGTCCAATTCAAACAAACCACATTATAACCACAGTGGTTCATAACCATGGCTTAGTTTGGTGGTGTATAACTCCAAGTGGAAGGGTCACACATTTTGGTTGTGACTTTTGAATACTACTAATTTTCGTTTTAGGCCGTTCAATCATGTCCAGTCCTTGGAGACTGCCTGGACAAGTCCCTGCCATTTTCTTGGCAAGGTTTTTCAGAAGTGGTTTGCCATTGCCTCCTTCCCAGGGCTGAGAGAGGGGGACTGGCCCAAGATCACCCAGCTGGCTTTGTGCCCAAGGCAGGACTAGAACTCACTGTCTCCTGGTTTCTAGCCTGGTGCCTTCACCACTGCACCAAATTGGCTCTCAAATGTTTTTATTTTTAACGTGACAAGAGGGCTAAAGTATTAATTACATGACTGGAAGATCATCCTTCTGGCTATCATTTTGTTTCAGTGCCAGTGTAAATGGGATTGGCTACTCCCCAGCCCCCTAGCCCCTATAGACTTCTGCTATACCAGTCCAAGGCCATATCCAGCCAATACCAGGAGAACATTGCAACTCCCTGCCTTTGTCTGATGGGCAAATTCTGCCAAGGGTGGCTTAGTCAACTAATCCTGCTTCAAGAAATCATGGCTGAGAGTGATGCATGAACCACACCACTGTCGGGATGCACACACACACCAACACGTTGCGTGAGACTTTGTGCACGTCCACTCCAGACCCTAAAGCCCACCTTGGCACTGACTTGGCCACCCCTTGGCTGTTAAAAAGATGCTCTTCTGCTCTTCCTCTCTCTGTCTCTCGCTGGGCAAAGCTGGTTCCCAGGCTGGCCTCACCTTGATTCTCCCACTCCAAAATGGGCCAGCGAGTCACCTGCCATGGACACGAGCATCTGCTCCCTCCCTTTTGCCAGGGTGGGGTGGAGGCACTGGGGACCTCGCCCAGCTCGGCAGGCTGCCTTTGGGACGAGCAGCAACCTCCCTGCCAGCTCTTACTCAGCTCTGCTCCCACTCCTTGTTGGTGGGAAATGGGGCAGTTACTGCGGGCACGTGTTCTGCCACCTTTCCCTGAGCAAGCTAGGGTGGGAGCCACAGGGATGCGGCTGGCTTGGCAAAGCCTGAACCTTCACACAGGGAAGGCACAGCTGGACAGGTAGTCCTCCCAGCCTTCCCCAGCTGGATTTGCAAACCTAGCCCATCTGCAGGATGGCGGGTTGTGGGGGTGAACACTTTATCTGTCTGTGCAGTCAACCGAGGGGCACAGCTCCTAGAATCTGTATAATGAAGGAAGCAGTTTCATCACCTCCACCTACTCGTCTGAACGAGGAGCAAGGGTTAGCATGGGCCCATCATTCTTTTCCTGGCTGTTGCCCTCAGGGCACTGAATGGGCAATACCCCCACCCCCAAAGAAATGCATCTTCTCCAAAAATAGGGCAGAAACAGGAAAGACTGACTGCATTCACAGATAATGGTGAATGCTGGTGTTCCATTAATGAGCTATCGGGACCTGGTTGGCTGATAACACTAAGCCACGATGATTGATCGACCTATCACGGCAAGCTAAAAAGATGCTCATAAAGCCACCAAAACTGAAATCTGCTTTCTTTTGTTGCCTCCTTGCCTATCCAGCATTTATTCCCTAAGAATTGCAAGACAAAATGTGGATTTTGCCAGACCTGAGAGGGGTGTTGAAGATGCGTTATAAATATGAAGTTCTAAGAGGGGGTGAAGGACCCATACCAGCTTTGCAAATCTTGATATTTCTAGGGCAACTCCAGGCAGGCTTTGTGGGCTGAGCCCTTGTCAAGCATCTGAGAAAGGAAAAACTCTCTGCAAAAGCCCATCATGGATTTCTCTGGGGACTGGGAAGAAATAGTCTTCTACTTTGAGAAGAATTTAGAGTGGGATTCCTTTACATCCTTAATATGATCCGGTTCTGTTTTTGCTTGCCAGTGACGGCGACTTCTGTGTGAATTTATCTGCTGATGGGCAAAAACTCTCTGGACATGAGATTTTATCACTAGGGGCAGGCCACAAAGGAACAAGACCCATTTTATCCTAGGAAGTGCTATGAATAAAGTCATAGACCAGCGATGTGATTATAACTCTCTTTTCCTTGTCCAATCAAATTCCAGGGTTGTCTGCACACACATGCGTGTCAAAAAAGTCAAGACGGTGGCTGTGACAGCATGATCATTTTTACTTTTTTTACTCCCCCCTCCCCCCTCTGTAGATGACCCCATCCCACTCCTCCCCCAGTTTCACCAAATTTATTTCTATTTCCACTCTGGGGTACAGGTAGTCCTCATTTAGCGATCACAATTGGGACCGGCAACTTGGTTGTTAAGCAAAGTGGTCACTAAGTGAAACTGTGACTACTTACAATCTTCTTTCAGCTATCCTTTGCTTTACAGACCTACGAAGGTTGTAAATGTGAGGACTGGTCACAAAGTTACTTTTGATCACTGTTGTAACTGTGAACAGTTGCTGTATGAGGCAGTTGCTAAATGAGGACTATCTATATCATCCAGGGCAGTTCCCTGCACTCACTGCTAATAGAATAATTTCTTTTTCTGCCTCCTTAAAATTCTACACACTGACCTACAGCTGTGTTGCACAGTCAAAAGAAACCATATTAGGAAGAAATGAGCTGATCTGGGGCAAAGGCATGGCAGCCTCTGGGAGGGGGTACTCAGAGGTCAGACCAATGACTCATCTTTCTGCCCCTTCTATGTTTAGAATGTCCTCGAGGCAGCTGTTTCCTATCTGCGGTGGCACAAGGCCCGGGGTTGGCGAATGGTTCCTCTCTGCTCATGCCTGCGGCGCCAGGGGGGTGGAGGCAGACAGTGGAGGAGAGGGGAAAATAAGAGCTACCACCTCTAGGTCTTTTCCTGCATACACATGTGTGTGTGTGTGCGCGCGCACATGCGTGTTTCCTTCCATGAAGGACTTGCACAAACCTACTTAGTCTCTGAATTAATGGAGCAGCTCTTGTTCCTTCTTTTGCCCACCGTGAGTGTTCAAAGTTCACGTCCAAAAAGCTTTTGCCTCCAGTGGATATAATTGATGGGCACGATAGCCTTGTTGCCATTTCAGCAGGGATACATAAATTGGCAGACCATCTGTCAACCATCAATCAATAACCCTAACCCATTTGGCAGGGGAAAAAGTGCAAGACAGCCAAAATAAGTGGATGCAACTGACTGGTGCATGATAATCACAGGTGGGCAAAATCTTTCTGGTGGGCAAACAAGGAATCAGGGCTGAATCTTGCTCTGCAGTTGTAGCAGGTAGATAACCTTTTCGTTTTCTCATTTTTATTCAACAGGATTTGGGTTTGGAGACTTATGGCTTTGAGGACTGTGGTGGACAGGGCCAGCACCAAGATGGCACCTGAGAGGTTGGGGTGGGATTTCCAGCCCCTTTTTGCTCTTTTTGGGTCCTCCCTTCCTAGGGAGAAAATAGAGACATTTTCAGCAGTGGCAATCAGAGAAGTCTCCATGGTCCAGGAGGAATGGGTTTGGGAGCCCCACACAGACAAGGGACTATAGGTTGCCAATTCCAGTGTGATTGATTGATTGATTGATTGCCATCAAGTTGATGTCAACGCTTAGCAACCACATAGATATATTTTCTCCAGGATGATCTGTTCCTAACCTGGTCCTTCATGTCTTCCAACAGTGGCCCCATCGCCAGTGAAACAGTCCATCCCCCTTGCTGCTTCTCGTCCTCTTCCCTTTCCTTCCACCTTTCCCAGGATTATGGACTTCTCTAGGAACTGTATGACTTGCCCAGATAGAAATTGATGGGTGGGATGGATGGATGGTGTGCCATGAAGTTGCTGTTGGGTCTTAGGTTTTCTCCAGGAGGTTCTGTCCCCAATTTGGCCCTTCAGGTCTTCCAATGATGCATCCTCCGCCATGGTAACTGAGTCCCTCCATCTTGCTGCTGGTCGTCCTCTTCTCCTCTTTCCTTCCACCCTTCCCAGCATCGGAGCCTTCTCCAGAGAGCTGAATCTTCACATAACATGTCCAAAGTAGGACAATTTGAGCCTGCCATTTGTGTCTCAAGTGAGAACTTTGGGTTGATTTGTTTGATGGTCCATTTGTTTGTTTTCTTGGCTGTCTGTGGTATTCTCAGGAGTCTTCTCCAACACCAAATTTCCAAAGCATCCATAATCCCAGGATGAAACATATAAATGAGGTACAGCTACAGTTTAAGTATAAGGAAGCTTCTTATGTAGCCTATTTTCATTTTATCCTCATAACAGCCCTGTAGGGAAGGATAGAGTGATGCTGAAAGATGGCCTACCTCTCCTGACAGGCTGGCTGGAGAATTCTGGGAGCTGAAGTCCAAACATATTAAGATTGCCAAGGTTGAGAAACACTACTCTAGGTGAACTTTATCTGCGTTTTCCTTGCTGTCTCCTGTGTCCTTAGAAGAGGAATGTCATGGAATCTAATGAGGATTCCCGGCATGTCCTTGGGGCATGATCAGCCAAGGAGAGTTTGCTTCAACAAAGTAATGTAGCATCATTTTTCTAGCACAGAGGGTGGAGCAACATCTGCAGCCCTGTTCTCTCTGGCAGTGAGATGAATCACCTTTTGTTCAGAGATAATCTCATTATCACCGGGCCTATTTGCTTGAGCACTCTCACTGTCTTGCCTTCTCACGTGCTGCCGAGAAAGTGGGTCATGCCTGCAACCGCTCACGCACTCCTTTTGCACAAAAGGAGACTTTGCATGATTGGAGCACAATCTGTATGCCAATTTTAAATTGCTTCTTGGTTGTAGTACGGCAGGCAAAATAAAACTGCCCAAGAGGAAAAGCTTTTTTTGAGGACAGGATGGGGTAACATCCTTTCTTCCTGTCTGATGATTCCATTCTCACATGTTCAAGAGCATTTGTAAGATGTGGGATAGGATCAGTCAAGATGCCAAGCTTAGAGAGATATGTGAAGCCCAACATCTCATTGGCTTCACCCATCCACTAAAGGCAGAGCCAAGCCAGAATTTCTTGAACGTATGTTTTTTTCATGCATTTTCCCATAAATTTCCCTTGAACTTGCTGGGGGTAAACCAGAGGACACTTGATGAAACACTGCCCCATTTTGCCATGCAAAGAAGGCAGTCATTTCAGGCTCTGTAAAAGAGTCCAACCCAATATTTCATCAAATATTATTTGAAGGAAACATTGAGTTCTTTTTTCTTTGCCCATTCCATCCTTGATCCTCCAGCAAGCAAAGGGGGAAAAGTTTAGGGAGAAGCTCCCTGTTTTGCATATATCAGTTGAATGGGATGGAAAAGGAAAGATCTTTCTCTGATCTCCTGGAGAGCTGCTGCCAGTCAGAGTAGACCGTACTGGTCTGAATGGACAAGTTGTCTGACCAGATCTAATGCGGCGTCTTGTCTATTCCTGAACATTTGCTTGGGCTGCTCAACCTTCTCAACCATTCTGTGCAGATTGTGAATACAATGGTTGTAATCCTGGGGTAGTCTCTGCCTTCTAATTGTGTAAAGGTTCATTAGGGGACAGCCCATAGAAGAAGCCCAGAAGTTCAAATATTTGAGAACCTTGTGCAATCCTCTCTTTTCTGGGCTGCCATGCTGGTCTGCTGCCAGTAATATAGCCAAAGTCATCCTCAGTTCTCTTCTTGACTAACAGTGTACAGGGTGTCCAGATGTTCTGCAGGGGTATAAAATCACAGTGGTACCTGGGTGTCATTGGCTTCCCATTATGGATTGTGGGGTTTAGTTCAGCCATTAAACACATGCTTCTAGTTTTTTTATGATTTATCCACATCTATCCATCTAAATGTGGATCTTCTGCTGTCCTCCACTTAGAAGTTGGTTTTGGGAGGTTAGCTAACATGTGTAGCTCAGGGTTGGCGTATTGCATTGTTGGGGTTCTCTAGATTGGATCTGCAAATTCTTCTTCTGGCCTCCTCTATCACCCTTAGTGAGACAACCACAACAGCATCTGGACTTCTGCCTTCACCTTTGAATTGATCTGTTGGGGCCTCCTGGTTGGCTTCTCTTCTTTCCAGGAGTGTTGATAAGCAGGGATCACCCTTGACCTCCACCTCAAGGACATTGAGCCTCAATATTCTTGTTCAGCACCTCCTCAGATCTGATCTGCTGTTTCCATGGGGCTCTTTAACCATATAAGTGAAGGATGTGCCACCTGAAGACTTAGCCACACTCCAATTGCCCTGTGCTTCTCAAGAGCCAGATCCAGGTCTCTCCTCTGCTTTGCTACATAGGCCTTTCTAGGTTATGCCGTATGATTGCCACCTCTGCCCCTTCAAGGGGGATTCTGTGGAACTACTAAATCATCTAGGGCTGATCTGTCATGCTTCGTGTTCAAGAGGTGGTACTCCTATTTACCTTTCCTCCTACACAGTATTAATTGAAACACGACTCTTACTGCTGCAAAGTTGTTTTGTTCAATTGTACAAATTAATTTAAAAATATCCCACAGCTTTGTTTCCATTCTTCCTCTTTGTATGTTTTGTGCTTAGCTTTTTCTTTTACAATAACTTGCGTGTATGTACAGTATTTAGATTTGCTGAGATCTTTTAAAGCATTTTTAAGGGTCTTTGGCTGTATAGTAAACAGAGATGAGATGAACTGAATCCCAACTGACAATTCGTACCCCTCAGGTTACGGGTTTGCAAATATCACCAATGTCAATAAGCAAACCTTCATTTTCTGCCTTCCCATAACATAACTTTGTTACTGATTGAATTCATTTTCTGATGAATTAACATTTGCATGAGACGCTGAACCATAAACTAAGCAAACACTTGAGGTCCACCAGCTAACCAAAGATTGGCATTCTGAATGTACACAACTACTAACGTTTCAGTGCCTTGGATAAGCCATGTGAGGACCTTCATTTAGAAGCATTGTAAAACATTTATTGGATTAATTGAGGGAGGGGCTAAATTATTCCAGAACGCCTGCTAAATTCAAAAGTATATCATTTGAATTTGCATTGTAACATAAATCATCTGGAATGTTGTTAAATTAAGGGAAAAATTAACATAACGTTCGCTGCTTTGTCTGGGCCCCCCAGACAGATGCTCCAGATCCCTTCCGGGAAGGAGTGTCATCTTATGGGCATAGAAGATGTACTTTCTGTGCCACAGTGCTTGTCCTGTAGAACAGCATCCACCATTCACATGGCCCCAATCCTGCTGGCTTTGAAAATGCCCTGTAAGTTGGGCTGTTCCCTCAAGTTTTAGGGCCAGGAGGTTAGTGGAGACCGGTCTGTGTGTTTTGCTCTGTGGTGCTCGAGAAGCTGATTATTTTTACCTGGCCTTGTACCTTGTTCTTTTCCCTGCTCTTATATATCTGTTTCTGGAGTTATTGGATTAAGATGGGTGGCGATATACATGTGCTAAATAAACAAACTAATAAATAAGTGAACCGTTAAAAGGAGGTATTGCTCTATTTCTTTCTTTCTTTCTTTCCCTACTTCTTTTAACATAATACCAAACATGGTTTTCAACACCAGCTTGACCTTTCAGTACAATGTGTCCTCACTCCTCAATACCAGCCCCTACAGATGGGGCACCAAACGTTTGACTGGACAAATTGATGAAGCCAAACTCACATCCTTGGTTTTAAGATTTAAAATGATGCCAATTTCTTACTATAATTATATTGGCTGTAAACAGCTAGCGTGAATCCTCTGTTGTGGATAATACAGTACATCAGTGGGACGGACCTGGTTTTTCCACCCCCAATTCATCCTTCGGGAAAGAAGAGATGCAAGAATAAATACTGGACACTCCAAGGTCAGGCTTGTGGTTGAGGAAGATCAATCTCCCTTGTGGATTGAAAGGTTCTGGCAGGAGGATAAAGATCTGAAGGTCTGATGACCAGATGGAGACAACTCCTGGGACAGCTTTGCTTCTTCTTAATTAATTATTTAAATTTATCCAGTGAAAAGGTGACTCCTCTGCTTTTCCCACCAGGCTTAAAGTGAAAAGGACAACTTGTCAGGCTGTAATTAGCCAAACCCTGTTATTTCCCTGCAAAGGTGAACAGGCACTTGCTGTCTAATGCCACCCCCACCCTTGGCTGCCTGAGGGCTTCAAACACTCCGGTGAATGCCAAGCTTGGCCAAGAGGCCATCTCCCAGAGACCAGAGAACATTCTGCAGTCACGGGCTGCCTCATCTACCTCCTGATGGCCAAGAGTGACAGAGTTGATGTCAATGATCAGAGAGTGAGAGTGGGCAATCCCATCCCACTGTTGTCCCCATTTCATAAGGAATGAAGATAGAACAAGGAGAAGCAGAGAGAGCAATTGGAAGGGCCCAGAAGGGGGAATAAATCATCCCCCCCCACATCTGGATCTGAGTGACACACAAAGCTCTGGTCCTCAAGAACAAACCATTGATACAAACGATGGTCAAGGTGTTCTGACTTAACCCAATTGTCCGATTTTATACATCATGCTCATGGGAACACGAGAAATGGGTTATCCTCTTTTCTGAATAATCAGAGTTCACATATACAGCAAAAATGGCAAAACAGATCTAGGGGGTTATTATCATTCTTCCCTGTTGCAGATGGTTGCAGAGCTTTAGGGCAACTGAACAGGAGTGCCTACAGGGGAGGGTCAGAAACATCAAGATGGCATCTGCAACCAGGTGATTGAAGCCCAGTGCCTTTTTACATATTAAAAAGAGGCAGGCTTTGGTTGTGCAGTAGCCAAAGCCATCTTGACATTTTGACAACCCCCTCCACCATCTGAAGGCCCCTGTGATTTGAGCTTGTTGAAAGCCATGAAGATTTGGGGCACCATTTCCTGGGTCACCACAATTCTTGTAGTGGACCTATGGCTGAGCTTTGTTCTTTCTCAGAAGCAAATCTCATTAAATTCAGTAGGACTTACTTCCAAGTTACTCTCAATGTATATTAACTGATGCAATCTGCATTGTGAAGGCTGGGTATCTCTGCAAGCAAAACACAACCACCAGTGTTTGCTTTCCACCAAATAAAACCATCTCATAAAGGCGGTGTGTATTTTGTTGGCCATGTAATGACAGGAGGGATTGTTTTTATTTGATTCTTTATTAATCTTTTAAGTGGCCTCTTGAGTAAGTCAGGCCCTGGTGACATTGTGCAATACAAATCTGGTGAAAAAAATTCCATACACCAAATAAGGGGCTTAGAAGATAATCTTGCTGGTGCAACCTGTTTTCCAGCTCTGCATTTAAGAATTGAGCTAAATCATTGTGATGAGTCATCTAGGATTATATTTTTGTGCCCTTGATGGCTTACTCATGTTGCCCCACTGACACGGTGAGAGCCTGGCTGGAATTGATCATTTTCTGGGTGAGCATTGGCTCTGCCAAGAAGAATTTAAGGACTACTGTGTGTCATCAGATCTAAGCAGAATTGTGTAGGTGGGAAGACGACAGGTAAAAACGGACTGGGCCTTAGATGAAGGCTAGTGCAGAAACTCAAACAAAAAGTCATTAACTCACTTTTGCATTGACAGGTTTGAGCTACTGTGCCTTCTGTGGTGGCATCTGGAGATGCTGGGAGCCATCTTTCTGCTGCTAGAAGTTTAAATGATTGGCTGCCTGCCAGATGGATGTCTTATATTAGGAGTATGATAGGAGTAAAGGTAAAAGTAAAGGTTTCCCTTGACGTTAAGTCCAGTCGTGTCCGACTCTAGGGGGCGGTGCTCATCTCCGTTTCAAAGCCGAAGAGCCGGCGTTTGTCCGTAGACACTTCCGTGGTCATGTGGCCGGCATGACTACACGGAACGCCGTTACCTGCCCGCCGAAGCGGTACCTATTAATCTACTCACATTTGCATGTTTTCGAACTGCTAGATTGGCAGGAGCTGGGACTAGCAGCGGGAGCTCACCCCGTCACGCGGATTCAAACCGCCGACCTTCCGATCAGCAAGCTCAGCAGCTCAGCGGTTTAACCCGCAGCGCCACCACATCTCTCTCCATATTTGGGATGCACACATGTGTTAATTTTGCTTTCTCTGACCTTCTTGTTTTTCCAAATCTGTCAGACTCTGTTCCGTAAAAATGTGTTTTTGAAAGTTTCCATTAAACTTTCGGATGTTTTATCCTTGTTTCTCCAAACCTATGCATTTCTGTTTGTAATTTTGACCATTGTCTAGGGCAGTGTTTTTCAAACTTGGCAACTTTAAGGTGTGTGGATTTCAACTCCCAGAATTCCCCAGCCAGCATGGGGAACTGAGAGTTGAAGTTCACACTTCTTAAAGTTGTCATGGTTTGAAAAACACTGGTTTAGGCTCTGCAAACAACGTCCCTTAATACAATACAATGCATTTTGGTACTGACTTTTTGGTAATATTTTTTCTAAAAAACCCAGACACATACACATTGCAAAATCTGAAGCAGTGAGAAACACGTGGATTCTTCCTTTTCATTGTTCAGAATCTGTGATGGGGCCAGGATCAAGCCTGGGTCTCCCACAAAGGCCTGGGTGCCTCCAGTATTCCTCCAAAGCTGCCACCAAATTGGCATTGTTAATGTTGTTTCATAAGGAAAGCATTAAATACACAGAACATAGCCACATTACGTATAATTAAGTTAATTCATTTCAGATTTAAATCACATTCAGTTCTTGCTGTGGCCCATCATAATGGGGAGTGCTGCTTCTCAGGATGATCACTAGGAGAATAAATGCAGCCCTTGTGTGAAAAAAAGGAGTAAACTCTTTCCCTAGAACAGGGGTAGTTTCAGGGTGGCCCCATGGTATGGTCAAAAAAGTCAAGATGGCAGCCATGATGGTGTAATCAAGACATCACCTACTTTTTATGGGGTGCATGTGCACATCAAAAACAGGCAGAACTTTGATTATGTGATCACAGCTGCCATCTTGACTTTTTTGACCACACTGTCAGGACACCCCTGGGAAGTTTAAACCTTCCCCATAAGGCTTGGAAAAAGCATGTTCATGCACATGTGTGATGCTGCGGAGTGTGAGAGGTGAAAGTATTGTTTAAAGGCAATCTCTGTTTTTGTGGAGAAGGGTTGTATGAACATCTGCCTTGAGACAGTACATAGAATATGCAACTATAGGTAGTCCTCGCTTAATGACCACAATTGAGACTGGAATTTCGGTTGCTAAGCGGTGGTCATTAAGCGAATCCGACCCAATTTGACAACCTTTTTTTGCAGCAGTGATTAAGCGAATCACCATGGTCGTTAAGCAAACCATGTGGTTGTTAAGCAAATCATGCAGTTCCCCATTGATTTTGCTTGCCAGAAGCCGGTCAGGAAGGTTGAAAATGGTGCTGTGACCACAGGATGCTGCAATGGTCATAAATGCGAACCAGTTGCCAAGTGCCCAAATCGTGATCATGTGACTGCGGGGACACTGCGATGGTTGTAAGTTGTTTTTTTCAGCACCATCGTAAGTCTGAACCATCACTAAACAAATGGTTATTAAGTGAGGACTACCTGTATGAGAAAATTAGGAGAAAAGGATGCTATGGCCCTACCCACTACCATTTGTGGGGCCACCCACTGCCCCACCCACCTTCCAATTCAGACCCTGGAGGATTCCTCAGCTACCAGATTTAAACTCCTGATTTACTGTGAAGAACCAAGATGCACATGGCATTGTTCAGAATGTGCATGCACAAAATGCTGGTTAATGAAAGAACTAAAAACTAAACTAACATCCTAAACTTGGTTTTATGTTGGCTGGGTTTTTTTGTCTATAGAGATTGTGTGAACCTGGTTTGGTTTGGTTATTTCATGGTTTAATATATTATGCAAACCCAGAAGATAAATTAATCCTGTAAGCAGAGTAAATGTCTTGTGGAAATGCAGCCAAAGAGGGCTTATTCCTTTAAACTAGGATGGACAATTTGCCAGGCCAGATCATTGAAAAATATATTTTCCAATATTTAAGTAGCAGGCTGGGGAAACCATGAGGATTGGGACTACCCTGGGAAGTGAGAGGTAGAATGCTGGTAGAACATTTCTCAAATGTTCTAATCTGAGTGAAAAAGCCAAATAACTGATAGGGGATAGAAGCTTTCCTTGGCCTCTAAGAGAAGATGCTTAAAAAGAGACTTGAATCTGAAAGAACTGTGACCTAGCAGTAATCGCCAGGAGGGGTCCTGTGTATGCTCAGCCAGCTCCCTTCCTTTTTCCTTGGGTCCCCTCCTGATTCTTCACTTGCAACTGGATCTGCTCCCTCCTCCTGAATTCAGCGCTGGCAACAGGGGTAGGAGACCCCTGGTCCTTCTGGAACATCTGCAGGGAACTTATTTTTAGCAGCCATTGGCCATTTCCTCACTGAGGTCTTCTAGCCGTCCCCAAGGCCATGTCAAGCCTATCTTAATTACTGTTATTTCTGCACAATGATAGTGGCATGACTCTAGAAGACGCCTTGTTTTAGTGGGGATCCTGCCAAGGAGTTGCCCCAGGCACGACACTAAGTTTCCTGCCATGTCAGCTGCTGCCTGCATTTGCTCTCAAAAAATGAGAGATGAGACAAGACTATCAGGGATCCCAGAAAGTTTGAGACAAGACCATCGGGGATCCCAGCAAGCCAAAGTGGCTATTGTATTGCAGGGCTAAAGAGGAATCCTTTCCTTTAGTTCATCTTTAATCTACTTTGCCTCCCACAACCCAGGCTGGCTGGGGAATTCTGTTGAGTCCACCCATCTTAAAGTTGCCCCGTTTGAAAAACACTTAACATGTTGTCTGAAGTTTATGTTAAGCCATAATACGTTTTCTGGGGTAAGGGACTTAGCAGTTTATATGAACACAGAATCGGGTTTTGTTAACCAAGGATTAGGATTTAGCAGGGTGTATGAATCCACCACCATGGGAAAAAGTATAGCTGGAAAAAATGTTGCTTTCAGTGCAAGCTATTCCAGGAACAGGACCAGCTAGGCCATTGCTAGGTTCATACCTGTGCTAACGATGGTTGTTTGAACCATGGTTGTTTGAACTACGTGGCCTGGTTCATACATCATGCTAAGCCATAAGCTCCATCTTACAAACTATGGAATTTGGGGATCTCATCTCATGCCAAACCATGGCATGCTGTGCCAACCCAGCTCTGCTCTTCCTGGCTAAATTTCTCCTGGAGAACCCAGGGCAAGCTGAGCCGGATGGGCCCAACTCAAGAGTACTGGGATAAGCAGTACCTTCTCAGTCATAGCATTTCCCAAAGGAAGCCATCTTTGGAGCACTGGAGGGACTTGAGGAGACCCTACAGGACAGCAAGGACCTTTGGTGGTTGCTTCAAAACAAATCAGGCTGGCTGTGCTTGAGAAGATCTGTCCAGGAGGCACACGGCAATTTGAGATCTCCCTCCAGAGTCTGACGCACAGCCTTGCTGGTTTGTGAGCTCAGCATGATGGTGTTGGGGATAATTACCGCAGTGATGGTGCCTTCTGTGTGTGGGTTAATGCATGCTGTTGGGGTTTGCCTGGAGCCCCTTCCAGGAAAGCAAAGTGGGTTGGGTCCTGCATGCACAGCCTGTGAAAGCGTGCACTCAGCTCAGACGAAAGACTCTGGAAAATACCATTTGGTCTCCTGCCTAATGTGCCTCGGTGGGATGAGATTTTAAGAAGCTTTGTCCCCATTCCTCAGGCAAGGAATGGCTGGGCTGATGAAGACAGAAGCAGTGTAGTGGAAGGAGAGTGTGCCAACATCAGCCACTGGGATTTTCCCGGTAGTCATGGTGGTTTGAGCAACGTGTCTCTGAATCTCAAGGCTCACAAATAGCCTGGCCCTGGCCAAATGTCCAGAGATGCAGCCTTCCATCTTCTCGAGAGGAATGATGTTCGGTGCCCCACAGCCCAAAATTAGCCCTCTGTGGGACATTCAAAAGCAGGGCATTCCAAGGGATTGGGGGAAAGAGAAAGAGCCTTCTTTGTAGCTGCACTATGGAACTCCCTGCCTCATGAGGCTTAATGTGACTTGGCACCCTATTTTGAAGAGCTTGCTTTTACTGAAAAGATAAATTCTATCCAACGTTCAATTCCCAGAAGCTATCAGCTCTGCCTGCTTTTATTATATAAATAACTGTAATCTTCTGTAATTTCTTCTTACGGGGAGTTGCTTTCTTTGCTACCCTAAATAGCACATGATCTCCAAAGTAAGAGGACACCATTTTTATAGAGACAAAATAAACAAGTGTGCACACACATGCCAACAGACACACGAGTCACACACAAATGAAAACCAGAACTCCAGGAGGTCATGCCATTAAGGTTGCTTGGGTGTGTTTGTGTGTGTGTGTGTGTAAGGGGTGGAAGGAGGGGGGAAGGGGAAGACTGTAAGTGATGTCATGTGTACCACAATGTCGTTGGGCACACGGCACAACTGACTTAAATTACGCAATTCATGTCATTTGCATGATGACTTCATGATGTATGTGGCATCATTGTAGCTTGTACAGGACCCCTATCTCATCTAGATTAGTGTTTTTCAACCTTGGCAACTTTAAGATGGGTGAACTTCAACTCCCAGAATTCCCTAGCCAGCCTGGGTTGTGGGAGGCAAAGTAGATTAAAGATGAACTAAAGGAAAGGATTCCTCTTTAACCCCACAATACAATAGCCACTTTGGCTTGCTGGGATCCCCGATGGTCTTGTCTCATCCTTGAACTTTGCTGTGAGCCCTGATTGACACTGGTCTAGATGCCTAATGATTGGATGGGACCCTCAGATAAAATGCATCAAGATTACCTAGAGGGATATCAGCAGTACCTGGCTATCCCATTTCTCTATTAACCTGTGTTTTGAAATAATAATAATAATAATAATAATAATCTGCCCCAAAATGTGCACCTTTACTTATCTACATCTGAATTGCACTTCTGGATATTCTAAATCTGAATGACAGTACTTAAAAAAAGTTTTAAAGAATTATTATTATTATTATTACTATTATTATTATTATTATTATTATTATTATTATTATTATTATTATTCCAAGGAAAAAAGTACAACTGATACAAATACACATTTTACAAGGATATAGGAAATATAGTAAGGGATTTGGAGCATGTATTGACTTGAAGAAAGGAGAAATGTCTCTACTTCCCTTCAACTGAATCTGCATATCGCATGCTCTTCTCAAATTTGGTGAAAACGCACAGCAGAATTTTTTTTAATATATAGCCTGAGATAGCTGTGCAAAATGCAGGGTGTGCATTTCATCCCAAATTAGAATCCACTCTGCTTTAAGAATACCATACACAGAATGAATCATGGAGCTGGGGAGGATTTCAAGCTCCTGGCTGTCCATCAAGTAAGGCGTTGAGGATGCTGATGGGACCAAGAGAACAGACCTTCCTTGGAACAGCTCTGGGTTCTGTGCAAAGGGCTGGTTATAATATTTCAGACGAATGCCCTAAGGAGTGGGCTGTTTCCCTCCAGGTCTCCTTGGCTCACAAGGAAATCTAGTAAGGCTATTCTTGAAGTTTTCCCCTTGCTAAAACTGGACTGGTAGCCTCACCTGTCCTGTGGAACACTGAGTCATCCCAAATACGTCTGGCTCAAAACTTGCAGTCTTTTAGAGAAAATCCTTTTTTAAAAAAAAATCGGGGACTGTTCAAGAGGAGTTGCCATCTACTATGGGAGGAAGACTTCTCAGCTGAGAGGGAGAAAGATCTTCCTGAGCATGTCTTCCCCAGGGGCAGAAAAAACTCTACTCACCTTTAAGCTGGCCAGCTGGCTGCCCTATATCTTTTGCTTGAATGATTGGGAAATCCATCCATCCATCCATCCATCCATCCATCCATCCATCCCCATCCGTCCGTCCGTCCATCCATCCATCCATCCATCCATCCATCTTATTTGGCCACCCACCTCACACAAGTGTCTTTGGGCAGCATACAAGGATTAAACCCACAAAAAACCCACAACATATAACCTTTGGTGCCCATGGATAAACAACTGTCCCACTCACAGAAGAAGAAGTAGTACATCAACAACAGCAGAACTCACCTCCTGACCCAAATGCCTGAGGAGACAGCGAGGTCTTCAATGCCTTGCGAAAGGCTAACAGGATCAGGACCATCTGAATCCTGGATGGGGGTTGCTGCTCCGCAGGGAAGAAGACATGACTCCAGGGTCCAACAAGGTGACTGTAATGGTATGTGGGAAAGGCTTTGGGAGACGGGGGAAGAGCTGCAGACAGGGCAATGGTCAGAGAAGCAGCAACTTAGCCCAGTTAAGGAATGGGGGTGTGGCAAACAACTCACAAGGGACCCTCCATAGTTACTTGGGCTGTAAGATGAGAGGGGAGTGACACACTTTCTGACTTGCAAGATTCTATTAATGTAGCCTTACAATAAAGTAAGGCTAGTACTTCTGTGTGTGCTTCTTGTCTGGACTACCTCACAAGGCTGACATCAATCTTGCAAGTCTGAAAGCACATTTTGCCCCCTCACCTTTACAATCCCAGAAACTAGGGAGGGTCCCTCCTGAGACCTTTTCCCCACCCCCATTCCTTCTGCGGGCTCAGCTGCCTCTTATCTGACCATTGCCCAGTCTGCGGCTCTTCCTCCTGTCTCCCAAGGTCATCCCCACATACCATTACAATGACGTTGTTTGATGGAAGGAACCCAGAGCTTGCCCTCCCTGCCAGTTCTGAGACAATGAGAGAAAAGCGATCCCACAAGTAGCCCTGGAGGACTTTATAGGTTACTACCAGCACCTTGAATCACACAGGAAGCCTACTGGGAGCCAGCACAGCTCGCAAAGCAGCAGTGTTATAGGGGCATAATGAGAAATGCCAAAAACTGCCCGCACCGCTGCATTCTGGACCAGCTGCAGCTTCTGAATACTCTTCAGGGCAGCCCTGTGTAGAGCGTGTTACAGTAATCCAGACGGGAGATGGCTGGGGCACGAGTCACCACGAGCAAGGCCTCCCGCTTCAGGAATAGACACAGTCGGTGCCCAAGATGAACCTGTGCCAGTGGTCGCTTTGTGGGCAGCATCTCCCCTTGCAATGTGATGTTAGGAGGATGACTTTTGCAGAAGGATGCAGATGGGCATCTGCTCAGGAGGGCAAGAAAGGTAAGGTTTCACTGTATTGAAGCAGTTGTTCCAGGAGCAGATTTAGGAGGGCAGGGATCATGTGCATGTGAGACCAAGGTTCCTTATCCACCCATCTAATGTTAGGACTGGCCCTCTTTCTAATGCTTTTACCAATTTTGAGGTAATGCATGTTTGATGTTCTGATTTATCCCCTAATGGCTATTTAAAATTGGGAAGTTGTTTTTTGTCATTTCTTAAATTATATTTGTTAGCCACTGTGGGTGTTTTGGGGGGTAAAAAAGCAAGACTTTGGGAGACAGGGGGAAGAGCCACAGCCAGGACAACGGTTGGAGAAGCTGCAACTTAGCCCAGTTAAGGAATGGGAGCATGGCAAACACCTCTTCCCTTTGGCAGACTTCGGATGCAGTGGGGGGAAAAAGGGACATCAGCTACACACATTCAGAGTTAAGGGACTTCCATTCCCCCTGCAGGTGGTAGAAATGTTTAGATGCATTGAATAATGAGAATAGGGAGGGCCGTGCTGGAAAGGCAAAAGTACCCATCTAATTTAGGAGCACACAATCTTTTTTTGCATCTATGTTTGAGTGGTCTGTGCCACAGACCACATTAAAAAACAAACAAACGTGTAGGGCCGGGACAATTATTGGGACAAAGACAAAAACTAAGATTGGGTTAATCTAAAATCTTAAAAGAAATTAAAATTAAAAATAATTTTTAGATTATTTCTCGTGCATTTAACATTTCTTTCCTTCTGTCATATTAAAAACTGCAGTCTAATGACAGGTTTCTATGACGGCTGTACTCAAGTTTGGTGTACGAGATTCTGTAAAACTTGGATTCTCTAGACTTCCTTTTTGCAGACTTTGGATGCAATGGGGAAAAAAGTGGACATCAATTATGCACATTCAGATTTAATGGACCTCCATTTCCCCTGCAGATGGTAGGTTAAATTGAGGTTTTACTGTACGGAGTTCCAGCTTGTGCATCCCTTTCTGTAGCTATTCATCCTGTTTCTCATAATGACAATCAAGGATTTCTAAGGATGCTGACAATAGAGCGTGAAACCAGGCTAGCCCCTTTGCAACCAACCAATTTTATTAAAAGGCATGAGCTTTCATTAGCTGCAGCTCGCTTTGTAGAGTCCAGGATTTCTCAACCATGGCACCTTAAGATGTGTGGACTTCAACTCCCAGAATTCCCTAGCCAGCCATTGGACTGGCTTTATCTGAGCTATAGAATGCGCTCCTGATTCTTCACTTGAACCCCATTTCTAACTTTTCCACTTCAGAGTTTCGTTATTTTTCAAATGATACGGGAGTTGGCTGGCTGGGGGAATTCTGGGAGTTGAAGTCCACACGTCTTAAAGCTGCTAAGGTTGAGAAACCCTTGCTAGACTCATGTAGGATTTAATAGGGTTGAAGTGGTAATGGTGGGGGAAAGACAGGTTGGTTATATAGATGTACGTTGTAGGTAATGTGCCATGCATCTGATGAAGTGGAGTGCAGCTCATGAAAGCATCTGCCTTTTAATGAAATTTGTTAGTTGGAAAAAATGCTACCAGACTCCTGATTTCTGGCTGCCATAGACTAATCCCGCCTTCCTTCCACAGTGTCAACGGGGCATGAAAGTTATTGCTATTTCCATCTAAACTGGTGTCTTTTATTGCTTCTGTAGAAAGAAATTTCATCAACCAGGGGTGTTTATATGGCCTTTTCCAAACTCAGTGAGCCTGTTCTTGTGTATGTGCAAGTTTGTGGCCATGGGTATCTGTATGAGATGGGGCATCAGGAAGCTGAATTGCCTAAGACAGGGGTCCCCAAACCCCGGGCCACGGACCGGTCCCAGTCTATGGCCTGTTAGGAACCGGGCCGCCCAGCAGGAGGCGAGCAGTGGGCGAGCAAGCGAATTTACAGCCTGAGTGTTTACAGCCGCTCCCCATCACTCGCGTCACCGCCTGAGCTCCGCCTCCTGTCAGAGGAAGCAAGCCCATTGGCTGCTGTCTCCAAGCGGCGCAAAGAAAAAAGAACAAAAGGTCGGGAAAAAGAGGAAGCGCTTGAATCATCCCGAAACCACCCCCACCCCCTTGGTCCGTGGAAAAATTGTCTTCCACAAAACCAGTCCCTGGTGCCAAAAAGGTTGGGAACCGCTGATCTAAAAAGATTGGTGGGAGGAAGACTAGGGTGTAATTCAGCGACTTCCTTTGGAAACCATGGGACAGAAAGTTAGACAAGTCAGACACCTGTGGTTTCCTGAGCTTCTCCTGTTGTCTGAATTAGCTTTGTCTGATCTGCACCTACATCTGCTCTAGAAATTTGAACTGGTTTTAAACTGGTTTACCTAGAGTTGCTTCCTCTGAGGGAGTGCTAGGAAGGAATTATGGTTTTGTTGGGGTGGTTATAATTCGCAATGGATGAGCCCCTTCCACCAGGATAAAGCTACCATTCCCATAAATAATGGAATAGAAGTTTGACCTCATAAAACCAGTTTCCATCTGCAGTGTGGATGGAAAGAGACACACAGAGAAAGAGAACAGAGCAGAAATAAGATGGAGATGGATGCTTGCAAGGAAGAAGAAGGAGAATAAGATGTTTTTTTGGAAGAGAGATCTTCCAGGGAACTTCCATGGTGGAGTCAAATAATTTTTTGGTCTCCGCACACTGAGACAAAATAGCCCCAGTGGACCTGAATAGGCCTGATCCTGCCTCCCTATTCCTATTAGTGATATCATGCAGTTATGTATACTGATTTATAGTTGAGTGGTTCATATGTATACATAGACCCTGTGCCATATATTCATATGAAAGTATCTGTAGATGTGGATGAACATAATGCCAACTGCCCATAGAGGCAGAAGGATTTGTTCTGGTAGATTTCATCTTATGCCACAGGCAGATTTCTAAGAAGACCCAGCAAAATGAGAAAATAGGGTTCTCAAAACACAGAATGGTTCTTAAAACAAGAGATGATCCCCAGGATAAGGCAATGAGACTCAAGTGGAAATGTATGCATAAACATGAGAAAATACCAAGCTGGGGCTGGCCAAGCTATATCAGAAATTATAAAAGTGGCTGGGAACTGTAGTTCTTGGAGGCATCAGACAGAAGAAGATACTGGATGGTGGGCTCGCCACCTCGATTCTTCTGGAACTCAAAACTAGCCTGGTCAGATGGACTTTGAGATGGGGAGGCACGAATGGGTGTTTGTAGGAGTGGCAGATTTAAAGTTTTAGCTCAGAAGATGGAACTTGCATTACATCCTATGTGTCCTGAATTTCTGGATGAAGAAGAACAAGGACTGTGTCATGGGGCAATCTCAGTAGACGTCCATGACAGTGCAGTCAGATCATTTCAGGCTCTGAATTTCATGGTCTCCAGGAGTACCTTCTTTATATCAGGCTTCCTCAACCTGATGGGGTTTACAAGAGTCGAGGTCCAATCAAACTAGGAGGAACCAGGTTGGCAAAATAACCTGTTCTCATCATGTGGACCAACTTGCAGCTCTGGGAAACCCTTCCGCTGAGTTGGTCTTGGAAAGGGACCATGAAGTCCTGTTCTGAGGGCGCTAATGTTGCCATCTCCCAGTCATGAATCTTGATTTTTGCTGGTCTGACTCCTGATTTCCAAACACTCATTAAACTCTATACAGGATGGATCTTCTGAGGCCAAACAGCATGATAATTCAAACATGATGAACTAATCCTTCCATCTGGTTTTCAGCCTGGGCTTGGTTTGATTCAAGGCTTGTGGGACACCAGCTAGAGAAAAGCACTTCTCTCAGCATCTGTAAATAACCTTTTCCTTATCACCTAGGTCAGTATTAAGGATTGATATCATGGGGTTTCTGCCAAGGTTCACATCACAGCAGGGTCCTGATAGTCAGGGGGACTTAGTTTCTTCAAGCAAGGAATTAGTGACAGGCCCAAGCTGAAGATCCATCTATCTTCACCTGCCTGGCCCTTTCCTTTCCAGTAGTGGAGTGGTTTGGACCTACAGAATTAAAGCCCCACAAATGGGTTCAGGAGGAGGAGCAAAGAGAAAGAGAAACCCACAAGAAGACATACAGATAGTCCTGAACCTACGGCCACAACTGGGCCAAGAACGTTGATTGCTAAGCAATGCAGTTAAGTGAGTTGTGCCCGATTTTACAACCTTTTCTGCCATGGTTGTTAAGTGAATCACCACAGTCAAGCAAATCTGGCTTCTCACATTGACTTTGCTTGCTGGAAGCCCCCTGGGAAGGTTACAAATGGTGATCATGTGACCCTGGGAAGCTACAACCATCATAAATACATGCCGGTTGCCAAGTGCCCAAATTTTGATCATGTGGTTGTGGAGACACTGCAACAGTCATAAGCACAAGGACTGGTCGCAAGTCACTTTTTTCAGCACTGTTGTAACTTTGAACGCTTGTTAAATGAATGGTCGTAAGTCGAGGTTTACCTGGTATACTAAAAGAGTCTGCAAAGTGGAGGCTGCCCTGCGGGTAACCCAAATCCACCTTTTTGCAAGCTGTTGCTCTCCAAATTTGTTGGACCACAACTATCAGACTTCCCTGCAAATGGAAATGCAATTTCACACAACTGGAAAGTACCAGGCCCAGGAAAGCATGTGTAGCTGTTTCCCAGATATCTGGGATAAGTCGGGGGGAGGATTCCAGTTCATGAAGGTGTGGCACCTCAGTTTTGCAAACTGAACCAGTGTGTTTGGTTTGGTGTTAAATTGCCCCTGTGGCCCACATGCAAGAGTAAGTGCTTTTAGATCCACTTGGTCAACCTTGGGGCATCTCTTTCCCCAGATGGAACATAGCCACCAGCCAGGGCCTTCCAGCCCATCCCCACTAGCTTTTGGCAATTCCTCAGAGGCAATAGAGATTGCCTGGTGGGCTTTCCAACTGCATCTGGTTGGAACGGTTGACGATCTGCACGGGCCTGGTCTAAATCCCATTTGATCTGCATGGGCTTGTTGCCTTAAACCCAGCATGGAAGGCACCAGACAGGCCAGCCTAGGTGGTTCCCAGGATCGTGGGGTCCGCCCAGGCAGTCCCGTGTCGTACGGACTGGGCTGTGTAGCTAATTAATACCTGCAACTTGGCTCTGCCCCAGCTGTTCCCAGGGGGTGCTGCTGGGCTGGTTGGATGGGTTTTGTCTCTGCGGTGGTTTGCCTGAATGGAGGTTTTCCCTTGGCAAAAAAACAAAAAAACAAAACTCCTGTTGGCTTGGAAGCCTGAGGGTGAAGGTCTCCAGTGCCAAGGAACAGGTTGACACACCAGTCCCTCGCCATGATGTCTCTGCCTTGCCTGGAATGATTCCTCACTCAGGCTGCATGTGCTGCGACAAGGTAACAGCTCTCTGGAGTTCAGAATCTTGTGCTGGCATTTGCACTGTTCTTCCCATGGATACGGGCAAAGGGCCACGTTTTGGAGGCACCAAGCTTCAGGCTCAAACACGGGCACCACCAGTTGGAAGACTGGAGAAACGGGTGCCTCTTCTGCCTCAGCTCATGGGGAGCTGCTGCCTTGAGGGAAAATGCTACCGAGAAAGGTCAGAAGGGAGCAAGCTCTGGCCCCAAAGCCCCACTGGCAGCCCTCAAAACATTCTGTGATTGCACAGAGACATTTAATAGCCAAATAACTAATTTCAGTGGTGTGGTTTCCCCATCAAATTGACCAAATAAGAGGTGAATGGGTGCAAAACTTCTGAAAGCTGGAATGCTCCCATTCCTTCTCTTCAATCGTCAACCAGCCCCTAAACCCAAAATGTTGGACTTCCCTTCCTGTAACCTCAAAGTCCCCCAAAGGACTCCCCCACCCAGATTGAATTTTCTGCCCTTCTGTGCTAGAGGGATGAATAAGCAGGCTCACCATAGTGCTAAATTTTGCTTTGGTGTGATGGTTTATAAGCCATGACTCCTGGCGTAGCGTGTTTTGTGAATCCAGCCAACTCTGATGAAGCAAAGCATGGCTCAGTGTAATGTATGAACTGGCCAGCACTTGGCTTGTATTCCTCTCCAAGGGCAACAGAAAGCAAATGATGTCCTACACAGCATGACATCATTGTGCAAATCATGTACCATATGTCACTGGCACCATGTCATCATGATGCAACTGATGCAACTGACATGATCTGCGTTATTTGCAGATGACATCACGAGGCACCTGACCTTATTGTGGTGTCTACCTGTAATGGGCTGTGAGAATAACCTTGAGAAAGATTCTCTTACTATAACCCTAAAATAAAAGTAGTTTTAGTATTCATACCGTTGGTGTCTACCTGGCCTACCTTGAAGGGCTGATAGCAATCTTGCAAATCTGAATGCGCCTCTCCACTCCCTGCCTTTATCCTAAAGAGCACTAGGGAGGGTCAAGTCTGAGATGTTTTCTCAAATTACACTCCTGCTTTGGACTCTGATTTCTCTTATCTGATCGTTGTCTCGGCTGTTCCTCAAGGTTATTCTCACATTACCTCCCAATTTGTCAGCTCATATCCATGAGACAGCCCCGCTGGATGGTCACGCATTGTGTGATGCTATAAACCCTGGTTTGTAAACTGTAACAGCTGGGTCCACAGAACATACTCAGGGAAAACCAAGCAAATCACACGAGGGTTTGGCCCACATGTGATCCCAGTCCACAACATGGCCAGGATGATTCCATGAGCTTCCCAGATGGGGGAACAATGGAAATTGGTCTCCCCAATCCAAGAACGACATGGCTTTGTAGCCAATGCACAGAGGCCCAACTTTGTCCTTTGATGCTCCAACTTCTCCAGAGGGCAGGGAAGACCATAACTTTTTCTAGTATTATAGAACCCCTAACATCTGATACCTGCATGGAGCAGCACCACCAAACAATCAAAGGTTATGCTTAAAAAACATGGGATACATTCCTAGGATGTCACCAGAATGTCTGGAGCCTAATGGGACACTTAAGATACGGAAGACTGGTTGCACGCAATTTGCTTTAATGAGTTTTTTCCCCCCGATTATGACTAAAGCCAGCAGCAAACATTTTACCAGATCTTGATAATAATTTGTAGGGTTGCTTGGGGCCAGATAAACATGGCGTGTTCCCCAGGTTGCTGACTTTCTGTACTGCATGAATGAAGTAGAGTCCCTTCCAAGAGAGAGGCAGTGCTGTGACAGTGATCTTCCCAAATACCGTGGCTGCTGAAGAGGCACATTACGGTAAAATAAATGAAACAGCGTCTCCGTTGTGTTTAAACATGAGGGCAAAGCACAGACTTCATGTTGTAAATGGGAGCTCCAATTGCTCCTGTGTGTTTTTTTTCCTTTTATATCCATAAATTGTCTTTGGGCAGATTAATGCCGAGAAGCAGTTTAAAATTTAATTGTCCTAGGCAATTTTTAATTAGGCCAAAGTATGGGGGAGATGGGTGGTGATAAAAATATGATAAATAAAAAAATAAAAAAATATATATTTCCCCGTGCAGCTGGGTATTAGCTTCATTTCCACTAATGTTTCTGTGAACGGGAGCTCTCTAGGACAGTGTTTCTCAAATTTGGCAACTTGAAGATGTGTGGACTTCAACTCCCAGAATTCCCCAGCCAGCCAAGTTGCCAAGGTTGAGAAACACTGCTCTAGGACCTTTCACCAACCCATGTTAGCAGAGCAATCAATCTTGTCACTTTCCTGAGCTCTTCTGGTCAATTTCAGGATGCCAACAGAAAACCCTGGGCCTGGCTGTTGTAACTTGTTACAAATGGTCATTAAGTGAGGACTACCTGTAGTTTTATCTGAATTAACATCTGTGGGATGTTATTACAGGGAGGTACATGCTGCAGATACAATTTCTGCAGAATTCATAGAATCCTAGGGTTTGAAGGGACCTTGGGGGTCTTCTAGTCCAACCCTCTGCCAAGCACAGGAATCCTCATACCATCCTAGACAAATGGTTCGCCACTCTTTTCTTAAAAACCTCCGGTGATGGCGCGCCCATGACTTCAGGAGACAGGCTGTTCCATTGCTTAATAGTCCTGCCCCTTTTTTGCCTGTGGAAGTAAAAAGGAGACATTTTAAAAATTCCCCTGCAAAAGCCATCAGTAGTTTTCTCTGCCTCTACTCATAATTCCCACCAAGCATCAGCAGCAGAATTCTTTTTGCAAGAGTTCCTTTTTCACATGAGTGGATGTCAACTCCAATGAGTGTCCCAATGTGCTTTAAGATGGGTGGATGCTAGCTGGGAAATTCTGGGAGTTGAGGTCCACACATCTTAAAGTTGCCAAGGATGAGAAACACTGATCTGGACCAGATGAATCCAGCACCCTCTAGATATGTGAGGCAGCAATTCTGAGAATTCCTAGCCAGCACGACCTATGACCAATGGCCATGCTGGCTGGCTCAGAACTTCAGTTGTGGAATGAATGAGAAAGGGAGAAATTAAAGGAGGGCTCGTGGGTAAGCTGAGATTTTAGGTGCCAAAATACACTAAAAAAATGGGTTCAGCTTATCCACCGATAAGCTTATCTGCAAGTATATATGGTAATACTTTTTAAAGTACCCATATATCCTGCATAGCAGTGTTTCTCAACCTTGGGAACTTTAAGATGTATGGACTTCAACTCCCAGAATTCCTTTACCCCTTCTTTTCTCTTGGACTCTGCTCTCTACTGCAAATAATTTTGGGAGTCCCTGGTGCCACCAATGACCAGCTATGACTTATGTCCTTGGGTGATGCTGTCCAAGCCAGGGGTGTCCATAGGGTGTGGTCCAAAAAGTTAAGAGTCCCTCTGGTGGGAGGAGATGGGCAGTGACAAATTTATTTATCAAATAAATAAATAAGAAAGAAAGATAGTGGCTGCAGTGCATGGCGCATATGAAAAACAGGTGCAGCTCCCATTGCACCACTATCTTGACTCTTTGGACCCCACCCTGTGCACAATGCCTCTGATAGCATTACTCTTGTAAAGCCACTGTCAAACAATCCAGCATAAGGACAGAAAATATCTTCTGCGCGCTTATGGGAACTTCTGGAGTCCAATTTCATGGTGGTCCTAATTCCAATGGATTGATTAGGGCAATGCAAATGTTCAGTTCAGAGTTTCTTGCTGAAGGTAGTTTGATCCAATCTCCAAATTGAATGGACTTTTGGAACTGAATCAAGAAGACAATCTGAACCAGAGAATCGGATCCTTTCAAGCACTGATATCCATGGGGTGGGGGTGGGGTCAAAAAAAGCAAAATGGTGGTCACAGCACTGCAGTCAAAGGGGGAAGGTTTGATTGTACTGTCACAGCTACCATCTTGACTTTTTTGACCCTCCTTGTGGACATCAGCACCTCCAGATTGGTTGGGATGATGCTGTGGGACAATTGAAGACTTTTCCCTGGACTGATTCCAAATCCAAATTTGAATCAATCCATTTCAGTTATGCAGGGCAAATACCCAAATGGAATGGGATTAATTTTCCAAATGGATTGTCACAACCTTTTCTGCTCTGGTGTTTAGAAAGAAACTTAGCAACCATGTCCAGTTTCACTAACTTAATTAAATATTTTAATACTACTGAGGCTAATCACAATGAGCGTTAAGCCGAATCTGTTGAATAAAACAGTATTTAAACCTGAAAAGCTGGTTAATCTGGTACCAAGGGCTTACTAAAGTAAATTACTGTGTGTGCTTTTATTATTATGAAGCATTTTGATTTAATCTTGACAACGTTTGCACAATACCCTGAACCGTCAAACTGCCATACTGTAGTCAAGAGCATTGGGCAATTTCAGTGCATTGGGTGCTAACTATACTGTCTGAACTCAGAAAACTGGAGGAACCACATTTCCCAGCATTAAGTTAATCATGGCAAAGATGTGTGAACATAATCACTGGGTAGGCTGGGTGACTGGGGATTCTGAATATCCAGACAAGGAGATGAATCCAGGAAACCATGGATTGTCTGAACACCTTTATTTATTAGTTTTATATCCTGTTTTTCCATCCAGAAGCATCTGCAAGACCCCCGAAACACAATAGCAGCATCAAACCATCGTACCACAATCTCCACGTAATTGCACTGAAAGCCCCTTTCGGAGAGGCGTGAGTCAAGGAGAAAAGGGGTGATATAAATTTAATAAATAATAATAATAATAATAATAATAATAATAATAATAATAACAACTTGTGGTGCGATGATGCAATGCTAATTTCTTGATTTGCCCCTTATGAACCTCTCTGGTTCAGGAACTCAAAGTGACCTAAGAGTGTTTGTTCCTTCTGCTTTGCCCCACCACAACAACCCTGTGGGGTAGCCTGAATTGAAAGGGTGGACTAGAACTGTATCTCCCGCTGCCCAGTCCAATATTTTTGTCAGTATATCCAACGTTGGAGTGATCAGTGCATGAAGTGAACTGTAGCAGCATTTATCTGTATAAACTGGAGGCTGAATTATCCCAGAATGAATGGTGGTAGGAATTGCAGAATTATTTAATACAAATAACCCAGGTATTACAATCAAGTGTGGATTACATCAGATAAGTGAATTGTTTAGAGCTTTCATTTTCTTTATCTAATGTAGGGGTAGCCACCTTCTAACACTAGGGCCTTTAAACATCTAGCTGCTTTATAGTAATCATGTTTTATCACTGAAAAAAAATCATTAAATCAGTGTTTTTCAACATCAGGAACTTGAAGATGTGTGGACTTCAACTCCCAGAATTCTGGGAGTGATGAAGTCCGCACATCTTCAAGTTCCTGACGTTGAAAAACCTGACATAAGTATTATTTAAGTATCCTTGATGTAAAGAACATGATCCAAGTAATGCATACTTTAAACAAGTTAAGTCTTGGGGCCAAGAAATTTACAGCTCAAAGGTTGCCAGATAAAGAATGGAAAGAAGAAAGAAGAAATGGAAAGTTAAAATTAACAGGAGATCAGGGATGGCTCCAAGGTAGGGTAGAAAAAGTCATGGAGGTCACAAGAGCGTGACTGAAGCTCTGCCTGTTTTATACGTGCCACGCAGAGCTTTGAACTTCAAGGTGGTGCCGTGGCCACCATCTTGGCTTTTTTGAGCACTCCCTGTGGACACTCCTGCCGAAGATGAAATGAAAGTGAGAATTGCATGTATATAATATGCTTTGTTTTTATGGCATATGGAGACCAGTGGGATATGAAAAACAGTGTATTTATGGAAAATTGGGTCATTAAACAGGGATGTAAAATAAGAAAGGGAGACAGAACAACCCACATCACCACGCAGAACCCACCTTTGGAGAACGTTTCAACTCTTTCCCACATTCTGCCCAATTATTCATCTACCAGCTCAGGTTTTTGATGTCCTGCTTGTGTGTGGGATGAATACACATTGTGCCAAACACAGCTGGGGTCCATGATGGTGGGAGGATCAAAAGAGACAAGGTCCAAGTCCTGTCCCTTTGGATCACAATGCTATGTAATCATCTTGTCTGTTTTGACCCTCCCTGCTGATGCTCCTAGCAATGCATAGCCTAATGCAGTGTTTCTCAACCTGAGCCATTTTAAGATGTGTGGACTTCAACTCCCAGAATTCCCCATGGCTGGCTGGGGGATTCTGGGAGTTGAAGTCCACACATCTTAAAATGGCTCAGGTTGAGAAACTCTGGCCTAATGGGACTTCATCAAGGCAGAACGTTAAATGAAATCTCAAACTGAAGGGCTGTACAAAGCAACCAGCAATATAAATGGTCTAACGCCACATAGCAGTATGTTAACCATGCATCCCCATATTATTTAATGAACCATGTAACAGTGTAGCTATGATGGCATATTGTCCAGAGCAGATAACATCTATCATGATATAACGCCCCAATAGAATGGAAAAGAGTTTTGGGCCGTATATTTGGGTGAAGGAACATGGAGTACCTGAGACCCCTTCAAAGCACGCCGTGGAGAGTGGAAGGCTTGGTCAGGATGATTTCAGATTATGCGGCATTGGAAAAATACCAGAACGAGGGATGCCTTGCCAACAATATCAGACTGGGGACTACGCTGGAAAATATGCTGCAGTAGCAAAATTGACAGTATATATCCAGAGTATTCAAGCAAGAATGGCTCCCTTCCATGCAACATACCACATAGCAAGGCAGATATAGACATCTGGAATATGGTTTTTAGGATGCAGATAGAAACTAACAACATTTACCATATATTCTTATGGGTAAACTGAGATTTTAGGTGCCAAAATACAAATACAAAAATGGGTTCAGCTTATCTGCGGATTATCTGCAAGTACATATGGTAATATGTTTTTTAAAGTACGTGTATATCCTGTATGGCACTGTTTCTCAACCTTGGGAACTTTAAGGTGTGTGGACTTCAACTCCCAGAATTCCCCATGGCTGGCTGGGGGATTCTGGGAGTTGTAGTCCGCACACCTTAAAGTTCCCAAGGTTGAGAAACACTGCTTTATAGACGCGTGTATAATCCTATCGGTGGAAAAGCTGACCCTCAAACTTTTGACCAAAATACCATGATAAGCCAATTGTGAAAATTAAAAAAACACAAAATGTTCAAGGGTCTGCTTATCTGCAGGTGGCTCACTCTTCATGGCAGTTCGATTAAAAATTTGAGGATCGGCTTCTCCACAGATGGGATTGTATGTGAGTATACACGGTACTAATGTTTGATGCAGCGTTTAAATATCAAAACTGGGTCCCTGGTTGGGGATACAAATGGAAGAGAAAGAAAGAATGTCACTTTTCCTTTCTTCCCTATGATTTGTCCAGTTCAAATGTAGCAGTCCTTTTTGTATGATCTCGCTTTTTTCTCTTTTCCCCCCTTCCTTTGTATTTCAATATTTGTTTTTTTTCCCCATTTTCTTTTTCCCCCCAATATTTTAATGACAGGGAACTGTAAGCAAAGTTTATGATCCCCAAATCCTTTCTGGATGCTTTTGTCATAATTGAATTTTATGCTACCATTTTAAAGATTATACTACTCTGATTGTTAATGTTAATCCATTTGGGATGAACCCAGTTCTGTATTCCCCTCAATGCAACTTAATCACAAGCCACGCAGGATGTCAATTAAATTTATTCAGTGAGAATCAGCACCCAGTTTCAAAGTGAAGTCGTGATTAACTTTTTGTGCGCAGTTCAGCAGCTTGAAGCTCCTCCCCCCCCACAGCACACAAGCAGTGTTTTCTGTAACTTTCCACATTCCCCCTGGTTGCCCCCCTTCGCGCCTCTTTTCCGCTGTCTCCAGATGGCACAGGAGTCTGACCTTGACAGTTCTTCTCTTCCCCATATCTCCCACCGGCTTACCAAGGAATGCAGGCCATTTCACGCGCCCGGGTTTCCTTCGAGGACTGTCCCCCCTCCTTTCGTCCACAGCAGCAGCAAATTGTGGCAGGGTGGAAACTTTGACTTTGAATTGGAACACCTTGCAAAGGATGCAAAGAGTCCATCCTGACACAATTTTTCCTTTTGCTGCATTTCTGTAGCCAGAGCAAGCACCCTAGCATTCTCTGTTTTCAATATTGTTTTTAGCTAAAAATGTTTGCATGTATTTTGTCTAATTATTCTGATACTGTTGATTCAACTTTGGATATTTAGATACCGATTTTCTTTGTGCTGGTTAATGACTGCAATAAAGTCTTTTATTTCATTTCAATATTTTAACTGTAAATATATAGGGGAAAAAAAGAAGTTCTGACAACCAAAGGTGATTCCAAAAAACAACAGGGAGTCCCCATGTCAGCTGGAAGAAGTAATGACACTCTGCTGGATGAAGACCAGGAGGCATGAGAAAATGCCAAGGTGGGGCTTTCTGGCAAGGTATCTACAGGGCCAGATTAAGGCCAACTGATGCCCTAAACACAGCCCAACAATGGTGCCCCTCCATCTCTTAGCAGCCAAGACATTAAGACTCAATAAATCCTGACGGTGAAATTAAAATAGGGTTAAACATTAAAAAATCAGTTCTCTTCCAGGCCATTCCCCAGGCCAGACCCCACAACTGTATTAATTTTTAAAATGTTATTTATTTATTTAGGTGCCTTTGAATCAGTGTTGACTCCTGGTGACCACCTGGACAAATCCCTGCAGTTTTCTTGGCAAGTGTTTTCAGAAGTGGGTTTGCCATTGCCTCCTTCCCAGGGCTGAGAGAGACTGACTGGCCCAAGGTCACCCAGCCAGCTTTGTGCCTAAGGCAGGACTAGAACTCACCATCTCCCAGTTTCTAGCCTGGTGCATGTACCAAACTAATATAAATCAGTGAAAGAAATAATAAAATAAAGAGCTTTAGTGCTAGCCAGACCCAGCCAGCTGTGTTTACACTTGACGGAAGCGAAATACTCCCACAATAAGATGGAAATAAATGTGATATCTGATCACACTTTCAGAACCAACTTTTAGTCACCCAGCATGGCAAAGATTTTTTTTTAACAATGCAGATTAAAGTCAAACATGGCTAATAAGGACAATTACAAAAAAATTCAACTAAAGTTGAGTTTGGCAGTGAAAGAGTTAAGGACATGATAGCTAGGGGGGAAACTGTGGTTCCCCCCACTCCCTTGGAGCCCTAAACATGGGCTTAGTTTGCTTAAGGGTCAATCCAGGGCTAGCTATATGTACAGTGGCCCTACAAAGGACAGTCCTTTATTTCAGAAAGCTGTCCTTTAGATTTATTTATTTTTCAAATCTCCCTTTTGTCTTTTATTTTGGTCATTGAACTTTTCTCGTACAAATGGTACCACCTAAGGCCCAGTCCTTCACATTCATGTGAAAAATATGGAAATTGAATGGTCTTTTTAAAATAGATTTAAATTTACTGTTTGATTTTATTTTTCTTAGAATATGCCTTTTTTATAAAAAAAATTCTGATTTTGCTCTTGAATTTTCCTTTGTAAAGCGAAGTTATAAACAGAATGAATTAAACTTTTTACCCTGATGAACCTCTTTCAAATTTGCCCCCTTTTCAGGTTTGTCCCTTCTTCCCCAAGAAAATATCACCACTGTAGGTCAGTGTTTCTCAACCTTGGCAACTTTAAGCTGTGTGGACTTCAACTCCCCGAATTCCCCAGCCAACTTTAAGCTGTGTGGACGCTGTGGACCCATGCTGGCTGGGGAATTCGGGGAGTTGAAGTCCACACAGCTTAAAGTTGCCAGGATTGAGAAACACTGCTGTAGGTATATGGAATCTATGGAAAGCCAAGAGTTTAGACCCATCACATAGAATAAGGGGTCATGCGCAGTGGATGTCTGCCTTGATTGTTCTGGAGCTCAGACCTAGTCTGGCCAGTTGAGAAGGTATGCATGTGTGTATGAGCGAGTGGAGCTTTCCACCCAGACAATGAAAAATAAAACTTTTCATCCTGCATTTCTTCCTAGGTGTCTGATTCTCTGGATAAAAAAGAGAAAGCATGTAGTCTGGCAATCCACTAGGGAACTCAAACGTGCCATCTAAGGGAGAAAACCCCAAAAATAACAAATGGCAAATCTCCCAGGCCCTGGTCCTTCCGCATTTATTTACTGGAGTGTCAGCCGGAAAGGAAAATTTCAGGATGGATTCTTAGACACGTTTAAAAGCCTGTTCTTAGATACATTCAAGATTAGGACCACAGGTAGGTGTGTGCAGGATTACAGTCTCAGTGGCAACCCAACAGCCACCGCCCACTTCCCCCCACCCAATATATTTTAAGGAACGATCTTGTGGTTCTTTTCGTTTACTCGTAAGAACCTGAAGTGTAGGCGCTTGTGAAACCAAGAATCATAGGTCGCCTAATGATGGTGAGTGGGTGGACGGACTACCGGTCTCACAATGTCCTCACCAAATCTCACGGTTTGAATATTGACACAGTCGTCCTGAATGAGGGACTGATTCAAACTGTTGAGAAAGTAAGGATTTTTGTCACACACCTTTTTGGCTCCAGCAGAGTCTGGAAATCATAGAATTAGAGGGAGTTGGAATACAGAGATTTCATCCTGTTTTTTTTTTAAAAGTTAATTCCCCTGATCAGCACCATTGCTGTTCAGTTAGCAGAGTTTCTTAGTCAGACAACGTCCTGGTGGGGATTGTAATGAGAAAGACCAAATGCGTTGAGCAATCCTTGCAGTCTTTTCAAACGGAGTTAAATCTTTGCTACTGAGCTTAGAGAACCTCACTACCAGCATCATTCATCAGTCCAGGAGGCTGAGAAAGTTAGTTCTCTGCCACATGCGGAGGCAGCCGAGTGGAAGTACAGGCCTAAACAGAAATAGCCAAGGGAAACGGGCAAGGAGGATGCTGCCAGTGATGATCGGCTGATCCAGATTGAAACACCTGAATTAATGAGCTACAAGTGGGAGTAAATAGTATCTTGGGACATTGTTAGGAAGGAGAAGATGCAAATGTTCTCTGGGAAGTGGGTGATCATGGCATGGAATTTTAACATGTAACATTTGCTCCTTCCTTCAAGATTTTATTGGGGTACGAACTGCTACTATTGTTAGAGTTTCCATTTGAAGGGGTGGATCATTCATTGTTGATTTTAATTTTAGTTTTAATATCTCAGTTTTCCTTGGGTTAAACTTCCACCTGCCTACCTACTTATCGGCCTATCTACCTGCCTACTTACCTACCTGTCGGAGATCTAATGAGAGACTTGAGTCATTGGTGAGATACGTTCTAATCAAGAAGTAAAACAAATGGAATTAGGTTCTCTAAGGCAGCCTAATGCTTGCTACTTTTCCTGGGTGTAGTATTTAAAGTGATGCTACTAGACAGGTGCAGTTTTCCCACCTAGCAGCCTACCTATCTAAGTGCATGGGGAGGCCTATGTTGGCGGGCCATCAGGTGATGCTGTCAAATGCATAGTGCCCTGCGCATCTGGGGGAAACAATGTATACTAACACATAAGGTAAAGGTAAAGGTTTCCCTTGACATTAAGTCCAGTCGTGTCTGACTCTAGGGGGCGGTGCTCGTCTCCGTTTCAAAGCCGAACAGCCGGCATTAGTCCAAAGACACTTCCGTGGTCATGTGGCCAGCATGATTAAACGGAACGCCGTTACCTGCCCGCCAAAGCGGTACCTAATCTACTCACATTTGCATGTTTTCGAACTGCTAGGTTGGCAGGAGCTGGGACTAGCAACGGGAGCTCACCCCGCCACGCGGATTCGAACCGCCGACCTTCCGATTGGCAAGCTTGGCAGCTCAGCAGTTTAACCTGCAGTGCCACCGCGTCCCTTTTTTCTAAGTGCATGGGGAGGCCTATGTTGGCGGGCCATCGGGTGATGCAGTCAAATGCATAGTGCCCTGCGCATCTGGGGGAAACAATGTATACTAACACATAGGTTTACTCATTTGTTGTTGGACCAAAATTCTAGAAACCCCGGAATTGTATGAGTGTAGAGGGTAGAGAGAATGGCCTTGCAGGACAGGAGGAAGAGCCACTAACAAGGCAACAGTTAGATAAGAGGGGCTTGAGCCTGGGCCAAGAAAGTAATTGGAGAAAATGTCTCAGACCGGCCCCTCCTTAGTTCACACACAGATAAAGTGAGGGAGGGGGGAAGCACATTCAGGTGCTTAAAAAAATAAAAATATTACAGAAAGAAATAAAATAAAAATATGAAATATATGTCATTACAACAATAAACAATTACAATTCTATCTGTACTTATCTAATACAAATATGATGCAAGTATATACATATATATATATTTCTAATACAATTACATAACCATCATGCTTTTCCCTAAATGACTATATTTTGTACGAATGAGTCCCTTCTTATCTCCTCCTTACCCTAATGTGAATTAGGGAGCTGACTTGTCTTCCACATACTTTGTCCTCGTTGTGGACTTAATATATGTCTTTCCCCTGATCGCACTGACAATGGAGTTTGCATATCTCCATCAAGGTCATCTTCTTTGCTCTTTACTCCACAGGAAGAGCCATATTATTTCCTATTTGGGCACATGATGTCAGAAGAGAAAGTGAGACTGAATGTGAGGTATTGTTGAACTGAACGTGACTTCAGGTGAGCGCATGGACAAGTGCTCGTCATCTTGTAGAACCTTCTCAGGCAACATCAACAGAAGCAAACCTTCCCGATCATGATAGGTAATAGTTCCACTTTATTATGCAATGGCAGGATCCCACCTTGTCTCCTGTACCCAGTTCTGGGCATGACTCTACAAGGAAGAATCAGTTCCCTGGAATGGTATTTTTAAAAAAGGCAATAAAAAGATGATCAGGGGAGGATGAGGGCATGTTTAGCCTTGAGAAGATGGAGGATAGATACAATAACACTCTTCAAGCACACAAGAAGAGAAAGTATCATCATTCTTCTCAACTGTCTCACGGTGTGAGACACAGAATACATTCCTCCTACGTTTCTTTCTCAGACACAGTACTTCTGCCACTGTTAAGGGAGCATCATCCTGTCCTTTAGAGATGGTTGGAGAATTTATTTTGTCCTTGAAGAAACTTGGAGAACTCATCCATCCAATTTCTCTGCTCATAATTGGGTGGAGGATGTCAAAAGGCCATCTGTGTTCAGCCCTCGTCTATGCTATGAAATAAATGAGAGGAAAAGAGTGTAGTTCAGATGATGGATCTCTGGCCCAGCATGGGCACACAGCTCTTTCCCTCCATGCAATGGGCATTCCATGAGCACGGAGTGTGTGAACGTAGCAGGCTGGTCAGTGTGGATCAGTGAAAACCCAGGGTGGATTTCCCTGTTGAAATCTGAGTCAGCCGCATGATACCCACATGCACATGTGCTGATGTTTGAGCTTCTTATTTCTCTGGGTACTTGTGAGGAGGCAGAGGTACTGACTGGGCAGGACGCCCACGCATTCCCTATCATCATTTGGCAGATGCAAAAGGCCAATCATCTCTGCCAACCCCCGGAAACTACCCACAAAACTTTACATTTGTTCCTAATGTTACTCAAAGTCAGCTCCCAAAAGATGTTACATACGGGTGGCAAACTCGTTTGCTAGGTATGAACTCTGATATGGCCAATGTGGCACCGTCCCCCTGAAAGGGACAGAGTCATAACAATTCCAGTGTTCATAGAAGTAGAGAAATAAAACGTAGGAAACAAATCCTATGAGGGCAGACCCCAAATAGTCAAATCAGGACAGAATTGTCTTCAGGGGACACGGATTTCTGACTGACGTTTGGAGGAGAAAAAGGGATGTGAATTTATATATTTATGTATATGGAATGGAATGGAATATCCTAGAAAACAATATGGCCAACTGGCTGGAAGAAGTCTGAACAGGAGCATTCTACACTTTTGTGGCATGTCCCATCTGCTTTTCTGTTCATTGCGATTACAATTGGACATTGTTGTTTTTAGTGCCCTTTAGTGCCAATTTAATTTTCTCTCTATTTTTGGTGTCCACTGTTTGCAGTCTGTTAGGACTGGGGCAGGTTCTATATATTGTCAGACAAGCAAACAACTGTGTGTTTATAGGTTGCACGTTCTTGTAAATTGAATAGCAGGCTAATACTGTTATTAATTAGGAAAGAAGATGCTCTGCCACAATTTGGCAAGTCTTTAATTAGTCCAATTAGCATTCAGAGTATTATCAGAATGATGAATTGGGGGGTACCCTTACTCTGTATGTACAGCACATAACTAAGTCCAAGGCTTCAACTTCCCACTAATAATAAATTTCTGGAATTATAAGTGGGAATGCTTGCAAGCTTAAGTGTATAGATTTGTTTATAACTCTCATTCAAGAGAAAATGATTATGGCTTTGAGCGATAATTATAACCTTAGAAGTTCCTGGGGTCAATTAATACCCTCTGTAAAATCAGAAAAATACGAAATGAAGATGTTGATTTGTGTTTTGTTACCTAATTTTGAACACCTTCAAGATGGGGCCTTTAAACCTTTCTGGAATTTCTCTTCAGTTTGAATTCTTACCCCCTCCCCAATCCAAACATAAAATAACTTTTCTTTGACTTGTAGGGATGAGTGAGAAAATTGATTCAGTTTGCACTGAAATGGGAACTTGCCTAATTTTTCATTTTCAAATCAATGTACAAAACTTAGTCAAAACTCACATTTCTCTAAGTTTTGTAACATGGTTTGCCAACAATAAAGAAGTTTATTTGAGAAAAGAATGTACAAGAATGCATGTCATGAACATTTTATGTGTGTACTTTTTTAGGAACAACTGTTCAGGAAAATTGGTCCCACAAGGCATAACTGTGAAGAAAAATATGCATCTTTGGAGCAATATGTCATAAAATGTATACATGTTTTAGTCCAATTTTTTTTATTGGTTGTATTTAAAAAAACTGAACTTGACCTGTCTGCAAAAAATGGGAAATGGACAAGAACCCCTTTGAGACATTTGTAAGAAGAATCATCTGTGGATGCTACAGAGGGAGAATCCATAGCATCCAGGGCTTGGATCATTTCAGATCTGGAATAGATTTGCTGAGCGTTTGAGAAGGGATGCTGCCCAAGTTGGTCACAAATCAGGAAGAGACCGTAGCGCCGTTTCTCAATAACCAATTTTATTAAAAAGCTTAAGCTTTCATGAACTGATTTTAATAAAAATTGTTGGTCTGAAAAAGCGCTCCCAGACTCCTGATCAACAGACTAACAGACTAACACAGCAACCTTCCTACAACGCCGAGTTCCTCTCTGCTGAGTGGGTGTGATGCTCGACAGATAAATCTTTCTGAAACTCTGGCTGTAGTCATTAAAGGGCACAGGACATTTTTAAGCAACATTCTGGGGTGTCAACCACAAAGTCCTGACCAGATTCTCGCCTGAGCAGAAGCAGACGCTGCTGCTCTGCCCTCAGTTTCCACAGAAGGTGGGATCTCACATCCGCTCTTAAAAGGCTTAAGTCTCTGGGATGGGATTTCCACAGGAGTCGGCTAATGGTTGTCTGTCAGGGTCAGAGCAAACAGCCGCAATAAACTGACCTTGTTTATTCAGACTGGGCAAGGGGCTCATTCTTTGGGCATACATAATGGTGGACTTTCATACGCACATTCCATATTCTGTGCCAAAAGCTCATGGAATTGATCAGCATTTTTTTTTTTTGGAAAGGGAGACAAAACTCCACAGCACTTTCCATTGAAATACTTTTAACTAGAGATGGATGAGAGGTCTGCAGTTAATTCCCTTCCCTTCCCTTCCAACAGGACATTTTTTTAAGGAATGGGCATTGTGGCAATTCTCCCATGGATGGGGACCCATCCTCAAGGTCCTTCAATAGTATTTCATATGAACAGATATGTCAATACTTTTCCCCCAAGGAACTAAAATCAATCTATTCTAATATAATCCCAAGTGTCATTTCAATAGTCCGGATTTGCCCCTTTCCCATTCTGGTGGACTGGATGGTTGAGAGAAAGAAAAAAAAAACCTAACATTGATGTAGGATGCAGGGAGAAGAAGGTGTGCGCAGCTGAAATGGACATCTGCCTCTCAGACCCTTAAAAAGCAGCTAGCCACATGGGGAAAATGCTATGCCCTCATGTTTTATACTTTCAAGGGACATTCCTGTGGAGAAAATACATTTACACCCACTCAAATGATTAATTTAATCAAGTGGTTTCCACTCCCTGAAGATTAATTTAATCTCTGGGAATGTTTTTGCACTGCCTCAAATCACCCCTCCATCCCACATGTGGCTGAAAGTGGGTGGTGGTACACCTCAATAAGCGATGAGTTATCCATCTGAGGATCAAAATTCCAGGAGACCAGGGCTAATCATGAAACATCTTCAGGGCAAGCAGGGTTCCCCTTTGAGAGAATAACTGGGGGGAATAGGCCATCTTCACAGCTAGAAAAGGAGACAAGAGAACCTCATAAACTTTAGATGAAAAGATCAATACATTTGATCTTCCTATGGAATTGGCTTCAGCAGATGGTGTGAAATAATGCCATCATTGTGACATTACATATATTCCTTCAGAAAGGACCCCTCTTTTCTCAGGTGAGGAAGTACAGCTAGATGTTTTGGCAGCTGCACTTCCAGCCCAGGTGGAGAAGAATGTGGGTTGGATCTCATTCTCTGGCCTTGAACCGGGTTGCCTGGAGCTGTGAGTGAATTACAGCTCTTTGCAAAACCTCATAATGGCTTTGGTTTCTCTATGATCAAAGTAGAGACATAAATACCTATTTTTTGCTGTAATGACCACTTAGTGCCAGGCAGGGTGGAGAGGTTGCAGCCCAAACCACTGATCAACTGTCAGCTAGCAGGCCTTGCACAGAAATGAATTTTACTGAACTTTCTAAATATGTGTGTGCACACACACACACATTAAAACAGACAGGGATTTTATATGAAAGCTGGTGATGTCATGAACGGGTAAAAATGTGACCTGGGAAGTCCCTACATTGAATTTTGCTCTACTGTGGACTCTTAGTTGGACAAGAGCAAGTTCTAGCAGAGTCTTGATATCAAGCATTTCCACCTCCCCTTCCTGCTTAACACTATAATAATAGTTGTGACATTCAAACCCAGCCTCTTCACTCTACTCCATATGTTGACTCTAAAAATATGGAGCAGGAACTGAAACATGCCTGTTTGTCCTGATCTTAATGTCACTCACCCACACCAACTCCAGATCCACAGTTGAAGTTTAGAGGCATTTTGCTGGGTTCCATCCAATCACTTTCTCACAGAAGTCTTCCTATACTGACTTCTTTTGTCAGTTGGTGTTCCATAAACATACAGATGTATGATATGGAAATGTGATGTTAGGGATGGAGGGTCACATTTCGTCATCACACTTCCCTTCCACGCATTTAGCCAATATGTGGACTTGACTTTGTGAAGAAATCTTGGATAACTAGAAGAAGACTGAGTGGGAAAATAGTGAGGGTCTATTTGGTTCTGGTTGTAGTTGTTAGATCATTCAGTTGCTTCCAACTCTTACTGACATGATGGACCTAATTAATTTTGCCGGGATGGTCTCTCAGTAGTGGCTTCTTGGAGATCTTACAAGCTGCTGCTTGCGCCATCAGTGACAGGATGTAGCCACCTTGTCTTCTGTTGGCCTCCTTGGTGACTTTTCCAAGCCATCAGGGTCTTCTCCAAGGCTCTTACCTTCTTGTGGTGTGTCCAGAATATTTAAGCTTTAGACTTTAGTGAGCTATTTGATAAAGTTGACCACAACCTCTTTTTTGGTAAAATGGGACAATGTCAGATGGATGGTCCCACTTCCAGATGGATTTGCAGTTGGTTGAACAACCATTGCCAATGTGTACTCCTTAATGGGTTTGTGTCTAGGTATGCAGTGGGATTGAACTCTGAGATATCTTGGGCCCAGTACATCTCAGTAAATGACTTAGATGAGGGAATAGAAAGGAATCTCATGAAGTTTGCAGATGACACAAAACTGGGGGAATTGCCAACACCTCAGAAGACAAGCTCAAGGTATCCACAGCATTCCCTTAGTCTACTAATCCAGCTACTTCGTAAAAAAAAAAAGCACTAAGCACTGTGTTTTTAATACATCCATGCTGGCTTCTCTTAATCACCTTGTTCTACTTTAAGTGCTTGCAAATCTTTTCTAGGATTTTGTTGGGCTGATTGATCTGTGGTTTCCTGGGTCCGCTCTTTCTCCTTTTTTGAAGTCCGGAACAACGTTGGCTCTTCTCCAATTTTCCGGCACTTTCCCTCTGCTTCAATTCTTAAAGATCACTGGCGTAGCCCACCAGTTCCTTTAGCACCGGGGGACGTAATCCATCTGGCCCCAAAGACTTAAATTAATTCAAAGCAGCTAGGTGTTCCATCGCTTCCTTGTCTATTCTGACCTGCATTTTTCTTCTGCGCCTACCCTCTCACAGGCTGGACCACTTTTTCCTTTCACAAAAAGACAGGTACAAAATAGGAATTATGCAGTTCAGCCTTCTCCCTGTTCCTTGTCACCACTTTGCCATCTTTTCCAGTTGGTGGACCGACTATTTCCTTGATCATCCTCTTGTTCTGCACAGGCTAAAGGAACGCTTTGATATGTGCAATGCAGGGCTTGCAAATAGTTTATAAACTATATGAAGTGGTCAATAATCTTCTCTTGTTAAAAAAATGGAGGCACTAGGTACAGGTACATCCACACTGGGTCTTTGAAGAGAGAAGTCTTCTCCCTTGGCACTTCTTGGACTGTCCATGAGATATTTTGCAGTCACATGGCCAGGCCAGTTCAGGAAGCGCTGGGAATAAAGCTTTACAGGTAGTTCCCAGCTAATGACCACTCATTCAGTGACTGTTCAAAGTTACAACTGAATGAGGGGGATTTAGGACCAATCCTTGGAGTTCCAGCCATCCCAGCACCCCCGTAGCCAGATGATCACAATTCAGGGACTTGGCAATTGGCTCATAATTATGACGGTTGCCGTGTCCCACGGTCACGTGATTGCCATTTGTGACCTTCCCTGCCAGCTTCCCACAAGCAAAGTCAATGGGGAAGCCGGCAGGAGGTTGCAAGCTGCTTCTGCTACTTTCTGGCCTGCCCGCTCACACTTTGTAGCGCCCACCCGTGGTATCTGCCTGCCCACTCATGCTCCGTAGCACCCACCCGCCTGCGCTCGGTAGCCCCACCCACCTGCCCACCAGCCTGCTTGCCTGGGACTCCCGCCTCTTCCCACATCGTGGTCACATGAGGTCCTCCCTTAACGACCCATGTGGTCCTGGGGTGATGTCACACTTTACAACCGCATCATTTAGTGATGGAAATTCTGGCCCCAATTGCCACTCTAACCCTGCACCTTTGAAAACTGCCCCATGCTACTGTCAGCACACCAGTCTGTAAATAAGCTCCTAAGATTGAACAGTCGTCCGAAACGGTTTATAAAATAAATGCAACTTCCATTTCATCCTTCATCGGATGAATTGGCCAAAGGTTTTAAATTGAACATTGTCAGAATTTTCCCCCAAAGTGGATAATTAAATTGAATGGTTTGGCCTGGAAATCCTTATTCCTGCTAACCCACCTCTATAGAGAAAGCCTCTTAGCCTGTCTTAGAACCATTTTTCGAAATATAGAGGAAGTGGCTCTGTTTGTGAACTTTTTGGGGAGATGGGGGGTAATTAAATTTGAATAATAAATAAATAATAAATAAATAATCTCCATTTTATAATGTTAATGGTCCCCAGATACAAACTGCACTCCTTTAGGGACTTCTTTCTCTTTAGCCATGCTGTCACTTGGCTGAATTAGTGACTGCATAATTGATTAAGGAGATCTTTGCCACTCGTTGACTTTACAAGTATTAAGCATCATTATAACAGCAACTCAGCTCCCTCTGTAATTACTTGAGGTAGGTGAAACTAATTTTGGTTGCATCGAGTACTGAACAAAGAAGGAGCTGCTAAGGGGAGGAGAACGTGGGTGGGGCATTTGTGAACCTTGGACTTCCAGATTCGCTTGGCCGAGATCTGCCCAGGGTTGCCTACCCTTTCATTAACACATTGCTGCTTGTTCTGGACACCAGCAGGGCATTGGGCACTAGCAGGGGATGATTTATTCAAGTTATATGTTACTTGGAAATACATTTTGCCACCTTCAGATCAAATCAGGTCAGACCAAACCTTTACGATGGCCACAAGGCCAGCAGTCAGATGCAAATAAAGCAAGGAAAAATGGAAATACATAAAGCTAAAAAGGAACAGGAATCAGCAGAAATTTTCAGACCTGGAGAGGTGGATGGTGCATGTAGAGGCACAGAAGTGGTTAACCCAGATATAGATATTCAAACCAGGATCAGAGAGGAGAAGCAACAGATAGAAATTAAGCTCTCTGCCAGGGAATTCCTTCAGGATAGATACAAGTTCTCTGGGAGCCCCTGTAGATGGAGCAGAGAAGGGGCAGATGGTTCGAGGACTCTTGTGAGCCTTCCCCAGAAGGACTCGTGGACTGATGTAGGGGAGTATTTTTGTAGCACCCCCTCAGGATGGCAGACAACAATGCATCCAGCCACTTCAGGACTATGATTGATGAAACATAAGAGGCGGGCACATCCCCATTTGAAAGGACTCCATGTGCTGTGAGGCTGAGAACCAGACTTAGGCTGATTTGAAAACCAGTGTCTCAAATACACTGTTGAAGAATACTTCTGGCAGTTTGAGAACCTAAAAAGGTCAAGAGTCCAATGAGTGTTCCAGAGACTGCAACTTGCTGAGTTTTTTTTTTTTAAAAAACAGGTGGACTTATGGGGGTCTCTAGAACCAGTGAGGCCACTGGGAAAAATGATAATGTTAGCTTTGCTATCTTAAAACCTTAGCAAGATGAAGAGGCTATTCAGTTGGATGCCTGAGGTTTCTAGGATATCAACTTTGGCTCTTGATGGGCTTTTATTCTCCTGTGGGGAGCAAGCTTGCAACTTGGGGCCTTCCTGGGCTCAAGGCTCTTGCTTGAAAAGCCGGTGGAAGCCATGGCCAGGAAGGCCTTTGGCTGGTGTACCAGTTATGGCCCTATCTAGAACAGGAGGTGCTGAAGAAGGTCACTCAATGGATAGCTCATTTGCGTTACATGGGGTTGCCCTTGAGACCATCCAGAAACTTCAGCTGGTGCAAGAGACATCAGTCCACATGCTTATGGGGCAGTAGTCTTGTTACTGCCATGCAACATCACTGCTGTGGGATTTCTGAGAGCAGTTCTGGTCATCATCTGTACAGCGCCATGGAGATGGCCTTCAGGGAATTGTTCAGAAGCTGTTACAGAAACAAAAAGGGGAGAAGCATTCCTTAAGCCCTGGGAAGGGAGATAGTATTGAGAAGAGACTAAGGCTGGTTCCCTGCTAACTCCCTGGGTTATAAGAGGTAGGGGAGGAAAAGCACAGACAGACTTGCAAGATTCTGTGAATGTAGCTGATCTCAATAAAGCCCAGTTCTAGCCTTCCTGTGGCATGTGTTTCCTGATCTGGACAACCTTGAAGGACTGATGTTACCTGTCAGAGCCTCGATATTTGCAAGACCACCTGTCTGGTCCCAGCAATCAGAGGGTGTCTGCTGACGGTTCTCACCTATTGTGAGATATGATGGTAGGATCATGGAAGTGAATAGGTCTCATGGTCAGGAAATTATTTACAAAGGCCTAGCTGTTCCAGAAAGCCAATTATATTGTCATCAAATCTGGATGATTGTTGTTTTGTAAATGCTTTAATAGTTGCAGTATATAATCCTTACTTAATGGGTTCACTATTGCACTGGAAGAGTATTACAGTACTGTTGCTCGTGGGAACAACACTTGTCTTTTCAAATTAAATGATCTATAAATTCTATAAAGCAATAAAAAGTAAACACGGAAAGTGGTTAAATTCAAGTGGTTTATATAATTTCACCAACAGTGTTTCAAGGGACAGCAATTCCAATAATATTATTCAGTATTTATTGAATGTTATGAATGAATCTATCATCCCTTCTAAATTTCCTACAACTTCCATGTCTTCATGCCTCCCCCACCAAAGTTACTCTGTTAAAAAATGGAATAAATTCAAATTTGGAGGGTGAATGAATGCAGAAGCCCACAGTTTATAGAGGGCTGAGAGCCTCCTTTTAAAAAGTAGCAAGGTTAGGCAAAAAAAGGCAACCAGTGTGATGTAGAAGTGAAGGTGCTGGGCTAGAGCAGTGTTTTTCAACCTTGGCAAATGTAAGATGTCTGGACTTCAACTCCCAGAATTCCTAGGAGGCTGGGGAATTCTGGGAGTTGAAGTCCAGACATCTTAAAGTTGCTAGGTTTGAAAAACACTGGGCTAGAAACTGGGATACTGTGTATTCTAGTCCTCTCATAGGCAGGAAAGCCAGCTGGGTGACATTGAAGCAGTTGTTCTCTCTCAGACCAATCAACCTTACAGGGTTGTTGTAGTGGGCAAAATAGAAGGGAAGCATTAGCTATGTCCACTGCCTTGAGCTGACCAAAAATAAAGGTGGGGTAAAAAGAAAGTAAATAAAAAAACTAATTTTATTTTTTTAAAATTCACATTTTAAAATGTCAGGCAGCATGCCTGACTCCCAGCAACTCTGGGATTTTAATTAATTAATCAATTAAAAATTAAATTAGAGGGTAGTTAACTCACCAAGCCCATCTGGGTGGTAGGATTGAGTTGACCTTGGCTGTTTTCCAAAAGCCAAACAGGTCCAGACCTGCTTAAAACTAAGCCAAGCTGAAGGCTAGGCTGGAATTGACAAACCACTTCTGTTTCATTTCCGAGATAATTAGCTGGCCATATCCATGAAGTCACAAGGAGTTTTGGTCACCTTGGGCAAGCTGGAAATTTTTAAGGTGACTATTTCCTATAGATTAAATATGGATTAAATTTACTGTAATAAATAATTACTGTAATTTCTGTCCCAGCAGAAATTACAATTCGGTGGCAACTTTGGAAGAACTTCCGTTCTTTCGAGGGCCTGATCTGTCAAATACCACTCCTAGATAAGAGCCTCTGCGGACACTAGTAGAAATGAATAAACATGTTTTTTAAAAATAACATTTTAAAAAGAGATCCCAGAATGAATGGCGTAGATTTTGTGCCTTGTAGCCAAAACATTTCATTGGAGGAAAGTCCACCCGTTATCGGTGAAGGGAACACGTCTCCTACTTCCGAGACAACTACTGTAATTTATTTGTGTGCGGCGTCTCTTCTTTCTTTTTCCCATGATGATTAAGGGTGTCCCAGCGTTTTCTCCTACTCTGTACGTTGAGGGTTCCGATAAAACAGCACCAGGCTGTCGTATTAGAGGGTAAATGTAGAAGGTAATAAATAATAAAAAAGTAAGCTTTCAGAGGAGCTCTTTACTGCAGCTGCTGCCTCGTCGCCATCTTGGCTCCACCCAAGGCAATATTCAGACAAAGAGTCTTGGACGTTAATGCCCAAACAGACATTGAGTCACTTGCACACAGCAGGGCTTCGAAATGGCTGGCCAAGAATAAACTGTCCTTTCAAATAGAAAAGTACCTGACAATGGGTCTGACGCAATACCATAGGATAGCTCTTACTAGAGCAAGGTTTGAGCAGCTAGATTCTATGGTCAAATATGGACAATTCCACCAAGTGCCTTACCTCGAGCGGACATGTGTTTGTGCAGCACCCGAAGTAGAAGACATGGCACATGTCCCATTTAACTGCCAACTCTGTGCCCCAGCAAGGGCTCGGTACCTTCAGACACTAATTGACAGAACTAGGGCTGTCCAGCTGAGAATGCAATTCATAGAACGCATTGGGGTGGCATGTAAAGGTGACGAATTCATTTAAACCCACATTGTTTCTGTATTTTATTACCTGTTTTATTACATCTTGCATTTTTATCTTACTATTTTATCTCCATTTTACCCTACTGTATTTTATCGTATTTTATCGCACCATAGTATATTTTAGCTAATTTTATTGTATTTTAGTTGTTTTATGGCATCATATTTTATATCTTATATCTTATAGTGGCTGATGCCCAACTTTCTGATATGGTCATTTGACTAATCAATAAAGTTACTTACTTACTTACTTACTGTAATTGATTTGATACTTTCAAGAACATGCATTATAGGAAGATGACATTGGGTTAGGCGGAATTTCCAACAGTTGTTCAGTGGTGGGACTGGTCAACATTAATGACAAGAGTCAGAAAGGTATAGTGACAATATCTGGACAAAGATGGTGGATAGTAGGGACACACAATCTTAAACCTCAGGGTCAAATCTTTCTCCCTTGCTGTAATGGTATGTGGGAAAGGCCTTGAGAGATGGGACAAAGAGATGCTGCCTAGCGAATGGTCAGATAAGAGAGGGCATTGCCTGCTGCTGCATAATGGGAAGGGCAAGACGCTCAGAAGGGACCCTCCCTAGGTTCTCGGGCTGTAAAGGAGATGGTGGGAATGAAGCCAATTTAGTGGCCTGCTAGAACCACTGAAATGGAGCAGAGCTTATAGCACAGCTGAGAAGCTGGCACAGAAAAAGGAAAGTTATCTTAGATAGCTTCAGTGAGCATGCCAGAGAAACACAGGTTATTGACCTCACACACTCAGCCCTCCCAAGCATAAAGAATCACACACTTAGACAGATTAAGATAAGTACAAGAATTCTTACTGACTTTATTGTTGCTTCTGTAACATCCATCTTGGTGGAAAAGATGAAGTTCCTTCGTTCTTCTTTTCTTTCTAAATACTTAGTTTTGCCCTAAACTCTCAGCCCTACAGCTGCCAAGAGCTGCATGGAAGAAAGGAGAATTGCAGGTGGGTGGAATTCTGGGCATGGTGCCCAGAATGGAGGAGAGCAGCACACATCCATGTGCTGGCTTCTGGTGGAGAAGAAGGAAGAGCGAAAGAGCAAGTGGGAGTGGCAACAAACAGCTTCCTCAGAGTTGCATTGTGGGACAACTCAATTTACATGTTAATTCACATGCAAATGAGGCATGCTGGATTTGCCAGGACTTTCAACAGGGAGAATTGTACTTTCAGACTTTGCAAGATTGATGTCTGCCTTACCAGGTGGACCAGACAGGAAACATGACTAGATAAGCTAAATCTATTTTGTTGTAAACTTACATTAACAGAATCTTGCAAGTCAATGGGTTGATAATATTATTATTCATAGTACTATTAGTTAAAATAGTATTTATGAAATTATTTTCATATAACAAATACTTGGGGGTCAATGAACAATCTGAAACTTCATGATGAGCTGAAGAGTTTGGGGGCCCCTGGGTAGAGAAATGGGCTGAAAACAATAGTGAAATCTTACAGATAGGTGCAGATGTCTTCACGTAGGGAACCAAAATCAACGGCACAGCTATAGGATGGGGGATACCCGGCTTGGCAATAGTAGAAGTGAAAAAATTATTGGAATAACAGTTGATTGTAAATGGAATAGGAGTTAGCAATATGATGTGTCTGCAATGAGCCAACGCAATTTTAGGCTGCATCAACCGAAGCAAAGTTTCCAAAGCATGGGAAGTAATCATTCCCCTTCCTTCTGGTTTGGTCAGACCCTACCTGCAGTGTCTACTTCCAAGCACCCTACTTTAAGAAGGATCCAAAGAAAGTAGAAATGAAGCTTCCCCTGAATGAATCATTATTCATGTGACCAGAGTGGCTGTGTGTGGCTAACTGAAAAGGCATATGGAGGACGAAGGAAGTTCCTTATTGGGTTGCAGGAAGGATTTGCCAATGGGTTGATCTCTAATCTCTTCCCTTCCTTTTCAACTCCCCCAACCCTCACTTTCCGCTGAGTCTGATGGGCATGGCAGTCCTTCTCTGCCCTCCCAGACAACTTTAGTTCCATCACCTCTCCCAACTTCTGAGGGAGCTTTGCTGTCTAACACATGTGTTGATGGTGCTTTGGGAAGCCTCACCCTGACCTTGCAGGGTTGGTACCAGGGGAAAGGGGGCTGGCAAGGCCACCCATAGTGTAAAAAACTCCGGTTCTGCCCATCTCCTCCTTCCCATAGGACGATTTGGGCAGCGGAACCAAAGATCAAGGGAGGTGACGTACTTCCCTTGGTTGGATGTGTTCAGGCAGAAGCTGTCAGAATTGCCTGAATCTGGATTACAGCCATACCCCAACAACTTCAGTCACTTCTTCTAGCTCTAAGATTTGTGGCCCCGAGAGCAGAATTAGAGACCCTGATCATCCTAACAGTTCTTCTATAGCTAGCCCTGCTTTCGCATACTTGAACTTCCTGGCTGAATGTTAGGAAAACCTCTGAACAAGGCGGGCAATTTGATAGTGGAACCACATACCAACAGAAGTGGTGGACTCATCATGGATGCCATCAGGCACAGGCTGGACAACCATCAGCTGAGGCTTGAATTTGGAAATGTGCATATGGTGGTTGAGGCAATAGCTCAGTGGCCTCACCTGTCTGCAGTTCTCTGAGAAAATGAAAACACTGCTTATTCAAACCTGTTCCCATAATCCACTGAGGCCTTCCGCTATGCAGACCCCATGGAAATGAAGAAAATTCTCACTTTTGTGCCATTGCTTCTGTTCATAGGAGGGGGGAAATAACAATAATAATAATAATAATAATAATAATAATAATAATAATAATTCAGAGTCATTGAGAGTTGCCCAGAGTTGTTGAGGGGTGGCATACAAATTTAATAAATTTATTAAATAAATAAATAAATAATTTATTAAATTTATATGCCGCCCAACTCCCAGCAACTCTGGGCAGAAAGGAGTTAAGGATATGGATTTTACCCTATGTATGTTTACCTGTATGCTGTCTAGCATAGTTAGTTAATGTTTTGGATATCATGGAGACCCAGAACTTTGGATGAATGGGAAAAGAAAATCATGGTTCAATTAATATGGGTTATTGCCCTTTGGCAATATTTGCACAATATTTGCATTGTGCAAATATTGCCAAAGGGTAGCTGGGTGAATCCCGGACTGTTTGACTTTAAACTGTTTCCATGTTGGGAAAGTCTTGTGGAGCTTACAAATCCTCTCCTGCTAAGTTAAATGGAAAAGTTATCCAAACAATAAATTTGGAGAAAATATTTATAATATCATATAGTTAATCTCCAGATGCTAAGATGGCGATTGAGTAATATAATTGTCCTCCATAAATCAAAACTATTTGAAATCTTACTGATAATCTATATCAGTGTTTCTCAACCGCAACAACATCAAGATGTGTGGACTTCAACTCCCAGAATTCCTTAGCCAGCATCTTAAAGTTGCTGAGGTTGAGAAACACTAATCTAGATAACCAAAGAACCTTCTACAGACTGCAGAAAAATGATCATCAGCACTCCTCGGATAGCTGTCCCATCAGAAATTTATCTCCCCTTTGCGTCAGACCAATGTGCATTCTTCTCATCTATTTGCACCAAGACATATTGTGTAACTAGCTTCTCTAAAGATAAAACACCATGAGAAAGTAAGAGTTTATGCAATATTTTAACACCATATTGTCTAATATCTTAGATTACATCATTACGATGTTTTTCTATTTTAAACGTTATTGCTGAAATTTTAGAGGACTTGTGGTACTTCAAAAAGACATTGGTAGGAAAACATGAGAAAGACACATGGCTGGTGATGTCCCCATTGTGTCAGCAAAATGGTCCTAAAACCTTCTTCGTGGTGTCATTGAGGGGAATCACCTCATTGATTGATTGATTGATTATGGGCCTTCAAGTAGATGTTAACTCTTAGTGACCATATAGATAGATTGTCTCCATGATGATCTGTCCCTAACCTAGTCCTTTTGGTTGTAAACATTCAGATCCTTCATTTTAACTGGTGTCTGACTGATTGTTTAATTAATATCAATATTATTATAATTATAAATTATAAAATGAAGTGGTGAAAAGGCCATGAATAAACAAATTTAGTGCCATCATAGTTGCTTAGGATCTTTTCAAGGTTGGGGACCTGAGTGGGTGGGGGAAGAATGATTACATCAGCCCCTTCCTCCATGGTCTTCTCATTGCATCCTATGTCAGTATAATTCTCCCCCTCTAATTTTTTAAGTGAACAGCCCAATAAGCAGGAGTGTTTGGAGAAACCCAACATACTAACCACTCCTGAGATTAATTTGAATATTGAATGAAATGAATTGATCTACTGGACCCCTTCCAATTCTGAACCATAGTTTAAATAGGGCCTCTTCACTGTATAGGGCCGGGGGCAATACCCCCCCCCACCCCATCCACACAATTGCCCTTCCAAAGGTATTACAGTTTCATCACCCCCATTCTTAGCCCTGTACATTTTATGAGGAATCTTCCCATGCATGACTTCTCTGAATAGTTATATGTTTGCTAGAGGGAAGGATCTTATACAGTACATGGAAAATACGGGCTACTATTAAGCAAGTGCCACAGATTTTTCTGAGACATCTCAGAAGTCCCTGGAGACTAGACTGTTGGTTTTGAAGGAAGAGTGACCACATCACAAAGAAGTTGAGAATCTGACCTCAGGGCTTCATAAATTCATGATCCTAAGCCACCATGGGCATCTTCTTTGTCCGCCAATATGGTTGAGTGTATGATGTTAATAGTCTAGACGCCAGCAGATTAAAGGCTGAAAGCTGGCTGTCTTGTTCCCTGTGGCAGGAGTTTAAGAGGAGGTGTGTCTACGAAGACAGATATCAAGTTCTTGGAGTAACATGCTAACCAACTAGTCTTCTCCCAGTACCTAGTTTTACTAGCTCAGTTGAATATCTTCTTTTGCTTTCCCTTTCATTCATCTAAAAATGCTAAACCCCAGGCACAACCATAGTGATGGGGAGGGGGAATGAAAACAGTTGAGACTGCAGCCACACATAAGGGGCGGTGCATGTAAAAGTGGGGCAGAGCTTCGACCACTTGGCCATAGCTGCCATTTTGACTTTTTTTGTGCCCCCTCCCCATGGGCACCTCTGCTTTATCACCTGGAACACCCCATCCGCCATTGGATAGCAACCCTTCTGGATTTTTTGTTTTAAATGCACCATTTCATTCCTTTTCATCCTAAATCATCTTTGTATTCTTTCCCCCCAATTAAACTAGCACGTTGGGGAAGCTGAGCCCCAAGGCTTAAGCTACTGGGGTGTGTTAGGCCATTGGCATAACAGAGAAAGAGGAGTAGCTGGATTTTGCTTAATGAGTTTTTAAGCTGCAGGCACATGGCGTATCATGGGCTTGCCCGTCTGTAAATGCACCACTCTGGGATTTTAGCGCATATGACGACAGCCCCTTGAAATGAGAAGAAATTGAGCCCACCAGAAGAAACTCCATCGGATATTTTATCCCTCATGTCCTTGCAGCCTCTGAAGTGACCGCTTCTTCATGTAAGTCCCACAGAAGTCACATGCTAAGGAGGTGGACAGTAGCATAGTACCGAGAATCTACATAATCCTTCAGCCCATTTCTTTTGGATGTCTGCATACCTTTTGGTCTTTCGCTAGCACTAGCTGCTATTCAGAAGTTCAGTGCTGAACTTGCACACCCAACCAGGTCAAACTTCACATATTATTATTATTATTATTATTATTATTATTAGTAGTAGTAGTAGTAGTAGTAGTATGCCACCCAACTCTCAACAACTCTGGCTCACAACAGTCAAAGAAATTACAATAAAATATTAAAAAGAAAAGAAAAAGAAAATGGCAAGCACAATGAAGTGAGGGGTTTCCTTCTCCCTCGCCAAAGGCCTGGGTGAAGAGCCAGGTCTTCAAGCCCCTTCAAAACACCAGTAGGGTGGGGGCCATCTGGATCTCAGGGGGAACCTTGGTCCACAGGGCAGGTGCTGCTACAGCAGTGTGCTTCTGGGATCCCAAAAGATGACATTGTTTAATTGAAGGAACCTGGAGCACGCCTGCTCTGCAGGATCAAATTGACAGCCAGCTCAGCTTGTGAAGCAGAGGTGTTACATGGGTCTAGTGGTTGACGTTCTGGGCTAGAAACCAGGAGTCTGTGAGTTCTAGTCCCGTCTTAGGCATGAAAGCCGGCTGGGTGACCTTGGGCCAGTCCCTCTCTCTCAGCCTAACCCACCTCACAGGGTTGCTGTTGTAGGGAAAAGAGGAGGAGGATGGAGTATGTGGTATGTTCGCCTTGGGTTATTTATAAAAACAATATAGGCAGGATAAAAATAATAAAAAAATAAAAAAAAATACCAAGGCATGCCCATCACTGCCTGTGCCGCTGCATTCCAGTTGAAGCTTCTGGGTGGTCTTCAAGGGCAGCCCCATGTACAGCGTGTTGCAGTAATCAAGCTGTGAAGTGACTAGGGCACAATTGACTGTCTGAAGGACCCCCCTGATCTAGGAAGCTTCAACGCTTGGTTGTTGTTGTTGTTATTTGTTGTTGTTGTTGGAAGACAGGTTCTTTGTCCAACTTATGGTTCAGTGTATGGTGTGGAGCAGAAAACAGGTTAATTTGATTACCTTGGCATCTTTCCCACAGCCCCAGTTTCACCTCCACCCAAACCCTCAGAAACGCTTCTGTGCTGCCCTTCTGACAACCCTTAGTACTTCCTCTGTGACAAGGAGGAGAGTGTGAAAACCAGCATCCAGCCTGAATCCTGCCCCTATCCTCAGCACTGCTTCCCTGGATTTGTTTTGCAATGAGGAAGGAAAATAAAAAACAAGAAGCAGAGTGGAACATTGCCAAGGTGCCTTGACATCAACAGAGGTGGAGAGGATGGTGAGATGGTGGCAGGGTGCCATAACATCTCGACTTCATCCAAGGAGGTGGAATGGGTACAGTTCTGGCCATGGGGAAACTGAATACAGAACACAGGAAGGGCCGCAGCTTAAGTTTGCTGGTCCAACCCAGCCTACAATAGAAGAATGATCAGAGGGCAATAAAACTGGTCTCAACTTTTTGGTTATATCAGTTTAGAGAGGAACATCTGCTGGAACTTTAGATTGTGCAGATGGAGGCAAATGATGTCACTTCCTTCACAATGGCATTGGGCCTATGATGTGAATTGGGTAATCGGAGCAAATTGTTTTTTGTTTACTTTGTTATGTTTTTCATTGTGTTTCAGTTATATATTTGATATTGGGCAAGCCACCTAAAGTCTTTTTGGAGTTGGGTGGCCTTAATAATAATAATAATAATATGATATCATGACATACATGAGGTCATTGTGGCTTCTAAGAGATGCCTATGTTACTCAGCACAAATATTGGGGTAAAAAACAATATTGGCTTACAGATAAACTAGGTGGCTTCCTTGGAAGTCAATCATGAACGTGCAGAACCCAACTGGCAGATGTTTGGCGTAGAACATCCAATTCATTAAAGGGGAGGTATCACCAGACTGGTCTGAAATTATGGGAACTGAAGACCAACACATTTAAAGTGTACCAAGTTGGGGAATTGTTTTAGCTGAACAATATGTGGCAAAAAATCCATATTCAGATTTCCCCCCTCCTCAGGGTCTGTTCCTCTTGGTGTGGGGAGAATAAAGCCATTCCATGACCTTACAAGGTTGCATAAAGGGTTATTAAAATATTGTATGTGAAGTACATATTATGGAATGTGTTGTCAACATCTGTAACATTCCTATCTCACTTGCGTTCCTAGCAACTGTAGAGGCAGTTCAGGCTGAGAGGTGGGAACTTCCCCAATGCTATCCTGTAATAACAATTGGATAGTTATTTTGTCATCCCTTGTAGTGTGGTTATAAATTCGTGCAGGCAAACAAATCCTGTGGTTTTCTTCTACCTGTTCTCATTCAATTTGATAAGAATATTTATTTATTTATTTAGCTATCAAATTTGTCACCGCCCATCTCCTCTGACTGGAGGGACTCTGGGCGGTTTACAACACAGAATAAATACACAATAAAAACTCAAATAAATACATGATGAAATTCCAACAAAATCCCATTAAAACCAAAACTATTTCTTAACTACCCCAGCTCATTCGATATAATTCACATCCAATGTTTTTCCCCCCAAAGGAGAAGAGGCTTCTGGGAAAGTTCGTAGGAGAGAAGCAAGGTCTCCTTGCACCTAATTAGTGAGAAGGTGGGCAAGGGTGTGAAGGAACATCCCATCCTTCATGGCCCCACCCAATCTCCAAGGTTGGTAGCCTCCCTGGCTTTTCATATGTCCATTCAGTCCCAGGGAAAGGCTCAAGGACAGAGATGTCCACAGGATCTGATGCTTTGTCAAAATAATTTTTAAAAAGTGTTGCAATCTCATGCCAGAAGCTCTGCATCTTTTATACATGCATGCAGTGCGGTCACTTATGTAGAAAAGGGTGGAGATTGCACCATGACTGCACCACCCTCATTTGCTCTCTTTGACCCTACCTGAGGATGCTTCAGACAAGAAGGAACGCTTCCACGGGGCCTTTTCAGTAACATTTGCCATTGTTACATCAAGTTAAAGTCCTGTGCTTGATCAGTTGCTGATGTAACTCTCCATGCCCTAGGATAATTCTGAGAAATGGTTTGCTCACTTTCTCCATCCAGAAATTCCATGGCAAATTTTGAAAGGCCATTTGGGCCCATCTCCACAATAGGCAACCACTTATCTAGAAGAGGCACGAGAAGGATAACATTTGGAATCTGTTATGGACATTGCTGGTGAAGGAGAGGGGGCCCTCTCCAGGGGGGAAAAATGCATGTGCAGTACTGATTCTCTTTGCCTCCTAATCAAGAGATCTAGAAAGGAACGGCCTCAGCTTTCTGAGCTTTTCTAGTAGGATTTGCAAGTGCCTTCTCAGTTTAGCAGGGTTTTGCATTGTAGAGAAGAACAATAAACACAAGAGCTAAACCTTCTGATCTCAGCATGGTTCTTCGCCCTGTGTCCTGACAGAATCATAAGGTTGGAAGAAATATTTGGAGATCTTCTGGTCCAACCCAGGGTAGGAATCCTCAGACCATCCCAACCTTTGTTTGAAAACCTCTAGCAATAAGCACCCTTGTCTTCAGGAGGCAGGCTGTTCCACTGCTACATAGCTCTCAGTTGGGAAGTTCCTCCTCCTTTTGAGTTTGGATCTTCCTCTGTAAAGCCTTTTGGTTCTTGTCCTACCCTATGGAGAATAAAGTTTTTCTGTTCTCTTTATGGAGGGACAGTTGCGTCCATCCTGTCTGCAAGGGCCTTAAACAATTTGCAGTGAAATTGGAATAATGGGCCTTAGTCTTGACAGAAGAAGGGGAAGGGGAAGGGGAAGGGGAAGGGGAAGGAGGAGGAGGAGGAGGAGGAGGAGGAGGAGGAGGAGGAGATACACAACAATGTGAAATCACAGCTGCCAGTTCTTTAGCTGGGGTTGGCCTTCATTTGCATCGAATTCTTCCCAAGAACCTAGAAAATTGCAATGCATTGGTATAGTATATGTGTGGATCCAAGCAGTGTGGCCTTTTGTAATTGAGGGATGGACATTTTATCAATGCATAGGTTTTCTAAGTGCTGTCCAAGGTTTTCTGGAATAGCACCCAGTGTGCCAATAACCACTGGGACCACCACTGCCAGTTTATGCCATAATCTTTCAACCTCAATGTTCAGATCTTGATACTTTGTAATCTCCAATTCTTTGTCTTCTATTCTACTGTCCCATGGCATTGCCACATCAATCATCCACATTTTTCTTTTCAGCCAGTTAACTCTGGTGTGTTATGCACCAAGATTTTATCCGTTTGTATTTGGAAATCATCATCATCGTTGTCGTCATCATCATCATTTTATCCTGCTTGTTTATATATATAATTCAAGGTGGTGAACAAATCTGATACTCCTGCCTCCTATTTTCCACACAACCACCCTGTGAGGTGGGTTGGGCTGAGAGAGAGGGACTGGCCCAGGGTCACCCAGCTGGCTTTCATGCCTAAGGCGGGACTAGAACTCTCATACCACACCTGATTGGCTCTCGGGCTAAGAGGGAGGGAGTGGCCCAGGGTCACCCAGCTGGCTTTCGTGCCTAAGGCGGGACTAGAACTCTCCTACCACGCCTGATTGGCTCTTGGGCTGAGAGGGAGGGACTGGCCCAGGGTCACCCAGCAGGATTTCCTGCCCAAGGCAGTTGATTAGAGAGGATCAATATTTCTTTAGAAGAGCACATACTAAAAGTCCCAGGTATAGTTCCTATGTCAGCCCTTCAAGGTAGACCAGACTGGGAAACTAAAGTTATGAATGCTAATGCTACTTTTATTATAAGGTTACAGTACCCTTGCAAGTCTCAGCGGACTCCTTCCCACCTTTATCTCTGTGAGAACTAGGGAGGGTCGTGTCTGAGATGCTTACTCGGATTACACTTCTTCTCTGGACCCAGATGTCTTTTATCTGACCCGTGTTTTGTAGCAACTCTTCCTCCTGTCCCTCAAGGCCATTCCTTCTTCCCATTACATCCTAGCATGGGGCTCGGGCTGGGAAAGGGCTGGGAAAGATTGCTTCTGACCTCAAGTAGCAGCTTGATGAACCAGCGGCCCAAAGCACCTTTTTTTCTGGAACTGTAAACTTGGATAGGAGCAGAAATGGCTACCACACCATAAACCAGCATCTTCTCAGTCTGTACCTAGCAGAGGCCCTGGGATTGCAACGGCCAACTTCCAGCCAGCATGTGTAAAGCTTGTTTCTGCTAGGAATTGTGGGAGTTGTAGTCCTAAGGTATTTGGAGAGCCTTATGCTAGGAAGAACTGTTGAGGTCCTCTATATTTCATGCTGAAGGACTAGAACGGGGCAGATGACGAAATGGTCCCATCGTTCCTTACTGGAGTTCCAGCCCCAGATAGTTTTGGCTGTGGTCCATTTTGTCGTGGGAGAATTAGAAGCTTCAGATGATTTACCTGTTGGATCTGACAACCTTCACACACCCACTGATGAGCAGAAGCTGGGCAGAGCCAGGTAAGTATCTCGGAGTATTTAGAGGGTAGGGTGAAAACTGGCAACGAAACACACAGAACAAGTTCTAAGCAGGCGGCTAATTTGGGATCTCATCTTGCCTGGACATGAATGTTTCTATTCCACACTTGAAAGCATTGCCTCGCCCTTGGAAGCAAAAACTTTTCCCATGATCATCCCTCAGCGGGCACCATCCTAGGATCTCTAAGGTTCAACCAAAAGTTTTTCATTTCAGGTGTTGAGGGTATACAGCAGTGTCCAGATGACTTCTCAAAATTATCCATTCTATGATCTGGTTTTGGATTAGTCTGTGTTGTGGATCCAGTCATAGTGGTTTGTAAACCATGGTTTCTGGCTTACACATTAAGCAAACCCAGTTCATGGTGGTTTCTTCACAATGAATACGAAGATTTAGTGAATATGAATAATATTTACAAGGAATATTGGCGTGGTGACTTGTTGGATCATGACAACAAACAAGCAGAGAAACCAGGGGGCCCCTTTAACTGAATTTTTTCAAGTGGGAGAGACATACCCCACAGACAAGAGTGAAATTCATCCACAGCTGTAGTCTAGTTGCTTTTTCTTCCTCCTAAATATTGTATACTTCTTTGAAACGAGAAAAACGTCAACTATTTTAAACAGTGGCCGCAGCAACCCTTGTGTTAATAGCTGGCCACCATTTGATATAATCTATAATGACTTGGTGGTGGACTTGTTTTGTTCTCTGACTGAGGTGCGCAGGAGGGTTGTCAGTCTCTAGCAAAACTGGGAAGCATTTTGGAAGACTTCTGTTAACAGGAGAGTAAGAAATAATATTCTATATGTTCATGTCCTGGATAAATGTTGGTTTCATGGCCCTTATCCCCATTTCTTTTTTTCCTGCTGTCCCTCACAGCAGTCAACAGGTCTGAGGTCTGATGGGGATGGCTTCCTAATGCATGGAGGAATGCTTGTTCTTCTCCTAGACCAGTGTTTCTCAACCGTGGCAACTTGAAGATGTGTGGACTTTAACTCCCAGAATTCCCCAGCCAGCATATGTGTGTTGAAGCTGCCAAGGTTGAGAAACACTGTCCTAGACTAGCCTTCTCCCATGTAGATATGTTGGGACTGCAACTCCCAAAATCCCCCAATGAGCATGGCCAAAGATTGGGAGATTCTGGGAATTAGTTGTATTCCCAACATGTTTGGAGCATGTTAGGTTGAGGGGAGCTCTTCTGGGCTGCCTTTTGTTCTCAGTGGATCCAGGTATGCCAAGAAGTCTTGGAATCTATGAAGCCTTCTGAAGCACGACTCAGCGCCATGAAAATGTTTGACAGTCCTTGACGTGTCAAGTATCCTTCCTTTCATTAATCAGATGTTTACAGTACTTAAGATCACATTTTAATGGTATTACTAAGGAATTCAGCATGCCTGTGCTAGCTCCAGACCACGGGAGGGTTAGAAAGCTGGGGAAGGCATTTCTCGACTTCTGCCCAACCTCTGGATAAGAACTCTTTCTTGTTTATGTGCCTCTCATATCACGTAGCTCATGTTGATGTAACATCCACAGTGATTATAGCATGGTGTGAAAGAATATATATTTTCACTTTGGCTCAATATTCCTTACACAATGAATGGTTTTAGCCCAAATTTAGCATTCCTGGATCATCTCAGATAAGAAAGCCAGGTGGAGTGTCAAGATGGTATCTACTGAGGGCCAGGAGATATAAATACTCTACTCTCAATCTTGTTTTCTTCTGGCCTCACATTCACTGCCAGGGCAGAAATCCTGAAATTATCTAAACAAGCATGGGGCAGCCATGACTGAGCTTAACCACAAAAATCAGAGTCCTGTCTTAGTTTGAAACTCATGTGATTAATTCACCACATGTAGAAGGTACGGGCAATGACCTTGATGAAGATACGCAGGAGCTGTTGCCTAGGCAAAAGGGGCTGAAGCATTTTTTAAAGTGCAGAATGGCCAGATAACATTTGGAAGTGACTCAGAGGACTCCCTAATTTACTAATTTGGCACAATCAGACTTTCAAGGCTCTGTTATAATAGCCAGTCTCAATAAAAGTAGTTTTAGCCTTCTTATAGAATCAGTTTCTGGGCTTGGTCCATCTAGTGAGGCTGGCACCACAGTTGCCTTCTATATACACTCAAGGAATATTTGCAACACTGAAAAAAAGCAAGGGCCAGGGACTCCTTGAAGTGGTCTGTTGCAGCACGCCATTTGATGGCCTTTTTCTGTTCTGCATTGTGACAAACGTCACTTCCGTAAAATTGGTCAGTGGAGAAGAAAGCTCTGAGCTGATAACAAGTTGAATAATTAGACTTGCTTCTTCAACCTCAGTTAAGTTGCAATGAGATGAATGTAGCATGATGTCACCACTTTCCAATTTCAACATTTGCACTTACCTTTAGGATTCCAGGCTCATGACTTTGATATGATTCTCCCCTTATCTATGTTTTTTAGAACTGGAGGCCTGAGAAAACAGGCCCGTGTCACGATGAAAACATTGACTGGGTGTGTTGAGAATCATTCCAATGTTTGGGCAACTCTGCTTTGTCCTGGCTAGAGACGCCAGTGGAATAAGGTGGGGTTTCATCCAAATGGCTGGTGCTCATTTATGCCCACTGGTGCTCATATATCATATACTAAAAATAAAAATGGGATGTATAGAATCATTCGTGCTGTACTTATGATCTTCTCAGCGGCATTTCATTGACCGCAGCTGGTAAGTAAGAGCTGGATAAGGGAAAGGCATTTAGTTTGTTCTAGAAGCAGAGTTTCTGGGCTTTCATTGTGCTGAACCCAGAACTGGCTCTCGGGGAGGGGGTTCTGGGCAAAATGGCCTCTGATAGGTCGCCTGTTGGACACGGGCACCTTCCTCCATGTGTGCCACCTGGTGGGCTTACTTCATACCAGCCAGCAGAAATCGACAGTGTTCCAAGAAGCCCCAGTGTGCCTTTGGTCTCACACAACTTTCCCAGAATGCTCCAGGAGGAACACTTTGTCAGGGGTATTCTGGGTTAGTAAAACGGTAGTTAAGCCCATCTACTGGTTTAAGGATCTCAGTAAAAAAAAAAAAAAAAGGTATTTTTAGAGAAGGAAGCAAGATAAATGCCTCTATTGGGCCCTCCAGGGCTTTGGTAAGTACCAAAGAAGGCCAGGTGCTGGTGCTGTCCTCTTTAGTTGATTTGTTCCTCAGGAATATGATGAATAGAGAGCTGGAGTTTTTGCCAATTTTCCATCCTGACGAGGAATCCATGAGGCTCAGAGATGCTACTTGTCAGAAGATCTGCAGCTGCTGAAATCCAATTGCTGGACTTGCTTGGTGCTGAGATGTTCTCCTGGACTTCAGCAAGCAACCTGGTAGCACCGCAGGGTCCCCGGATGCAACTGAAATGGTGCCATCCATATGAATAGCACTGGCCTTTGAAATGATGAAGATGTGAATGCTTCTGGCCCTCTCCTTACGCCATCCTTGGGGCTTTACAGCCGTGTTCAGCCGTACGTCATTTTGGAGGACTGGGGCAACTTCTTACTGGGATTGTACATATGGTATATCATAGTGTACATTGATTTTATTGCTTTTCTGTCATTTTCATTGTTAATTTTGATTGAGAGCCAGTGTGTGTAGTGGTAACCGTGAGTTCTAGTCCCGCCTTAGGCACAAAACCAGCTGGGTGACCTTGGGCCAGTCACTCCCTCTCAGCCCTGCGAAGAAGGCAATGGCAAACCACTTCAGAAAAACCTTGCCAAGAAAACTGCAGGGACTGGTCCAGGCAGTCTCCGAGAATCGGACACGATTGAACAGATTAGAAAAAATTGATCGGGGTTGAACTGTGCCCTGGTGGGGGGCTTCTTATAAACAAGAATGTTGCTTGTTTAATAAAAATGGCTGCAGCTGCTGAAATCCAATTTGGGGTCAATCTCTTCTCCCTGTCCAGTCCGCTGCCGCTGGCTTGATTACACAGCAATACTGATACTAATACTAATAGCAACAACATAAGATAAAGAATCCCCTTGCTATCCGTGCATAACAGGATCTTGAGTGGAAAGTGCTTGAGTTCAATGCAGCTTTAAAAGGAAGGGCGGAGGGCAGGGGAGGGTGACAAAAAAGTCCAGATGGTGCCCCACCCATGCACCTGAAGCCCTGCCCACTTTTTCGAGCAGCTGCCATCTTAACTCGGTTGACCTCTCTGTGGGTGCTGCTGAGAACAGCCCCTCTCGCTGGTGTCTGCACCTTCCTTGTGGTTTTCCAGTCCCTCCCATCAAAGGCATGTCCATGGCTGGCATCTGCTAATCTCAGGGAGGAGGAGGAAGAGGAGGAGGAGGGAGTTTCATGGACAAGTGACTCTTTGTCCTGCAAGGGCCCTTCCTGAGCAGCCCAACAAGCCATCAGGGAGTGGGGAGAGCATTCCACAGGATTGCCACATCACTGGGTGTTTCGGGAAGACTCACAATGACAGGTCTGTTGCAGAATATTATGTAATTGCTGTCCTAGATCCATTTTCTCATTTTCTACCTGAATTCCATCAGACCTGTGGAGTTAGCTTTCATTTTCCATGCAGAGCACATAATACATTATTCCTCCACTCACCGGGTTCCTTGCAGAGAAATGCCTTCCTACACCTCTAAAAGTGCAGGACGGGAGGATTTCCACAAGGAACTTCCCACCGGGACTCAACAAAATTGCCCTTGTGCACAGGTACTACAAAGGTGAGACTGTGGACCTTTTCTTAAATAGCTTCCAGATATCCTATCCCTTGCAAACCTAAGTGGGGCTACATCATCACCAGCCAGTCTGCTAGTCTTCGTCAGGGCTCAGTCAATAAACCTGATCCAGCAAACTGGGCTCAGGCGCTAAAGCAGGATGCTCACCGCAAAGGGCTGGAGGTGCCTAAATCCAAAAAAGGTATTTGGGAGGGGCCGCTGGAAGTCACAGTATCCTAGAATTGTAGAGTGGGAAAGAAGGGACCACAGGAATAACCCAACCCAATTCTGCAATGTGCAGGAAAGCCGGTTTCCTTATTTATGAGAGGTGGCTGTCCACGGCCTCAAAACCAGCCAAGGTGGAGAACTCACAGCCTCCATAGCTAGAGTCATTTCTGCACCAGACACACTGGGAGCAGCCACTGATGATCCCGACACAACATCGTAGGGTTTCCAGGAGAGATGCCACAGATTCCATCCATGACTGAAGCAGAAGTGAAATGGACAATTATGAAGGGAGGCGGCCAAAGATCTGCCATTCTGTGGGCAAAAGGCATCTCTGACCAAGAGACAATCAACTCACTGTGAATGGGAAGTGGCTGCCCAACTCAGAGTTAGTTGATCTGATTTTCTTGTAGAAAAGCAAACATATATTCAAATAGGAAAATAGTCATACGTCTTATGAGTAACAGCATATTCATGCACAACTATTTCTGCATATAGCTCGGTAGCTTCTCATTTTGCACATATGTTATGCAACAACATATGGACACAAAGCACACCAACCCTTGTATGCAGAATAGAATACAAATAGACGTGCATAGGGGACTCAGATACATACACACACACGTGCAAAAGGCTCTCACACACTAATATGAATGTGTGCATCAGGGGCACACCATATTTATTCATCTGACAGCGGCCACATTTGTGCGAATCCTTTAATTCGCAAGGTCCACAAATCTCATATTCCACAACATAGACAAAGTTCTGTACATGAGCATACCTCTCCAAAATACACCAGAGTTTTAAGAAATAAAATATAGGCAGAACCAGACACACACATGCAGCAATACGCAGGCAGGCGTAAAGTATGCAGAAATACTGAATACTGCAGTAATACCTGAGTTTGGGCATGTATTTGCGCAGAACATAGTGCGCGATGTACTAGAACATCTATGCATGACTCCTAAACCAAATGCATACAAGCACCGAGACAACACACAGTCATGTAGAGATTCACAAATGCACATTCCGTAAATGCATGTGTAAGCATGCACACTGCATGTGCAAAAACACACAGCCCTGCACACAATCCAAACTATATAAGCATGCACAAACATGCAGGAAATGGGTATGCAGCCCCCCTCCCGCATACATCTTTGTAGTTCTGCAGATGTTAAAGAGCAAAGTCAAAGTGGCTTGGGAAAAACTCTGCCACGTTCCTGCGTGTCCCACAGGTCCTTCCCCCCTGCCACAGCTACCATCCTTTGAACCTCCCACAGCATCTGCTCTGAGGGGAGAAGACACCTTTTGTTTGCATGGTGCAGCAGGTTGATATTGCTCTCCAAATCAATCTGCTGGAGCTTCTCATAGATTTTCCAGAGTTTAAATTAAACCTGGCTGCCCCATTTCTCCACCACAGCTGGAGATATCCTTGGTGGCATGAAGCTTCTGTGCATTGCTGGCTGGTTGCAAAGCCCTTGCTTGTGGTTGTGCAGGTCTCTGGTTTTTCTTGCCCCTGGAATCTGCATTTCTGGCTGCAGAGTCATTCCTTCCACTCTCTTCAGGTTACCTGGCCATCCAGGTGACACACCGGCACTTCTTGAAGGAGCTCCTGCTTTCTCTCCAATTTCTCCCAGATGGACAGGCTGCATTCCACTCATGATTATTCCAGGCTGGGCTGGTTCCTTCTGAGCGAACTCCTCTCATTAAGCTCTCTCCAGTTTCTGCAATTAGCCGCTGAATTGTTTGCCAGTATGAACGTGGCAAGCAATTATATAACAACAGCCTTTTCACTGACACTATAATTATCATTTCCAAAGCCAATGTGGTGCAATTCAAGCTTCAGAGTCCTTCATGCATCTGGGGTGGTTCTGGAGTCATTCATGTGATGTGAGGGCAGTTCTGATCAGAAACAGGAGTCCACTTTGCACCAGGGACACCTGCCTGGTGCACCAGGGACACCTGCCTGGTGCAATTCCCAAAGTCGTTAGATTGCCACAAAGAGACACGCCTCTGAGAAAGAATGGAGTGCACAGATAGGGAGATGTGGTTCCAGCTGCTGGTTCCTGCAGAAAACAACACCCCTTGTACATTGGTTTGGATGGTCTGAGAAGCAAATCATGGGGGCAACTGTTGATGAAAGAACCCTGACTCTCAAGATTGGGCCAGACAGGTTGATGAGGAAGAAGCAAAGGTGTCAGTAGGACCCAAGGATGAAATCTAGTAGGGCTTTGTTGAATCTAAGTTAGTTTTGGGATATCCAGTCCCAGTTAGTTCTGCACTGGCACCATGTTATTTGAAGAGAGAACACTCAGATGTTCTTCATTGTACAAGAGAGGCCAATTTTCTTCAGCAAACCATCACCTTCAAATTTCTTGAATCAGGAGGTGGCGATTGCCATAGTTAGACTGATGGAGGGAGTTGGCGGGACTTTTAAGATCACATTCACATAACACATTAAACTAGGTAACCATCATTTATGGAACAAAACTGAATTGACTAGGTTATGCACACTCCCAGCCATCAAACTTTATTTATCATCCAGAAGGACGGAGCCTCTGGGCAAGAAATGACCAAAACAAAAATCAGCTTTGGGCACAAGCTTTGGCAGGAGAACCTCAACTTCCAACCTGCATGGAGCTCTGAGTCTTGTTGAGGTTGTCCAGTAGTTGCAAAAACTTGGGGTGAACTGACCAGCACACATTCCAGGTGACCAGGAAAGAGCACCCCAAAATCAGAGCCCTGGCTACTCTGTGCCTTCGCTGTTTTTGTAGCACATTTTTTTAAAAGAATGTCAAGAGCTCTCCCAAAGCCCAGTGTGAGCCTCCAGGGTACTCTGACACCCATAGCCTGAGATCAAAAGAGACATGGTGCCACACAGGGGGTGGGTTGAAAAGCTCATGTGGAAGTGCCCTTTCAGGGGTGTCCACAAGCGGGGGTCAAAAATATCAAGGTGATGGTCCTTCTTCACATGCCTTTTCTCAGCCCAACCTACCTCATAAATGTTGTTGCAATGATTATGCTCCTGGAAATCAAGGTGAGCAAGACACTCGTGGTTCTCTATCCACATGCATTTCTCTGGCTTCCTTTTTTTTTTTGGCAAGTCCAGAAGGAAATGCCTACTAGATAAATCTAAAGCAAAGCCCGCTTTTGATGGACATGCAAAAAAAAAACAACCTAATTTTTTTTGGATATAAATACATATATTAGTCCAGAAGATCTTAAAGGTTAAAATACAATAAGAAACCAGAGATTTTTCTTCTGGGACTAATGGACAGTCAACTAGAAAAAACTCATGGAACTTTGTTTTTGTATATGGTAATTGCAGAACCCCCTTACAGACATTTTACATGAAATGGGGAAAAATGCACTTGTGGTTTTGATAATTAGAAAAAAAAATGGATAATTTAGAAACAAGTTAACTTTTTTTTGTAATCATAGAGTAAGAGATAATGTTGTAATTGTACTTATTTTGCTGCAAAGGAAATCAGAAGCTTCTTCTATTTCTTTTTATTCTTTCTTTATGCCCCTTTTCCCCTCCCTCCCTCCCTTCCTGTAATCTTTATTAGTTTGTGTTAGTTTTTAGGTTCTTTGTAAAACTCTTAATAAAATTTATATATAACACCCCCCCTAATTTTTAGCTGCTGGATCATGCTTTCTCCCCCTCCGCAGACACCCCTCAGCCAGTAAAGTATGCCATCATGTAATTTGCTGCTGAGCTCTAAAATAATATCCCTCTGTCAGGGGGAGATGGCCGGTGGCAAAATTAGATAGATAGATAGATAGATAGATAGATAGATAGATAGATAGATAGATGGATGGATGGATGGATGGATGGATGGATGGATGGATGGATGGATGGATGGATGGATGGATGGATGTAAACAATGACAGACGGCATTGCAAAAATCCAAAGATGTGTGAATTTCAAATGACAGACAAGTCTGAGTTCAGAGTTTGGCTGGAAAATGCACGAACAGGTCAGTTCAACAGAATTTTATCAGTCCCTGGTTTGCAAATAAGGGGAGCCCTTCTAGGAATTTGAACACACTCAGGGATGTCTGCAAAATGGAGTTTTAATCGCATCTTGCAAACTCCCCTGAATACACTACTGATCCTGAACGGTTCTGGTGAGGGTGCCGCTGTCCATATCTGGCTGGCACTTCTCTTGTTTCCTACTCTGGATTGTCCTCCTGCTTAGCCAAAGACTCTCCGTCTCACTGGGGTTCCGATCTCAAACTTTTATCCTAGCTGCAGATCCCCGTCCTCTAAGGGAGCTATGGAGTGCTGGATTGTGAGGGGTCTCCTGTCTTTCCTTTATATGGTGCAACAACAGCAACAAGGAGAACAAGCGATGGAGTCATAAACACGGGGAACATAAAATCCAGACGGTTGAAAGGCCTGGAGACTCACAACTGCACCGGCCTTGCTGTGCAGGCCAGAAGAGCAGTTCTGCTGTGGATGGCATGAAGTAGCTTAGGGCGGCAGCACACGGGGGCAGCACCTAGGCATCATGGCTGCTGTGCCTTGTGCAAGTTGGTTAGGGCCTTGCTGCTGTGACTGCTGAGCGTGTCTGAGAAAGTTCTTGCCTTCTGTGGCTCACAGTTCCGGGAGAACAGATTTAATAACTGCTGCACCAGAATGTCTAGGGATCAGCTTGAGCTCTGCCTCCCGTATCTATCTCATGAATTATTTTAGATTGCATTTATTTTTCTTACACCTATGCTTTAGAAAAAGACAGAAGAAACAAAAACACAAACTGGAGAGCTAATCAACACCAGTGGTTCATCCCAGCCTGGCTCACTCATGTGGCACACCCAGCCTGTTTCTCCCACCATTTTTTTCCACACTACTTTGATCTTGGCTCATGCAGAGATTTAGTTTGTGGATGTGCCCAGTTTAGCAATATTTTAACTCTTACCAGTACAAATAGTTTGAAAACTGTTCTGCAACTTTGATTGGATTTCTGCCTTGGGCACAGGGGTGGGTGGGAAGGAAAGGGAGGGTAGGAAATCAGTAATTGCTTCCTCCTCGGCCATTATTTTTCTTTGTGCACCGACACAGAGGTGAGCAGTTGTGCAATCTTTATTTTTAAACTTAGCTAGCTGCAATATACATTCTGTTTTTAAACAACATGACAGCATGAATGAAGAGGAACTAAAACTACAGTGTGAATTGGTTGCTGTGCAGCAAGGGACACGACTGGGTTCCACTGGAACTTGCATTCTAGTTACAAAAATGTAAGAATTCACTTCCCTTTCCCCCACAATAAATGCAAATTATGAGATGGCTAAGACCACTCAGCTAACTTCTCCAGCTCTTATAAGATTATGCCTGAATGTCTACCCATGAAAGGTGAAAGGTCCCCTGGGCAAGCACCGAGTCACATCTGACCCTTTGGGGGGATGCCGTTTTCGCAATGTTTTCTTGGCAGACTATAGAGCAGGGTGGTTTGCCATTGCCTCCCCCAGCCGTCACCTTCCCCAGCAAGCCAGGTGCTCATTTCACCAACCTCGGAAGGATGGAAGGCTGAGTCGACCTGAGCCAGCCACCCGAGAGAGAATCCAGCTTCCACTGGGATTGAACTCGGGTCGTGGGGAGAGTTTCAGTTGCAATGCTGCCGCCCACCACTCTGCGCCACACGAGGCCAAGTCTACCCATAGTTCCCATTATAAATATAATGGATGATGTGATTTTCAAAGAGGAAGAGGAAGGGAGGGAGGGAGGTGGTGCCTTAGCAAAAGGGGCCAGTCCCCATTTCAGAGAACACTTTTCTGCTGGAAACTGGCATTCTGTCTTTGCATATCAGAAGACCCCTGCCGGATCTGGATGGGGTCCATTGATCCCAGCAGTTTCTTTCCAACAGCAAGTAGACAAAGTAAGCTGTAAAGGCAATTTTCCCTGGTTATTTTCTGAATCATTATTCAGTTGCTTAGCTGTATTGGATTCTTTGCAACCCAATGGACACCATACACAAAATTGTCTGCCAATAAGCCTGTCTGCCTGCCTTCCTCTTTTTGAGTTCTTGTAAGCTCATGCTGATCAAATCCGTGATACTATTTAGTTATCATATCCTCCTTTTTTATCCTTTTCAATTTTTCCAAGCATCAGGGTCTTCTCAAAGACATTTGCTTCCACATTATGTATCCGTAATTGCCAAACTTTAGATTCATAATTAGTGCTTCCGGTGAACTATCTGGTTTTACTCTATCCAGTATCGTCTGTAGCATTTCATGTGCCAAGTAAATTGCCTTTTCTGCAGGCTATGATAGAAGGAAAAACTGCCCTCCACGATTGATCCAACCAGATAATAATCCAGAGAGATCACTTGGGGTGGGGGAGGAATCCACGTGCAAGGAAGGATCAGCAATGCTCTTCCTTAACCCATTCAGCCTTGTGGCTGCACATTTTCACTACACATTTTCACTACAGCTTAGTGAAGCAAGTACCTTTCCAGCAAAGGAGGCACCACCCCACCCAGGGAGTAGCTCCCAATGTCATTCACTTGGAATGCTCAGCTTTTTAACTAAGGTGCAACACTGCAGACTGGGAAGTGAGATGCAAAGGAGGACAAAGACACCCATCTGGCCCCATTCTTGCCACAGGTGCCTATTAGTTTGTGGGCTTAGGCCTGCCTCCTTGGAGCAGCCCAGCTCTCACGTGGAACTCAACAGACGCTGGCTTTGGGAAGCTGTCGTTCATGGGTGCAGGACCCATCGAAGCAACCCGGAAAGAAGGGCTGTGGCTTCTTCATTTGCTGGCTACGTTTCCCCATGGCCTTCTCATTTGCAAGGAGATGGGAGGAAAGGGCAATGAACATAAATATGGCCACTCAGAAAGCAGGGACATTTCTTGAGGAACAAGACACACACACACGGCACAGGGAAGGGAGGGGACAATCTTGCTTATACTTCATGTGGGGGATTGTTCATAGCAGGGTTTCTCAACCAGGGTTCTGGGGTTCCCTAGGTTCCACGAGAGGTTCCCTGGGAGATCACAAATTATTTAAAAAGTTATTTCAAATTTGGGCAACTTCACCTTAAAGAGGTAAGTTTCATTATTTATTTTTAGTTTAGGAACACTGTAAATGCATTTATACAGGCCTACCCATGAAACAGATATAATAATTTCGTCACTTGTGCCTGGTATTTGAGCCTGAATGTGCAGAGGTTCCCTGAGGCCTGAAAAATATTTCAAGGGTCCCTCCAGGGTCAAGAGGTTGAGAAAGGCTGGTTCATAGAAATCAGCTGAGCAGATTTGGGTGTGCATTTGATGCAGAGGCTCCGAGGTCACGAGCCCAGACAAAACCGTAGCCGGAACTTGAGACCCTTTGTTCTGTACTTGCCCCTTTTATGTAATGTCAGTAGGGCAGTGGGCTACTTCTAATGATTCAAGATTTGTTTTAGAATCAAGAAGACAAATTAGTGGAAAGTGTCACTATGAGGGCAAGGTCCAATATAGAAGTAGGCTATAGGATGAGCTCCAGGAAATTATGATATGATCAACCACACTGGCCCCATTAGGGCACCAGAATGTAAACTCCCCTTTTATATTTGTTTGCTTCTTGGATGTTCACCAAGCCATGTTTAAAAAGATCCGGCTTCGCATGTTGTATAAACCAGGCCGGAGATGGTGACAAAGTTAGCACTCTTCAAGGTTACAAAGAGAAGTCAAAGAGAAGAGGCTTTTCAACTCTCCATAGGAACAGCTGTCTGGGCGGGTGGAATAGGGCTTCTTCACTGAGTTGGGCTCAGTGACTTTAAGGCAGTGTTCCTCAACCTTGGCAACTTTTAGATGTGTGGACATCAGCTCCCAGAATCCACACATCTTAAAGCATGCTGGCTGGGGAATTCTGGGAGATTTATTTATTTATTTATTTATTTATTTATTTATCCAATTTATATGGCTGCCCATCTCAACAAGTGACTCTGGGCGGTGAATGGAATTAAAATAAAATAAAAACAATTCCAAACATTACAAAAGTTAAAATACAAAGCCACCAAGGAACAACAAACCCAAGTCACTAACAATTGACATCCACACATCTTAAAGTCACCCAGGTTGAATAACACTGCCCCTCTGAGCTCTGGGAGCCTTTGAATTTCTGATGGTACTCACTGAAAAAGTCCTCTAGATGATGCTGGGCTGTTTCTCCTCCATGTGTGACAAACGCATGGACCAGAGCTGCAAAATAGCATTTGATAAACTCAGGTGAGCTGTGGGTTCTTAGATGGCGATTTTGGAGGTTAATATTGTTTCCCCACTATCCTTTTGTCTCCTGTTAAGGTCATGTAACAGAAACCAGGTGGCTTCTTGACTGTGTCTTGCCGTCTCCTCTTCTCTGCTATCATAGCTGCCCATTTCTTTGTCCCTTTCTCTGGGCCCAGGCTGCACTTCCTCTGGCTGCAGAGAAGAGATGCCTTCTTGCTATTGGTTTACATGGAAAATCTGAAGAATGGGATTGCATAACAAGAAAGAACCAGTGCAGTGGGACCAAGTTAGTCCAGAGACGAGTAATGGGCTTCTACTGCTGCATTACCCTACCCAATGGGGCAGATCATTCTGCCACCCTTGCAAATCTACTTAGCTCTATCCAGGTACTTGCGGAATCTGATAATGATCTTTTTCCACCACCTTTTCTCATGGGATAACTCATGCCCTCTACTTCCATGATGGATTCTGAATCATCAGATCTTCAGAGTGCCAGAAAAGGAGGGCAAATCTTGAGTCTCCCCAGCTCACCTGTAAGCAGATAATCCTGCCTAAGAGAGGGCAGGTGCTAGAGAGATCCAGCCAGCCAGAAGTCCAGAAAAAGAGACTCAGAAGTCATCTCTCCTTAAGACCAGCTCAAACCACTTGCAACAGAGTCCATGGCAAGAGTCCTGTGGGATTCAGTGAGCCTCTGGATTCCTAGGTTTTTGACTCTCCAAGAAAGTCTTGAAAACCTTGGATATATGTTGGAACAAGGCATGTTTTTGGTGACCAGGTTTGGATGGCATGGTCTTTGTTTCAAACAGTTGCTCGCTGCTCAATTTAAAACATAACTTAGTTGGCCTCACTTGGCTACCTTAGGGTTAAAATTAGGTTTAGAGTTGGCTTGCCTTGTCTTGTCTGCAACTCTGAGTCAGCTTCACCAGGCCCTTTCTAAGCCTGGACCCTTGCTTACTGCTAAACTCAGGGACTTTTCCCACTACCCAGTCAAACTGTTTTCCAATCATCTTGGAGTCAGCAGAAAATTCTGCCAGCCCAGACTGTGCTGTCCTCACTTCCAATCCCCATGTTGCTTTCATTATCTTTGGGTCCCTCAAGTGCACCTAACTGTGGCATGAACATGCCCTGGCAAACTCTTGTTTCTGCTGGCTTCTCATGATATTGCCTTCAACTCATCTCTACCCCATACACAAGACAGCCTTAGGTGGTCTTCATTTATTCTTCAAGAACTGTTTTGATGGGGTCACAGTCAGGTGATCCCTTGGGGAGGGGTGGGCTCAGCTCAATGCTTATTGGCCATTCAAGGCTGATGCAGGTATGCCCCCTCCCTTCCAGTCCCTTGCTAACTGGAATCTCTCTCTCCTCCTATCAGATCTCCAAGCCAGTTTCCAGCAGAGACCTGGATAGGCCTGAATAGCAGCTGACCAGTAGCAGTAGAGCAGAAGGTTGTGAAGAAATGGCCTTAGGGATGGGGAAGGAAGGAGGGAACTGTTACGGGGGAGTTTCAGAGAAGATTATTCAGTCTTGAGAAGGGGGAAGGCATAGAAAGAAATTCAAAATTATCCTATCTTGATTTTGTTTGGTATAAAATGGAGTAGACACAAACTCTGGCAGGCTTGCAAGATTCTGCTGGTCTTCCCTACAACCATAAAGAGCATTCCTGGGATCCCTGCCACACCTGTTTCTTGAGCTGACCTACCTTGAAGGGCTGACATACATGTGCAGAAAGAGAGATGGGTCTCTCTCTGTTACTTTGTGCTGTAACCCACTCACTCTCAGGGCTGGATTAAGGCTAAGGGATGCCCTAAGCAGTGCCCCAAAATGGTGCCCCCTGGCACTATTGCTTAACTGACAAGACATTAAGACACAATTAGTGCAGAAAACTAAAGTTGAGAGTTGAGGGTAGCAGTGAAAAAGTTAAGGGCATGATAGCTAGAGGAAAAAACTCCGTGTTGTCCCCCTTCCCTTGGTGCCCTAAGCACCTGCTTATTTTGCTTAATGGTTCATGCAGGGCTTCCATCCCTGCATCTGTCAGCTGCTTTGAACATGGGTTTACCGCTCTTCTGGAACAGCAGTAAGCCCATGCTGAACGCAACTGAAACAACAGCTAACATGCAGGATGCAGTGGCAGAGAGAGAGATGAAATGGCTTTCTCTCTCTCAGACACACTCACACATACACAAACACACATATGCACACACATACACACTAATCTCTCCACTGTTAGGGGCTGTCAGCTCTTCAGACTGATTCAGGCCCCTAGGCTGGAAAGTGGCTCAAAGACTTGGGGGATCTGTATCTTCCTCTCTCTCCCTTCATCTCCCAATGCTCCCAGGCTGGGCAGTTGATCTGGAGGCTGGAAGACGATGCAGGTGAAAGCATGGGGGGCAGGGGGACAAATTTTGTGGGTCTAGCCATCTGTCAAACCATTGCCAATCAGAGCAGATGGCAGGTGGGTGACAAAGCCTAGCATACGTATTTGCCCACTTGGAGGCTGCCCTTGGACAGTGTCAAAATAAGCAGGGGGGGGGACTACTTTTACACTGTTTCAGCCCATAAGAACTTCAGGCTGTCTCATCCCTGGATTGTGGACAAGACAAGGGCGAAGTCCTAAGTGTTACTAGGGCATGATTATGGTTAGATGCTAGTTGGGCCCCATCTTACATTTGGTGGCCTGGATTCTTGCTTCTTGCCAAATGTAGACTTAGTTTGGCCTGGCCTCCAATTCTGGAAGGCATCAAAGAAACCCAGATTACACCGGGCTCCTAGACCTCCTCAAGGGCAGGATGAACCTAGTTTATTGGAACTTAATATTTTTGGCAGCTGGTGAATTTCTTGCTAGTTTTGGGACCAAGCTTCTGCTTCTTGAAAAGGAAACTGTAGCTGAAGGGCCCCAGGTGAGAGTGGGGCTGAGCTAAAAGTGGCACTCACTGAAAAAGGAAGTGGTGGGTGCGCTGAACAAGGGGGTGGGGAAGTTTCCTGTGAAAGCTGGGGGAGTGAAGTTTTCTACAACTGAAATGAAGCAGAATTACCAAAGCCAGGGAGAAGGAGTTGCAGGCTGACTGAACTGCTGGAGGATATTACATCATGCTTGGATTTTATTTTTTATTTGGGTTTGGTTTTATTTGGTGTTAAGCGGGGGCGATCTCTCCTTTTCCCTTGCTGTTTTTGGCTGCGGTTCTTCATCTAGTAACCTGCATCAGGTCCAAAAGATTTCAGTTAGCTCGCTATTTCGGAAAGGGGAAGAGAAATGTTTGAAAAAAGAAATATATGAGGCGCACGGCCAATGGAAGGGATCTCGTGTGCCCAAGCGATGGCTTTGCACGACAAGCTGCCAATATAACCTTGTTTTGGTTTGGCAGGGTTTGCAAACAGCTGACAGATGTTTGTTGGTCGCTCAGACGTCTCCACACACTGAATGGAAGGAATGTCTTTGTATCACCCGGGACGAGGAATTCTTAGTCGTGACAATGTTGCTGGGAACACTGGGGTGCCAGGCTTTTTAACAGGGTTTGGGCTCATTGGCACCCAGAAAAAGATCACAGCTTCTTAGATGGCTTGATTAGTTGGGAAGGGTCACTGATCAAGACGGTGGCCTCGCCATCCTGGGTTTTAGATCTCATGTTTTATATTTCAGAGTTTTTAGTTTATTTGTATAGGTATATTTTATAACGTATCTCTTTTAATCGATATTTAATTTTTTACTGTTTTAAATTCACTTGTAAACCACCCAGAGTCATTGCTGAGATGGGCAGTGGAAAAATGTGATGATAGATAGATAGATAGATAGATAGATAGTTACAGTATAGTATGTCCAGGAAATCCAAGGGTTGTCTGCTAGAGCAGGGTTCCTCAAACCTCAGCAACTTTAAGCTGTGTGGACTTTAACTCCCAGAATTCCCCAGCCAGCAAAGCTGGCTGGGGAATTCTGGGAGTTGAAGTCCGTACAGCTTAGAGTCGCCGAGGTTGAGGAACCCTGTGCTAGAGAGACAAGTTGAAATAACATGCAGGAACCAACTGATAATATATTAAAAATATCTGAGTGGCCACTGGACTGCATTGGACCAGCCCTACCACCTCCCAGGAAGACTCCTGGAAAGGGTGCCTTCTGACGCGGTCAGCACAGGGAAGGGACAACGAAGAAAGGTTTCTTGGTGGCCCAACCCAGACATGGTCTTTTGACTGGGAACTCTAAGAGTTATTGTCCTGGCAGATCTAGAGGGTGTAATGGGAAGAAGGAATGACCTTGAGGAACAGAAGTAAGAGCCTCAAGCATGACAACAGTCAGATAAAAGAAATTTGAGCCTGGAGCAGAAATGTAATTTGAGAAAGCGTCTCAGGCTTGACCCTCCCTAGTTCTCACAAAGATAAAGGGAGGGAGGGGAAAGTGCATTCAGACTTGCCAGGTTCTGTCACCATAACTTATAATAAAAGTAGGATTAGCCTGCATGACTTTGAAGTTTCCTAGACTGGTCTACCTTAAAGGGCTGACAAAGGGCAAGTATTTGGGGAAAGGGGCTTTAAGTGGACAGCACCAGAAAATGTACAGGAGAGTTTTCTCCCTCTACTTTCATGTGGAGCCTTCAGAATTGTAAAACCTACCCCAGAACTGTATCTTAAAGTTGCTTCATCAGTGGGTGATCATCAATGGCTGATATGTTTACAAGTCTCATAAAAGCCAATCAGAGCATGGGTGTGAGCAGTTCAAACCTGTTTAGAATTGAGAAGCATAGACGTGATAGTAACTGTACACAAATAAAATAAATGTTTGGGTAGTGGGGCAACTGGATGGTCCCTCTCTTGAGGATGCTCCACCATAAACAAGTTTAAAAGAGTTGCTGGATTCACAAGGCACGCAGTCAGTCACAAGGTGGCTTAACCTGACCATGCCTGGATCCCTGCACGTTGAACCACAAATCGCCCCGTCTCATTTTACCCACCCTGGTGGGTTACGTGAACCAGTCCACAAGTTGGTGTCAGGGAAAGTCATGGATATGGTCTTGTGGCAGGAAAGAAAAGCGATCCATGTTAAGTGGAGTCCAAACTTTCACAGGGGCCTGACTTCCTCCAATACCTTAGGTGCCTGAAAATAAAACGTTGCATTTTAACTTCTTATTTATTTATTTTTCTACCAAATGTATTCACTGCCCATCTCACTCAGAGAGTGACTCTGGGCAGTGAATTCCCCCAGCCAGCTTTTTCGAGATCCATTTCATCCGTGAGCATTCACAAAGCATGGTAAAAAAAGACTGCCTCGATGAGGTGGTGGAAGCTCCGCCCATTTTTAATGTGCATTGCGCACATAAAAATGGGCAGAGCTTCGATCGCCCTGCTGGGGCCATCTTGACTTTTTTGACCATACTCTGTGCAGCCCACCTCTGTCCTTTCTCACGTTCTCTCACCTCTCTCTCCTCGTTTGTCCCTTCTTTCCTCTCCCACTATTTTGATGTGGTGTAGTTAAATTTTTCACAGTAATAATTATGATCACAACAATCTTCCCTATTCTAAGGCAACTCCTGACAAGGGCTTGCAACCACCCTGATTCCACAGCCTCTCCTGTCCACTTAAGTGTCCTGCGTTCCTTTAGCTTCGCACCCACACTTACTTTTCTGTTGTATGCCCAACAAAACCTTTTTCTTTCCTATTTTTGGTGGACATCTTTTTTCGGCCCCCACAAACCGAAAACAGGTCTGTTAGCTGTTCTTCAGATAGCCTTTAATCCCTGGTCCCTTGACTGACCTTGCCTGAATTCACCTTGGTTGACATCCTTCTTTAAAACACGAAGGTAGCCGCTGTTGCAGCATTTTGTGTGAAGCAGGCCATCCGGTGAAGCTATAGTGAGGCTGCAACGGGGGGGGGGGGGGGCAAGGAGGGCATGTGCCCTGGGCACTGCGCTGCTGAGGGGGTGCCAAAATGACAAAATCGTTAGTTTCTTAGAAGGACCCTGCTCTGCTTGCAAATCACAGAGAGCTTCCAGCCATCGGGGTTTTTATCATATTTATTTTATTGTGTATTATGGTGTTTTACAGTTTTATATTTTTATTCATGTTTTATTGTAAACATAATAAAACGGTGATAAATCTAATTAATAAATACATAAATAATAATAAATAAAATAGTATTTTTATGCTGAATGGGGGTGGGGTGCGGAATCCATGTTTGCCCCGGGTGACACAGACCCTAGTTGCGAGCCTGAGCTATAATGTGGCTTATTCGCACAAAGCATATTATGCAAAGACAGCCATTGTCTTTTTTAAATCTTGGCTTATGGTTCAGTGTATTCTGCGAACCCAGCCATTTTGGGCACGAGAACGGACCTTGCGCTGTACAGAACAATGCAGGGTTTTCCTCAGCCATCCAAATAGGCTGGCTTTTGGTTTCAACACTTATTAGACACTCATAATGAGGACTGTGACTCACGCCCTTGTCATCTCCCAGGGAGACTACTGCCATTTACTCTACATAGGACGACCCTTAAAGACGACCCAGAAGCTGCAGCTGGTAGAATAACACCTGTCTTGTGGAAGCTGAACTTTTGGGCCCAGTTTAAGGGGTGATGGTTCCCTATAAAATCCTGTATGAGTTGGGTCTTTTTTACCTTCAAGAACATTTGCTCCCATCAGAATCTGCAAATGTCCACCCTCCAGGAGATGGGGGAACAGGGACCCAGAGGATCACCTTCTGGTAGCAGCACGGAAGAGCGTTTCCCCAGAGTTGTTATCCCCACTCGCATTTTATCATGCTGAAGGCAGTAAAAACAGTGCCCTTCCACAGGAGCATTGGAATGGAGGACACCTGGTGTACAACAGTGATTGGAATGCATTGCTATTTTGTTGAAAGGACTTGTCATGTTTTTTTAAAGATCTGTAAGCTGTCTAGAATCTGGTGAGTAGGCCTCATCTATATTCTTGCAAATAATAAATAATCTTGGATGCTCCCCATGGAACATCATCTTGCACTTCCCTATCCTAAGAAATCCCTTGCAAGCCACCTGGGCAGAGCAATGGGTGACTCAGTGTCTGCCACGCCACCTGCTGGTGGCAGGCCAGGCTGATCCCTTGTGCCAGCTTCCCCTTTCTGCCTAGGGGACTCTTCCTGAAAAGCCCAGCCTGTTCTTGCTTTGGACATGTCCTAAAACAGCAGGCAACATGTGAGAAAGGAACCACAATGCCTAAATTCAGAAGACCCTGACCCTGTCAGCCCTTCAGGGTAGGCCAGGTCAGGAAACAGGCACGGGAGGGATTCCAGGAACACCTTTCATTGTATTAAGGTAGAAGAACAGAATCTTGACCGCCTGCCCCAGTTTCTCTCTGTCCATCTTATACTGAGCAAGATCAAGGGGTTATTTTGAGTTTCTTTCTCACCCCTCCCTCTTTCTTGGGACCGAGACATCTGTTTTGCAAGTCCCCCCTGAACGTCTCACTATTTCCTTCCCCCTTGAATGGCTCTCTCCTTCCTTCCTCCAAGTCAGCTTGACATTCCTTTACACCTCAAGTGGTTTGCAATGGATGAACATTGTGCGCCCAACTGGTTTTTGTTTTATTTATTTAAATACTATTTGGCTGTTGCCTGCAGTAAAATAAGCCGGCCAAGTGGGCTCACAGTGTAATTCGGTACAGTCCGAAGGTCAGCACAGATAGCAGCCTGGGCAACATGGCCAAAACCAGGAGAACCGGGAGGGTCCCAGGAGCACCTGGCTTCCTTGCTAGTTGATGTGACATGAAAAATGACTAAACCAGAAAGCTGATTCTCACACACACACACCCATCACGCAAGAGGGGACCTTCAATAACTTACATCAAATAAGAGCCACAAAAATAAACAGCTCTGGAGTGAATGACAGAAGAAACGTGTTCTTACAGCTGCCTTTTGCATGTTTCTATCCAGAACGCAAAACCCGTACATTTCTGGTGCAGATCGTCCTGGATTATAAAGCCCATGTTTGATTACACACCTGGATAAAGCCAAGCCTCCATGGATGCGGCAAAGGCAAGAAACTGGGTTGTGTTCACACGTTTCACCTGGGTACTGAATTAACCTGCATTTATGCAACACAGTGAAGCAAAGCTACCCAGGCAGGATTCACACAACTCCCCACAAATCTAACCCAGGTTAATACTAACCCACCCTCTTGCTTTCTTTACTTAGAGCTCACCACTTGCTCAGACCTGAATGGGATTGGGGGGGGGGTCCTCAGGAATTGGGGCAAGGGAACGGGGGGCCAAGGGAATGCCGGGCTGTCGGGAGGAAGAAGAAACAGCAGTCAGCTCCAACTTGAAACCACCAATCTCTGTCACGAGGGAATTATGCCAATGCCCCCTAAATTGGGTATATTTGAGAATGGTCTGCCCCCCCACACTTTTAAAAGAGAGCTTGTGGGAGGACCGTATAGAAATGGGGGTTTTCCAGAATGAAACTGAAGGTAAGATCATTTGGTGGAGTCACTTGAAAGAGTATTCCACTTTCCGGAAGTGAAAGGCAAGTGTCCCGCAGGAACTGGGTCCAGCCAATTCCTAACCCTAAATGCCCAGGCAGAAGTCACCCCCCCCCAAAAAAAAAACACCAAGCGACACTCCGTTGTCAGAAAGCATCGGATATGCAACAGGCCCATGCTCTGGACCAGGAATCTTGCTCCAACGTCGACAGCGCTTAGGCTCGTTATTAAGCGAGAGGCGAAGACAACCTGCGGGAAACCCGGTTCAGACGTGTTGGTAGCTCCTTCCGGGAAGATGCCCTTCAAAGCCCCCCCCCCGGAACACCAGCCCTCTCACGACCTTTCCAGGCGCATCTCCGTCTCCAGCGCAACATTTCCCTTCAACCCACCCCACGCCCGCGGTTGCTCCTCGGGAGCGCATCGCGCCACCGGATCGCTAGATTCACGTGTCTGCGAGCGGAGGCGCGCGGCCAGAAGGACCCGCCTTTCCGCGGGGGTGTGGGGGGGTGATTGGCCTCCCGCTGCATTGGAGCCGTCATCCCTTGGGCACCCGGGCACCCACGTCCGCGGGTTGTCTGTAAAACACAACACAACCCAACCCAACTCAACTCCCCACACCCTCGCATCGGCACCGGCGGGGAGTTGCACGCCGGGCTCCCGCCCCGCTCCCTTCCAGCCCGCCCCCCGCCGCACGGGAGGGGCGGCGCTGGCCAGGGAGTGCCTCGGTGACGCGGCTGCCGTCTCCGGGCCGGCGGGGCGGGGCCCGGCGGGCGATTTAAGCTCCCTCCCCGCTGGCGGGAGGCAGAACTGGCGAGGGCAGCCCGGCTCGCGTCGGGGAAGAGAGCCGTCGGGATCGCTGCGCCCCGCTTGGCCTCCCGGTGTCCGCCGCCGCCCGCCCTCGCCGGCATGGTGATCGAGGACGTGGTGCCGCTGGAGAGCTCCGGCCTGGCCGCGCTGCTGCGGGACCCGCGGGAGAGCGGCCGCACGCTGGTGCTGGACTGCCGGCCCTTCCTCGCCTACTGCCAGGCGCGCCTGCGGGACGCGCGGCCCGTGCACTGGAACGGGCTGCTCCGGCGGAGGTCCCGCGGCCGGAGCGGCGTCAGCCTGGAGCGGCTGGTCCCGGACCGGGCGCTGCTGGCCCGGCTGCGCACGGGCGAGCTGGCGCACCTGGTGGTGCTGGACGAGGCCGGCGGCTCCGCCTCGGCCCTGCGGCCGGACAGCCTGGCCAGGCTGCTGCTCAGCGCGCTGCTGCGGGAGGAGCGAGCCGGGACGTCGCACATCTACCTGCTGCAAGGTGAGGAGCCGGCCCGGCCCGGCCCTCCTGGCGCGGGGCTCGGGGCAGGACGGGCGGCGGGGCCCGCCGCGGCTGCGTTCGCACGACCCGCGGGACCCGGGCTCTGAAGGAGTCAGTAGCCCTGGCCCGCGTTGGCGTTGGCGGCTCCGAACTGGGTTCGTCCAGACAGCCAAAGCGAGGTTAACGGAACCCGCGAGAGGAGCGTGTGGGGTGAATGCCCGTGCTGGGTCTCTCCCTGCCCTGGTTGTGTGAATCCTGACTGAAGGAAAAGGAAGGCCAGCAAAAGTAGTAGCCGCTGATGCCGGGATTTTTCTTTTAAGAGGTTGTGCGTAAAAGGGCCAGAAATGAAAGGCTTGGGAAAAATAAGGAAAGAATGCCATCGGCTTCAGCTAAAGGGGCAGGATGGGATTATTCCCCGTCCCCTGAAGATAATATTATTAGGCAACAATAACCAATATCTAATAACTTAATATTCTACCGTTAACTGACTTTCATTTGGAACGCCTTCGATGGGCTACCTTTGTCTTTACACACACAGGCTGGGTTCACACCACACACTAAATCCTATACCAGGGTTCACCACACATTGTACCATGGGTTAACATAACACATATGCCTAGACAGGTAGCTCTGTTCTGGCTTCTGGGACAACGTGGTTTGTACAACCAGCTCAGCCGATGGTTGGTTCCTCACCCTCTGACCTCAAAGTACCCAAGTGGGCAAGCCTAGTGAGACAAGTTGTGTGAACTCAGCCTTTCTCAAAGACACCTTCAACGAAAGACAGAATGGGGTGCATCTGCTGAGTGCTGGTGATGGTAGGACTCGGTCTCACCTTTAAGGGTGAGAAATTCTTACAGAACTAAATCATGATGGTTATCAGGGTTCTCCACAGAGCATGGTCAAAAAAGTCAAGATGGCAGCCGTGGTGGTGTGATTGATGCCCCGCTTGTTTTTTATGCACGTCGCAGCTTCGATTGTACCATCATGGCTGCCGTCTTGGCTTTTTCGCCTATATTTACTGTGTGGACACCCCGACAATTACATTTGCTTAGCTGTCTTACCATAATATATTTTAGAAGTTTCCAAATTTGGCTGACCCATGCAATAATTTTCATCAGAACATTGCTTCGTACTTGGTTTTCTTGTAAACCTCCATTGCTCCTGTAAACTTTGAGTCAGCAGCATCTTCAGTTGGGGTAATGTGCAAGTTTTTATTATCTTCCAACCATAAATGGGTTTTGGATTGTGTGGAGCCTCATTAAAAGGCGCCGACGCCCAATCTCAGCAAAAGTGGAGTAGCAGCACCGGATTTCAGGCTGGCCTGTTTCATTCTGATTTCCAAGGAGACTTCTGCCGGATCTTGTAATAGGAATTAAATTGCCCCGATCTGTATTTTGGGGCATCTGCAGGGGTGCTTTCCACAATCGAGCATAGGTGTGAATTACACCATTTCAGGCTCATGGTGTGCCTGTCTACGGGACTTTGTGACTTGCTTCTCCGCTTGGTCCTTCCTCTGTGAAGTGCAGAAGTCACGTCCTGAGGCCCAAAGTGCACAAATGAAAAACAGCACGCACCAGCAATCTTCGTGCTATCCTAAAATGCTTTTGCTCCTACTCAGTGGGTCAGAGCACTCTGCAAGCATCAGCTGTGGCCCATCCTTGTAACTACGGAAGCGCATAAAACTGCACTTCGGAATAAAAATGTTCCTTACCCGTTCTGAGTCTTTCCCCTGGCAAATCTTGGTCATTAAGAAGGAACCGAGGGCTGCTTCCAGCAGAGTCTGATGCTTTTAGGTGTGAACAAAGGATGTCCTGCTTACGGCTAACCAGGTTCCCCCTGCTGAAGAGCATTGCCTGGGAGGGTGCTATTATATTATATGCCGCTTCCCAACTGAGCAGCCTTCTTCCTTCCAATGTCTCTCATCTAGGTGGCTTTGAGCACTTCCAAGCCAACTTCCCAGAACTGTGTGTGGTGGCGCCACCTTCTCTGGCGCCTTCCCCAGCCTTGAGAAGCCCTGAAGACAGCGGTGGCCCAGAAGTGGTGACTCCCTTGTATGACCAGGTAGGCTTCTGGACTGGGAAGGTGTAGACCAAATGGGTAAGAAGGAGAGCAGCTGACACGCCTGTAATCCCCCAAGCAAATATTTTTAGAAATTAGTCTTCTGGACTCCTTAATTAAACTGTCTAGACCTCACTAGGTGAGTAATCCCTGGTGAGATGCTTGCTTGCGTGGTGGAATACAACTGACACGGAAGAAGGATTATGTTTATTTAACTTTATTTGTCCACCCTTTCTTTAATGCTTGGAGGTGGTCAAACCAGAGCTTGGATTTTAGCTGTCACATCTCACAATCAGTTTTAAATCAATTAATTATGTTTTAATTGCCTATTGCAACAATCTCCGTGCAGGAGATGACCAAGGGGCTATGAAGGGTTGCCTCTTCGTGTTTCCTCCTTCATGGCCTAACTGCAGGGTATACCAGAACCAAAATATTTATTAGAAAAATAAAAATCCATTCAATTCTCAGCTGTCATCCATTCATTAATTTAATCTCCAGCTGATGAATTATGCTACTAAATCCAGCTGCCCTAAATAGTAACACTTCTTCTTTCTAACACTTTGAGGTTCCTTCTTCTCGTTACGCTGAACGGGGAATTATGGCAAGTTGACCGTGTCCTGCAACAATTCATCTACTCGGAGTTCTTCAGGGTTTTAGGAACCTTACCTTTGTGCCATGTACAAAAATGAGCTTCGTTTGTAACCCTGTGCCTTCCGATTTGGAAGTAAGACTCAGCTGTACATGACATGACCGTATGTCTTACTTGACATCCATAAAGCTGCCCGGAAGGGCTGTAGACTTGAATCTAGTGTAACCATGGCTCATTCAGAATTGCTTGACTGTGTAAAGCTGGTCTCTGGGCAGATCTGCCCCTTTAGTCTTCCCCTGGATATGATAAAAAGGACTTTTTACTCTTTATTTTTTCCTGCCAACTGGCTCACGCGTTACACTGTAAACCATGACTTGCTTCACATGTTGGGCTAAACTGCAACTCTAAATTTGCACACTGAATTAAGCCATGAACTGTGATTTACAACCCCAGTAGTTAGGCTCACACAACAGAAAGTAGAAGTGAATTCATCACAGGACGGCTTAGCCCACCAAGTGGATCCAAGGGCTCTTGGGGGGGTCAGTGAAGACCTCTGCAGGAAGAAGGTTCCAGCTGCTACCCAGCATCCCAGAGACAGCTGGGAAAACTGCTTGAAACTCTGGAAACTTGCTATTGGTCAGTGTTGAAACTCTGGAGCTAGATAGGCCAATGGAGTGTGTGTTGAAAAAGCTTCCTGTGATAAGCTCTGCAGGAAGAGGAAAGGGCACTTGATGGACCGCCGAGAGTCCCCCGATGGGAGGAGATGGGCGGGGACAAATTGGATAAACAAATAAAATAAATAAAATGGAGAAAGGAGAACGAAACCTGAGAAAAACTGTTCTCCTTGGCTCTCTTGCAGCTGCTGTTCAATGCTTCCATGCATAATTCATACAAGATCTGTCTTCACCTCATTAATGGACACAAAGGCTGAACAATGTTCTCTGCATTTTCCTTTTTCAGGATGGACCTGTGGAGATCCTACCTTTCCTTTACTTGGGCAGCTGTCACCATTCCTCCAACAGGGAGGTGCTGGAGTCACTGGGAATCACAGCGGTCCTTAATGTCTCCTCCAGTTGCCCCAACTACTTTGAAGGACACTTCCTATACAAGAGCATCCCAGTAGAAGACAATCATATGGCTGATATCAGCGTATGGTTCCAGGAAGCCATTGATTTCATCAGTAAGTGCCATAAACCAGGGAAACCCTTGTTCCTGTATCACCTGGGACAGAGTAGACAATTTTGGAGGGCTGTAACTTAGCCTTCTTGACCTTCTGAAGAATGGCAGGGGTCCATCGGCTGACACAGTGATGAGGCTGAATTAGTTGGTCCATTTTGATCTTTCGGATGGAGGGGGTAAGGATGGGGATGATGATAATAGGAGGCTTCCCAGAAGCAAACCATCCCCATTTGCCACCATTAAACCACACTAAATCGTAAAAAACAGATGGAACTCATGCTACTGGAATTTGGCCATTTTTTGCCACCAAGTGCTGATGATGTGATCTGGAAGGTGGGTGCTAGTGAGATGTTGGGGGGCATCTTCAGGCTGTCCTAAGAATATCTGCAGATAACTAAACCATCTTGAGGTCTCTTTGGGTTGTCAATATATTACACTGTTCAGTGGATCAGAGGACTTTGCCATGCATGAAATGTGATGCAATAGTGATCTGTATCCAACTCAAGTTACATAGTTAGATCCAACCTCAGCTTGGCCAAAGGGGATTGGTCTTCTTAAAGATGAGACCAGAGCTTTGGACCCATTTATGGAGGATGTCTCTTCAGGACAGCTGTAATAGCTAAAAATGGAGCTTGCACATATAGAGGGAGTTAAACCTCTGGATCCAGTTTGTCGGAGGGCAGTTGGAAAGACAGTAGCTCTTGTGTCTTTCTTGTGAACTTTATGGAGCAGCTAGTGATCTGAGAAGGATCCTTGCCTGATCTACCAAGCTGACTTTTAACATGAGAAGCTACTTCCTCAAGTGGGAAATGTGGGGCAGAAAGCTTGCCTTTGCCATCCTTCCAAGCATTATGTCTGCCAAGTGGGACTGTAAGACCTTATCACCCCTGTTCTGTGCCACCGAAAATGGCCAAAGGGTCTTTTAAGGCATGGTGGCTTCCTGTGGCAAGGACTGTCTTCCCCCCCTCTGATGTCCTTCTCCTCCCTTGTTCTCTCTGCAGACTCTGTGAAGACCAGTGGTGGGCATGTGCTGGTACACTGCCAAGCTGGCATTTCCCGCTCAGCCACCATCTGCCTTGCTTACCTCATCCAGAGCCGCCGGGTGCGCCTGGAGGAAGCCTTTGATTTCATCAAGCAGCGCCGTGGAGTCATCTCACCCAACTTTGGCTTCATGGGACAGCTACTGCAGTTTGAGACAGAGGTGCTGTGCCATTAGCTGAGCGGCTCCTAGCTGCTCCGTGGAGAAGGAGGCCACCCTGCTTCTATGGACCACAGACTGGGGGGCCATTCCTGTTTACATCCCTGATGGGGGGGCTGTGAGCTGGGCAATATGGCATCCTCCTCATTCTTCTATTGCACTAATTGGTAGCAACGAATTCCCAAAGAGGAAGGGAGTTTTGGCCACACCACCCGTCGGACTTCTCTTTGCCGTGTGAAATTGCTGTGATGACTTATTTCATTACTATGAAAGAAAAAGAATAAGCTGGAAATGAAGAAAAATGAAATGTGAGATGAGCAGGGTCAACACCATCAGGAGGAACTGCTCGGCTCCTTTGGTGAACCATTTTCAAGCTTGTTCCTCCCCTCTAAGAGAGCCAGTTTTCATTTATTTATACTTTGCCCAAGTGAATCCCATTGACTGGTTGTTGATGCATAAGTGGACTAAGCCAGAGTGTCTCCCCTTGGCGTCCTCCAAACTTAACACAGTACAGCCCTTTCTAGCCTGGGCGACCAATGCTGGGTGTATTAGAGTATAGTCCAACATCCTTGGAGGGCTTCGGGTTAGAGACCGGAATCGCCACATTTTTTAAAAAGTCACCATATATATTAAAATAACAATAAAAACGATGGTTCAGATTGCTGATAGTTTTAGGGGTTTGATAGTGGGAGGAGGTTCAGGTGACTTCATAACTGAGTTTGTTCCTTGCCCAAAGCCAATGTGCTGCTATGCTGTTGGTCATCAATTGCCATGGTGGGCCATCATGCTGGCCAGCAATAATACCAACATGCAAATGTCCCTTCTGTTGTATTTTTTAAATGAATTGATCCCCGAAGGTCTGTTTGTGCTAAAACTAGTCTCAGTCTGAAAAGATTGACATTTTCCTGGGAACCCCTCTCAGTTCCTTTAAGGAGGAAGTATCTAAATGACCATTGTCATCCAGCTAAGCAATGCCATTTTATGCCCATCTGTGCTAGACCTCTCAGTGTCTTGGTTAGCTGTAGGAATGGGGGCTCACTTCTCATTTCTTGTTGCCTTTTGGCATAAAAAGAAGTAAAGGAATCCCACTGAAGCCTTGAAGACTGAAGTGATATGAACAATGAACGAGCTGGCTCCTTAGAAAGTAAACGCAGGCCTAGTTAGGCATCTCCCTCTGTCTTCAGTTGGCTGCAGGAGGCTAAGCCCTGAACCCCAGATTGCAAATCACAATAGCTGAGTTCATGCAACATGCTCAGGCACACTAATATCACATTAGTGACATGTGTGAAACTGGCCATTGTTTTCCAGCCCAAATACAGGTAGTCCTTGCTTAATGGCCACAACTGGAACTGGAATTCTGGTTGCTAAGTGAAGTGGTCATTAAGCAAATCTGACCTGATTTTATGGCCTTTTTGCAGTGGTCATTAAGTGAACCACATGGTCGTTAAGCAAATCACATGGATCCCCATTGATTTTGCTTGCCAGAAGCCAGCTGGGAAGGTTAAAAATGGCAATCACATGACCACGGGATGCTGTGACAGTCATAAATGCGAACCGGTTGCCAAGCGTTCAAATCGTGATCACGTGACTGCAGGGAGACCCTGATGGCTGTAAGTGTGAGGACTGGTTGTAAGTCATTTTCTTCAGCACTGTTGTAAATCTGAACTGTCACTAAACGAATGGTTGTTAAGCGGACTACCTGTAGCAGAGTCTGGCCCCTTCTGGTCTGTAGCCTAATACAGATCAGCCAGCAACTGACAGGCACCGTCTGCAACATGTTAGGAGGAGAGAATTGTGTTTCTGGCATGAAGGTTGGCTTCACCATCTGGAGAATGAAGTGGGAGAGTTCAGGGTCCCCCTTCCCCTTGAGCAGGACCATCGCCCGGGAGCAGGGGTGGATGGGGCCCAAAGCTGTTCTCTTCCTTCTCCCTCCCTCCCTCCCTCCCTCCCTCCCTTTCTCCTCCAAAGCAATGCTCCGTTGTTCTTCCATGTATGTGCTATTAGGAGAACCTCTTTCTTGACAGACGTTGATTTTCAAATGTCTCCTGCACTTTATATTTATTATCACCTGTTGCAATAAAGCAACCATTTTTTATATGGTGGGATGTGTCTCTTGAAGCAGTTGCTTGGTTGAGGAGAGGGCCTTTTATTTATTGCTTAATGATAGCTTGCCCTCAGCATGCTTAAGAGGAGTGTCTGCCAGGTATGGTCAAAAAAGTCAAGATGGTGGTGTAACCAAAGCTACACCCATTCAGGAACTTCCAGGTTGGGTGCTTGGCTGATAGTCTAAGCACCCCCCTGTACTTATGAATACAATAATGTAGGCTGTGTTTATGTAACACCCTAAGCCATGGTTTGCTTAACCTCAGTTGAATGAAGAAACCACATTACTCAGTTCACACAACATACTGTGTTAAACTACGTTAGGGCCACAATTTTGAAATCCTTATTGATGAGCCCCTTAGAGAACTCTCAATCTCTTTCATGGCCCAGATAGCAGCATCTGCAGCAAACCACAATGATGTCAAAATAAGGATGCACCCAATGATGTCATGGTTTTAGATGTCATTATTATGTACTTGTCACCTGGCATGAATATGTAAGTGGTGGCCTTTGTGTGGCATCACTCCCATTTTGTCATTTGCCCAACCAACAAGAACACAGCCTCCCTTGACTTGAGGAGGTTCACACACTAAACCATGGTTTGTTTCACAAGCCGTAATGACCCAGTTCATGTATAACAGCCCATAAACTGTGGTTAACTAATCAGAATGACTGGGTTTAGATAGCCCTAACTACTTTGGAGCCTCTTACCCATTTCTCCATCCAAGCATGTGGATGACTGGATTGAGAGCTGAATCTCTGAGCTGTCTTCTGGTTCGCTGCCTCAGTGCATTACAAGAACTGAATCGTGGCAGGTGGGGAGGCAGCAGGACCACCCCGGCTGGGGACGGATTCTGCAAGGGGATGGGGACAACGATGGCCCTTCTCCCCTTCAGAGGCTGGCCTGGAGCTCAGCTGACCTCTGCATGGTGAGGATCTTCAGTCTCTGGAAGCCAGCAGCTCACTTTCTCTACCCAGCGGTGTCCCTCTGGGCTGAGATCCAAGGTGCCTGGCATCCAGAGCAGGAAGTCCTAATGGACATTTTGTTGGACACAGCCATCTGGTTCTCCTTCTTTATGAACAAGAGGACCACACAAAAGGTGCAGCCGACCCCTGGTCCCAACTAATCCAGGGGAGAGTGCAACGTTCAAGCTCTGGTGCTCATCAGCCTGTGGACTTCCTGTCTTGCCTGCCCCTCACCATTCCAGTAGGTTCAAACCTGAGTCAGATTTTCCAGCCAGCCTCCCCCTGCTACCCGCCCCCCCATTCTCTGCAGCAAGAGAAACCCACCCCCATTTCCTCTGAGCAGCCCGAACCTGGAGCCTTCGTGGAACCATGAGTTCTAGCAAGTTCTGAGGGACTTTAGTGGCAATGGCAGATGTCATACTCATGCGGATGAATGCCTGCTTTAATGGCCACACCAGAAAGATGACCCCATCCCCTCTGCAGAAATTAAGCAGTTAATGATGCTTTCCTCTTCTGTTTGACTCCAGGTCAGGAGATAAGTTCCTCAGATTTCTTGCTGCTCTTCAGAGAGAGTGGGGAAGAAAAGAAAAAATCCACACCACCTTTGGAGCAATCTCTCCCCCCGTGCTCTGCCCTTGCAGGTCCTTAGAAAGGCAGTTAAGACTTTTGGGTCAGGGCGAGCAGAGTTCCCAGTTGGCAAGATCTGATATATCTTGGCTATGATCACCTTTTAATTGTTTTAGTTTGTTTCCGCAGTATGTATTACTTCTCTATTTCCAATTCATGATTTTTGTTGGAGGTGGGTGGTCCTAGAGATGTTCTCAATCAATCAGTCAATCGATCAATCAACCTCCTTCTGATTTTCTTCTTCAGCTTGCCAGCTCTTCTCCTGCCTTGGCTCCCAAATCCTTATAATGGCAGTTGGGCACACAGGACACTTTTTAATTTGATTCATTTCATTTCATTTCATTTCATTTCATTTCATTTCATTTCATTTCATTTCAGTTCAGTTCAGTTCAGTTCAGTTCAGTTCAGTTCAGTTCAGTTCAATAGATCTGATATGGCCATCCACTCTAGAAGACCCTGGCTGCTTTATGAAGTCCACCCAAAAATCCCAGTAAAACCATTAAAACCATAAAACATAAACTGGCAGCTCAGATTAGTGCAACCAGAGCTCAAATGGTACAAACAATTAGCAGGATGAAACATCCTCTGTCCCTTCTCCCCATTCTGGAGATGCGTTGCCTGGCTTAGTCAGGGCCGCAACTGGGGGTGGGGGGGCAACTGGGGCACGTGCTCCCTGGCACCGTGCTGGGGGGGGGGGCGCCAAAATAGGCGTGGAATCCATGTTTGCCCTGGGTGACACAGACCCTAGTTGCAGCCCTGGGCTTAGTTTCTGCAGAGCGGACTGTATTTCACAGCAGAGAAGCAGGGTTGTAAAAAAGGGAGGATCCCTGATCAGCAGGGGAAAAAAAACATTTATGGCCAGCCCTGCCCTCCTAAATGTCTCTAAATTGGGAATTCCCGATCCTTCAGGCCAGTTCCGTTCTCCTCCCTTCTCTTCTGAAGTTTCACAGTTCTTACTGGATCAGCGTTTCTCAACCTTCAAGATGGCAGGCTTCAGAGGTGTGGGCTTCAACTCCCAGAATTCCCCAGCCAGCATGGGAGTTGAAGCCCACACCTCTGAAGGCTGCCAAGGTTGAGAAATGCTGTTCTGGAGGAATCCTCTGAAGCTGCGACACTGGTAAAGCCCCACTCCTTTTTTATGTGCATCATGGGCATGACACATGTAAAAAAGGGTGGGGGCTTCAATTGCCCAGTTGGGCCTGCCATCTTGCCTTTTTTGACCCACCCCACTGATACCCTAGTTTAGTTGGTATAGGATGGTACGCCCTGAACTGAACTCAGGCCAACATCTGCATCGTGGCGCTGAGACCCTCAGCTTGCAGAAGGAGCCCGCACCGATACGCTACGCGCAACATGCTTGAGGCATCTGGGACAGGAAACGCGAAGGGACAAAAGCTGCGGCCATGAATGGGAACACGTGTGCGTGCCTGAGCAGACCCGGGAGAGAAAGGGTCTAAATGTACCACAGCTAAGTTTAGGAGCTGCGTTGGAGAGAACTCACGAATCCTCTGGGATGGTGCTCTGCGAAGGGGTGCTGTGGCAGGCGAGTGGGCTGAGATGAAGCCACGCTGGTTAAATTGAGCACAAGTGGAATATTTCTGGCTGGGCTGGTGGGTGGAAAGTGACAAGCAGCCACGGCCTGCGCATGGGTTTTTCTCGAGACCCAGCAGGAGGGAGGTGAAACAGTCTTTAATGAAACAGGCACTGCATCAAAGGAATTAGGCGGAACGTGTTGGGGTGGGGGGAATTGCATCAGTGAAGACTTAATCAAAGAATATAACATATATTTACCGAAAGCAAAAGGAGGGAGGGAGGGAGGGAAGGAAAAGGAAAGTCATGAGAATGTAAGGTATAGAAAAGAATTCCAAAATAATGCTGGATAGCCCTTTTCCTGTACTGTCTGTTGAAAGAAAAATAATAATAACTCCGATGTTGAGAAGTCATACATATCAGCCACCTGCGGGGGCAAATTTGGTTAGTTTTGGTCATTCCCTGTGCAGGAAAAATTGCCAGGTACTGAGAAAGAGCCAAACAAACAAAAAAAGAATCCCTCCTTTGTGGTTTATTTATTTATTTTTCAAATTTTGCCGCTGCGCATCTCCCCCCAGAAGAGGGGCTCTGGGTGACCCAAGTGGCGCCCTTCCCCCCAGGCATGCAGCATCCGTGCCTTTTCCAAAGGGGCAGGGCTGGGATTGTGATGCTGCATCCACCTCTTGCCTGTGCAGACACCCCCCGGCACTGAGACTGACTGGTCCTGCCAGCCTGGAATTGTCTTCCCAAATTTCAGGGCAGGAAGGAAATGAAAGGGCATGGAAGGCGATGAGGCAGGTCCTTGCATCCTGGGCCAAACCCTGCCAGGCTTGGGGACCTCTGCCTGCGCATCCTCCGCCCACTCACTCCGCCCACTCACCACTTCTCTTCCACAGGAAGCCTTGGCGCCAGTCGGCAGGAGAGGAAGGCGTACCTGTGGGTAGGGACAGCCTCTTCATCGTCCCAAGTCAGCCCCTGCCCAGGCATGCAGAACACCCACGGTGTGACAGGGAAGAAGGTTTTCTTTGGGGATTGAGCTGGGTCCCCTAACTCCCATGGGCAGAGGCCTCCACAGGTCAAAAAAGTCAAGATGGCCGACACAACAGTGTGATCACAGCCCCCCCTGTGTTTTATGTTTGTTGCGTAGCCTCACTGCAGGAGTCAGGAAAACTTCCAAAGGGAGCCTGGGCTTTTTGCATTGCAGGGATACTAACTCTGTGGGGGCGGGGGGGTCCTGTGCCCAGGGGTGTCAGCAAGGGCCAAGATGGTGGTTGTGACTGTGCAGTCGAAGCCCCACCCCCTTTTTACGTGCATCACGTGTGAAAAGGGGATGGGGCTTGATTGCACAGTCTGCAATCAGTGTGACTTTTTTGACCTCCCCTGCTGATGCCCCTGCCATCACTCTCCCAAATGGACTCGTGAGGATCACCAGGCGTGTTAACTGTGCAACAGCAACCCTGTGAGGTAGGCTGGGCTGAGAAAGAGAGGAGGGGGGGAATGACTGGCCCCAAGCCCCCCAGTGAATTTGCATGGCTAAAGGTGGACATGAACCTGGTTCTCCTGCACCTAGCCAACAACTGAACCAGGGCACCCCAGAAGAGAGCAGGGGGCAACCTTCTGAACATTTATCTCTGATTCCACGGATTTCTTCAGGAGGTTCTGCAGCATGGACAGGTACCACTCTCCAGATGTTGGCAAACTGCTTCCCCCATGAGGGATGCTGGGAGAGGTAGTTCTGAAGTTTCGGAAGCTCATAGACTCCACAGACGGAAAATTGAGCCCTCTGAGAATCGGGGGGGGGGGGGGTTGAACATGCAGAAAAGACCATCTGTCCTAGCTTAGAGCGAAGAACCACGCTGAGATGGTAGCTTGAGTCTCTAGTGTTTAATGTTCTACTCTACTAGACAGAAAATGCTGCCAAATTGAAAGGCCATGGGAAACCCTCACAGATAAACCCAAGAATCAAGGCGGGTCTGCTCTGAGTTTCTTCGAAGGAAAGTTCCAAGTCTCTAAACTACGCATGCGTTTTTCCCCCTGGAGAGGGGCCCCCTCCTGCTCACCATCAGTACTCATGACACCATCAAGAGGAGATTTGATAGCCATCCTGAAGGTTGTCCTGCAGAAGAGGAAAGGGACTTAGTCTGTACTGCCCCACAGGGCAGGGCCAGAAGCAAGGATTAAGCCTACAAGGCAGAGGTCCAGGTTAGCCATCAGGAAGAACTTCCTGACTGTAGGAGCTCTCAGGTGGTGGAACAGCCAGATGAATTCTCCACCCCAGAGGTCTTCAGAGGCTGAAGACATCAGCCAAGATGCTCTGGAGCAGTGTTTCTCAACCTTGGCAACTGTAAGAGGTGCCCATGCTGGCTGGGGAATTCTGGGAGTTGCAGTCCACACCTCTTACAGTTGCCAAGGTTGAGAAACCCTGCTCTAGAGCAAGGGTCTCCAAACTCTTCAGCTCATGAAGGGGTCCCCCAACTCAAGGGTCCCCAAAGTCTTTGGCCACCTCGTGAAGTTTCAGATTGTTCATCGACCCCCAATTAACATGCTTTATGATATGAAAATAATTTAATAAATACTACTTTAACTGACAGCACTATGAACAGCAACAACAGCAACGATAGCCCCATTGACCCCCTTGGAGAACCCTGCTCCAGAGCCTCCTGGACTGAGCAAGAGCTTGACTGGATGACCTCTCGGATCCCTCACAGTGCTACGAGTGTATGATTCTTCCGCCCGGAGTTGATGGGCTCCATCACCCAAGGGGTTAACCTGCTTGGTGTGTGTTCACCTGAGCTCTATATAAGAAACCCAAAGAGGCTTTTTCCTTCTTAAGGGTTGCTTGTTGTTGTCTCTTCCTGGTGCTGATGAGTTGTCGAGGCCGAGAACCAGCATCCCGAAGGATTGGTTCTTCAGCCATGGGTCTCTGCTTTGCCTTTGGGGCTCTGGCTATAGGCTGGCTTGGGGTCCTTTCAGGTAAGGCCCGTGAATTCCTGCTTCCACCGGGAAGGCATCAGAGGTTGGGCACAGACATGGTTCTCTGACATCACGGGTTTAGTTTTGACTTAGCACGAGCCTAAATCCAGCCCTCCTAGCGTGGAAGCAGTGCTTTGGGGCAGGAGGCCCAGCCCGGAGGCTCTGAAAGCCGCCTAGGAGACCTTGACACCCTCCAAAAACTACCAGCAAGTTTGAATGGCGAGCGTGAGAAGAAGAAACGAATTCAATAAACCGGGGAAAAGCATGTTAATGGCTCAATGTAACCGACATCAGTTTTCTGTGTTTTCCATTTTGGCCCCTTCCTTCTTTGCTCTGACCTGGAGTTGCCACATGCCAGGCAAAGACCAAATGCGACTGGGGCTTCAGGAAACATTGCATTTCTGCTTTAGGGCTTGGTGTTACATCCGAGCCCAGCCACTGTGGCCTGTTCAGCAGGACTTAGACCAAACCACTGTTTAGGGGGGCATACAAACCTAATCAGTGCTCCTGCTCCGAAGTCCCAGCATCCAGCTGAGCAACATGGCTGATCAGGGACTCCCAGCTGACCCCTCAAGGCTGATGGGGCTGTAAAGTTGCCCTGAGACCTGTATTGGTCCTGTAGTGAATTATCTCGGCAGTTTTGAACGCCTCTCAAGCAAGTTGTTGTTAGCAGCCATGGGGGAAGACCAGCTTTGCAGCAAGAGCGGTTACTATCTTGATGAAGATGGGCAGCTATATTAGCTGGAAGAAGCCACTGACCAGATTTGTATGTTACACTAATCTATGGTTGGCTGACCCAGGTTGACAAAGAAGACTGTCGGCTGGCAGGGGTGCAGACTACAAACCAGGATAGTTGGGCTCATTCAACTCCACCTCCCCACTTGGTTTGTGTTGGGTTTGTTTTTCTGTCCCTCCTTGGCATCTCTTATTCATTTTTGTCTATGCTGCACTTTTCCTTGTTAACATTTGTGAACTTCCCAGAGTCAGGCAGCTTATAAACATAAATAAATGAAATAATGATATAACTAAACAAGCTGCATTATAACCTAGAAAATTCTGGGATCACAGAATCTCTTAATTTATCCCCAGGCATACCAATTTGCAGGATAAGGTTGATAAATGCTATCCAATTTAGCAGTTAGCAGAGGGACGGTTCTGAGTGGCAGTTCAGGTAGAACTGTGCCTAATTCCAGAAGGGTAGGCATGGTAATCTTTAAGATCCCACAGTCATCTAAGATTTATTATCATAGGCACGAAGAATTTAGCAAACCTGCTTTTGAAATCCCCGGTGGAAACCTGCCCTCTTGTGGCAGGAGGTGGTATTTACCGCTTCAACCAAACCATGGCAGGCTTTTCGGATGTATACTGCAGGCTGAGTTTTCATGCTTTTAATAACATCTTGGGGGTACAAAATCCTGTGCTATTTCCCTGTACTCCCAACGGGTCTGTGTTGTGTTTTCTCCCTTGAGACTGTGGTTCCCAGATTTCTGAATGGAAAGTTGTTCCTTGAGGCTCCAGAAGCTGTTGATGGTGGTTAGACGACAAAGTGGATTAAAAGGTCCAAATATTTATGTCCTCCTTGGTTGGTCTCCTTTCAGCTCTTGAGCAGAGAGCATGAGAAGTAGTTTAATCCATCTAAGGCTTAGAGTTGATCATGAGCCAAATTTAAACAGGTGTCCCTATTTTAATCTGCATCATCAGGAAGAGCATAGCATCCAAATCATGAGAAAGAAGAATGCCATTCCATTCTGCTTTATTGACTTGCCTTTGAGTCTTGTGTCCATTTCTTAATCGTTTTATTAAAGCTTTTAAACAAGAAAGTTAAAAACTAACACAATCTAAGATAAAATAAGGAAGTAAGAAAGAAAAGGGGAAAAGAAGGGAATCAAAGAAAAAGCAGAAAGTGCAAGAAAAGGAAAGAAGTTAAAAATAGAAAAACATATAAGGAAGTGGCTTCCAATATTCTTCACAGCAGTTATAGATACAATATATTTTAACCTCTCTAATGGTACATCTTGGGTCCATTTTGGAGCAAAAGATTTTAAGAAAGACTTTAAGGAAGGGAAGAAGACTGACAATGAAGCTGAACAAACTGGGTCTGTGGCCTTGAGAGAAGACTGCAGAGAGAGATGAAAGGGCTTTGCAAGTATCTGGGAGCGTCTGATACAGGAGGAGGCCAGGACATCTCACCCTATAGTGCCGGACAGGGAGTAATGGACAAGGGACTAAGTTACATCAGAATGGACGTTAAGGGAAAAAACACTTTCTAGCACAGTGTTTCTGAACCTTGGCAACTTTAAGCTGTGTGGACTTCAACTCCCAGAATTCCCCAGCCAGCATGGCTTGCTGGGGAATTCCGGAAGTTGAAGTCCACATATCTTAAAGTTGCCAGATTTGAGAAACACTGCTTTAGCACGTGGGTGAGTGGGGGCCAGTGACAGAGGAGGCGATGGGCTTTCCTTCCCTGGATGAGTTCAGGCAGACGCTGGGGAGGCTCTGAGTTGGATTCCTGCACTGAGCAGGCAGTTAGACAGGATGGCTGAATTTTCCCCCTCTGTTTTGGTGGTGGTGTTCAGCCCAGCCAGTGCACAGTCGTGGAGACACCTTCCAAGTTGCGCCCCCTCCAGGCCATGAACTGGAGGAGCAGGAGAATCCGCAAGATGACATCCTTGACATCAACCAAGGTAGAATTTCCTTTTTAAAAAATTATTAATTAGACTGTTCTAAAACTTATCTTGTACATTGTATTATTTCAATACTGTGGTATTTCTATAATGCTGATAAAACGTGATTAGCACTCTAATGTTTAACTAGTTTAAACCATTGAATATTCAGTTTAAAGAAATGTATCATCAATCTTAATTATGGTTTAAAATATTAATGTTAATAAGCATACAGTAATAGTATTTGGCTTCTTCATCCAGAAGGTTTTTTTAAAGGAAATTTTATTCACAGTTTTACAAAGAACATAAAAACTAACACCAACTAATAGAGGAAGAAAAGGAAAGAAAAGATGCAAAAATGCAGAAAGGGAATAATTCCAGTTTCTTTTTTTTCAATTTCTTTATGCTCTTGCTTCTTCATCCAGAGTTAACAAGGAAAAAAATGCTGCAGGTTGTATCAAAGGGTTTGTTATAAATGTTGCAGGCTCAGATTGATTGCTAATATTAAGATCACTCTGTTCTTACTTAATGTTGTTTGTACATATTGAAAAAGAGGAACAAAGCAAATCTGACAATGATTAGAGCACCAATAGATTTATAAAAGGAAAAGTAGAAGAAACAAAAATTTCACTTCCCCCTTTTATGCATCTGTTAATTACAGTATTGATAAATATGTAGGCCCCCTTAGAAGCTGAACTGTAAGTGGTTTTATTTACCATGCTCTGTGATATATTTTATACAGTATACAGGAACCGTTCTTGTTGAACTCACTGTCCTTCTGATCCCTTTTTGGAGGTGGTAGCTGAATCTGTTTGCTCCTGATTTAGCACCGATTGCAAGATACTTACTTGCATTTTCCTCCTGATGTGAACTTAGCTGGGAAGCCACCGGGTAGCTAATATACTGTCAGGCCTCCCAGGCAGGCCAGACCAGAAACACGGCCAGATGAGCTGCTTCCACTTTATTGTAAGGCTACATTAACAGAATCTGGCAGGTCTGAAAGTACTGTCAGAACGTGAAAGTCTTCCCATTCCTTTCCCAGGCTGGGAAAAAAATTGAAACCTCTAATTGGCTGAGTCAGAAATAAGTTTATTAGTATACAGAGCAACTCAGAATAACCCTGTGTTCATTTTGTATTTATACATCTAATGACACATGAATACATTAATTTCATTTGCCAATCTGCTTTAATCTAATCCTCCTAATATTTTATGTAGTAACTGTAGGGTGGGTTTAGCTTGAAATAAAGTACCGTTGCTTATCAACAGAATAGAATGCACTATTCATTAGTACTGGTCTAATGAAGTTAACCTGGAATGTTTGTTTCAGTGGAAAAGCATGTTCCTTTTCTCAAACACTTATCTAGGCTCTAGTGTGAGAGAAAGGCTTGTTCTGAAGAATTTCTGGTGCCTCTTGGTTCTAAGAGCTAAACATTCTTACAGTACAAACCCCCCGCTGTCTCTTGTTACAGCCTGATCAATTAGGGAGGGTTCATTCTGAGTTTCTTTCTCTTCCCACCATTACGCAGTTGTGGGGTCCTCCCCCTTTCATCTGATGTCCCCTGGGCAGCATCTCTTCCCCTCCCCGTCTCCCAAGGACATTCCCACATTCCACTACATACACTGGCGTGAGGTCTCGCAACTGAGCAGAACAGCAGCTTCACGCTCCTCACCACCACGAGTGGCTTTAAAAGGAATTGTGGCAAAAGCCAGTGCAATAAATTGAGGACAGGGTGGTGGTGCTGTTTGGCTGCTGGTTTAGTACTCACCCTGCTCAGCCAGAAGGAACCCTGGACCGTGAACAACAAATTCTCAGGATTGCAAGGATGGCAGCAGTGAGGACATGCGCAAGTCATCTTGCAATATTTCGGCGGATTTGGAAGATAAAAGAAGTGGCCGTGTGTGGCTTGGCCTTTATTTATTCCTATTAATTGTCCAAAAACAAGCAGGGCTTTCCACAGGGAAGGTCCAAAAAGTCAAAATGGCAGCTGTGACTTTATGATGAAAGCCCTACCCCTTTTTATGAGCATCATGCCACGGGGTGTACCACACTAATTTTGGATTATTCTTAATTTTGCAAATGTTTTCTGCAGTTCTTGGATTGCTGGCTAATTTTGAATTTGCAGGATGGATACCAAAGCAGGAGGATGTTAAAGGAGGTGCTGGGACCCAGAAACAGCATCATGTTTTATTTAAGTTCTCCCCCTTTATTGCTTACAGCACCAGAGGTCCTTCCCCAGTTGAATGAGTTTTGTGGTGAGTTTGACAGCAAGGTCGCTCTCCAGAGTTTGACTCACAAAGCGGTTGCTTTCGTTGAGCCCTGCACTCTCAGAGTTGCTTACTGTAGGCACCAACAAGGGAAGGTTACATATTAATGAGGATTAAGTGTCTAGGACAAGTAGTCCTTGCTTAACAACCATTCATTTAGTGACAGTTCAGACTTACAACGGTGCTGAAAAACTGACTTGCAACTGGTCCTCACACTTATGACCGTTTCTGCATCCCCGCTGTCACGTGATCACAATTTGGGCACTTGGCAAATGGTTCACATTTATGACTGTCACAGCATCCCGTGGTCACGTGATCACAATTTTTGACCTTCCGGGCCAGCTTCTGGCAAGCAAAATCAATGGGGAACTGCATGATTTGCTTAATGACCATGTGGTTAGCTTAACGACTGCAGTAATTCGCTTAACAGCAGCCGCAAAAAAGGTCATAAAATCAGGTCAGATTTGCTTAATGACTGCTTTGCTTAGCAACCAAAATTCCGGTCCCAATTGTGGTTGTTAAACGAGGACTACCTGTACAGTGTTTCTCAAACTTGGCAACTTTAAACTGTGTGGACTTCAACTCCCAGAATTCCCTAGCCAGGAAAGGTTGAAAAGCACTGGTCTACTAGATACTGGGCACCTACCCAAGACAAAAGAGGGAAATTATGATCTAATTGGGGTTAGAGCAAAGAGTTTCTTCAACTCTGAAGAAGAAGGGACTTTGAAAGACTTCAATTCCAGAGCTCCAGGCTCAGTCCAGTCTGCATTTAACACCTTTTCCATGTCCTGTTCCCAGGACTGATTCCATCAGAGGCACCTGAAAACAGTTTCCTGCTTGAAGGCGATATCATCAAGGTGGTAAGTCAGGATGCTACAGCGATGGGGGTCTCTAGCAGCTTGGCAGGGCCTTCAAGATCAGCCCACCCCAGGTGTGGTCAGAAAAAGTCAAGATGGCAGCCATGATGGTGCAATCAAAGCTCCACTGGTTTTTTATATGTGTTGTAGGATGATGGGAAGGGTCGCTACTCAAAATAACAACTACCCACTGTACCACCTCCAACAATTCCTTTATTTGGGGGGTATGTGTCCATTGCCAAAGACTCTGAGCGCATATAAGCTGCAGTCAAGTCCTCTCAAAAACATTGCCAGAGAAATGCAGGAGAAATTTTCAAGCATCCTAAAAAAGGATTGAAGGAACAAAAATTGTAACGTATAACACTATATCTTGGACGGGCTCTGCCCTTTTATTAAGACCTGCCTTGCAATTTCCCAGAAATTTCTCATAGAGGAAGATACTTCTGGGAAAGTGCAAGGTAGGTGTTGCTAAAAGTGCAGGCGCGTCCCAAGATACAGCATTACAAGTGCAAGAGACTTGGGAGGAATTAAATGTCAGAAATCACTTTTGGGGGGAGGAATAACATTCCGTCCTGCAGTTGCAGCTCCAGTTGCTGCATTGCTGGCTTGTAACTGAAGTTCATTCCATGTCTCCAAGCATGCTGCTTTATTTCAGTAACAAAGATTTTAAAAAATAATGCTGTGGTGGCTCATAGTTCTATTGGTCCATGCAAATGCAGTGGAAACAGCATTTAAAAAAAAAAGATGAAAGGAAAGGAATCCTGATTTTCCTCTTCTGGCTTTAAAGACTTGGGAGAGAAAGTCCAGTTTGCCAAGCAGCCCTTTGAGAAATTGCTGGAGATGTGGTCCTAAGCGACAGGTGGTCCTGAAAGAACTCAGATGGAGCCACAGGGCCTTTTAAAAGTAGACGGTGAATTGTACCTTACGAAGTGGCAGAGTAGATAGGTCATTACATGCATGTGGAATAACCACAATTATCCCAAATGCAAAGAGAATCGTGTGCGTCCTGACCTTATGAAAGAGCAGCTGCCTTTTTCTCTAGACCCCCTTCAGGAGCTTCTTCTCTGCCAGTCCGAGATGGCCAAAGAAGAAAGGAATTGTCCAAATTCCCTACATCATCTCCTACAAATATGGTGAGGAGCAAACTCCGGGGGAATGTCCATGTGGGTGACCAGGAGCGATAGCAAGCTTCCATTTTCATGGGTGAATGAGAGTCAAAGGCCTGGCGGTTCACCCTCGGTAGTGTTTCTTCATCACTTCTGGAATCTTATGGTTTGCTTTTTCAACTGGGCAATCTCTAGCCAGGATTTTAAACTGAGATTCTTGATAGGACCAGATCCATCTGAAGAAGTGGCCGTAGGAAAGGAAGTCAAGGCTCCAGGTCTCATGGCTGCAGCTCAGGTTGCATATGAGCTTGTGGATAATTTGGAAAATTAGTTTAAATGTCCTATTTATTTATCTGATTTAGATTCCACGTTTCACTCAGGAGCTCAGGGTGGCTTATGTGTTTCCTACCTACCTGCCTGCCGGAGCTCCTTGGGCTACAGGGAGACTAGAACCTGGGTCTTCTCGCTCACAGTCTAGCACCTTCTCTTCTATGCCACCCTTGCTCTTCAGCTGGGAGTGTCCAAAATTCTGCAGGGAGCTTCCATGGCTGCTGGTGGATGTGAACCTGAACCCAGGTCTGTCTGCTCCTTCTCCAGCCTCTTGCCCACTGCACCACATTGACTCTCAAACTCCACCTGAAAGAGCTGCAATTTCCGGATTGGGGTCTAGGAGGATTGGTGGCGGAGGTAGTTGCCCTGAGACCCCCACACTACTGGGGGATTCCCCACATGCTTGTCAGTCTAGGGCTGTTGATAAGCCATAGTGGAGAAAGTGGGGCCTCTTTAAAAGGCCACAGGGATGGCGTGAGTCTTTAGTGCCAAATAAGTTGTATGGAAACTATATTTTGAAATAATTAGCAGCCATGAGAATCCAGTGAGCATGTCTGCCTGCCCTCCCTCCCTCCCTCCCTCTTTCATTTTAAGTGGACTAGTGGCAGAGCAGAGGGGTGGGAGGTGATATGAAGATAAGGAAGTACAGTAACATAAACATGCTCAACCTTCTGAAATGTCTTGCCTTTCATAAGTAACAACAGAAAAGATGTGGAACTTCCTACCAGGGATGGGCAAATTGCCTTTTCCTTGCAAATCTGTCACATTTGGTTCCTCTCATTTTTGCACATATGGTTTGTTGAGCTTGGGGATATTTTAAAGTTTGCACTATAATCTGTTGGGATTTTGATCCACATTGCTCCAAACCTAAGCCCTTAGCTTGCTGTTTTGTCTAATATATAGTTTTTGCAAGCCATTTTCCATTTAATGTAGTGCAGCTGGTCTCAGATTAGGGAGAGCCACAGCCAAGGTCACTGGATGATTTGGGGCCAGTCACACACACACAGTCCAGCCTACCTTACAGGGTTGCTGTTGTCAGGGTAAAGTGAAGGTGGATCCCCACAAAAACCACCTTGAGGTCTTCGAGGGACAGTTAATAATAATATAATGTATTTATCGTGCATATACGCATGAATATATGCATTTCATGGAAGCTTTTTCCGGATATACTTCAGTGAAGGCATTGCAAAATTTTGAGGAATTCTAGAAGATAACTTTCAGTTTGCCTATTGGTTCAGCAAGGCAGAAATAGATTCAACTGCAAACTGAGTTTCTCCTTTGTCCCTTGTATGAATTGGGAAGAGCTTTTGTTTTCCATTTTTTAAAACTTTTCTTCCATCCCTATTTGCTACTAAGAGCTTTTCTTCTAAGGGGGGAAAAGAAATCGCACTTACCAGTTTGTCGCTGAATTGTCCCTGCCAGACAAACTCAGTGTGAAGGTCATCAAGGAAGCGTTCGAAGACTTTGCGAAGTTCACTTGCATCAAGTTTGTCCCGTATTCCTACCAGGGGGATTTCATCTCCATTGCACCCCTGTCTGGGTGAGTAATAACAGAGGACACGTCTTGCTGAAGATCTTCACTTCCCATCTTGCTTCTTCCTGCACAGTTGTGGGCCTCTGCTTCATGAACCGATCGTACCACACACCAGAAGAGGCTTTTCCAGACTCGCTGGTTGAGCTGGAACCCAACTGTTCTGGAAGCCCACCATGAACTCTTTGGATTCAGCTGGTACCAGCTGATAACAGTTCAATTCATGAGCAGTTGCTGTGTGTCTAGACCGGTGTTTCTCAACCTTGGCCCCTTTAAGACGGGTGGACTTCAACTCCCAGAAATCCCCAGCCAGTATGGCTGGCTGGGGAATTCTGGGAGTTGAAGTCCACCCGCCTTAAAGGGGCCAAGGTTGGGCAACACTGGTCTAGAAGCCAGTCTCTGTGTTACAGCTAAGTCAACCTATTTCAGCAGTTTTTCCATTGCTAACATGCATCCATAATGGTATCTGATTTATGCCAGACAATAAGCCAAGTTTGTTGAAAGGCATTAAGCTGAGTGCCCCCAGTGGATGATGTTGGAAATCTCTCTTGGCAGCTACTAGATGCCTTATCCCACTTTTTTTAAAAAGATTTTTTTAATGAAACAGGAAGCTCACTTGCTACAAAGCAAGTTACGTGATCTTTATTCCCAGAAATGCCTCTGGCCCCAACTAGAACATCATAATAGCAGACAGAGGTAGCTTAGTGCTTTGTTTAAAGTGTGCCCACCTGGCCAGAAAACATGAAACCCAGGTAACATAGATTATACTATACGTGGATGAGACCAGTTTGGCAGGGTTGACACGTGGTCAAGCCACAATGCAGTTGGTTTCCTTCTGTACTGTGTGATGTGTGAACCTGACTGTTGCGGCATAATCAACAAACCATAGCTCAAACAAACCAGACCTTGCCTAACATGTGAGAACTCTTAAAAATGCTAGAACTTTTGCTCTGGAACTTCTCCCCCAGAGTGATCTAAAAACCCCACTCCAGAACTGAATACAGGTAATCCTCGTTTAGCGACCACAATTGGGTCTGGCAACTTGCTTGTTAAACGAAGCAGTTGCTAAGTGAAACCACAACTGTGCTTACAATCTTACTTCAGCTTTCCTTTGCTTTACAGACCTGTGAAAGTCGTAAATGCAAGGACTGGTTGCAAAGTTGCTTTTTCATCACCTTCGCAACTGCGAACGGTCACTGTATGAGACAGTTGCTAAACAAAGATTAGCTGTAGGTCATATTTAAAGAAACAGAGATGTTGACTTCTCTTTCTACTGCGTGTGGCTTTGGAGGTGCATGTGTGTATTTTAAATACTGCAATACTTAATGGCCTATTTACACAACATGGCAAAAGCTCAAGTCATTTTTATTTAAAAAGTAGGCTGGTTCCTCTCCAGGCATTAGCCCATCTGCAATGCAACATCTTAATTCCTGTCTTTCCAGCTGCTTCTCCAGCGCGGGACGCATTGGAGGGATGCAGGTGGTGTCCCTGGCTCCAGACTGCCTGAAGAGAGGCAAGGGAGTGGCTTTGCACCAGCTCATGCATGTCCTGGGGTTCTGGCATGAGCACTCAAGGGCTGACCGAGACAAATACATCAGCATTTCCTGGAATGAAATCTTGACTGGTAAGAGATGTGGCTGTTCTCACAGCCATTTTGTGTAGGAGGAATTGCCTTTGTGTGATTCAATCCACTGCGGCAAATTATCTCCAAATATGTTGGGATAGACTCTCGTCTACAACCTTGAAGAATTGATGTTGTCCTATAGAAGCCTTCTGAAATATGGTATCCTCCAGATATATTAGGTCCAGTGCAGATGTGTTGGGTAGGGTCCAACATCTCTGAAGGCAACTCATCAGGTGGGCAGTAGAAAGTGTAATGAGCTGATAGTCTCTGCTGGAGTTCGTTGGCTTCTGGTCTTGAGCTGAGTTGAGCTGCTTCTGGTGAAGGAGATGCACAGACACAGTGTGGAAAATGGTGGCATGGAGAGAGGCTTCATTGTCCTAGCACAGACAACTCTTTCTCTGGTGGTGTTCCTAGTGAAAAAAGAAAAAAAAAGGCTTTGGAAATGGTGTAATCAGAACATGTCTATACTTTGCAGATAGATTCAATTTGCAACAGGGAGTCAGTAAAAACCAACGTGGTTAGAAGAGCTTCTTGAGAATTGCGGCCAGTTCTTAGCCTTGCAGCATGGAGCTTGCATGAGAAAAGAATCTATTAAGATATGATGAGCATACGCATGCAAGAGCTCTCAAAAGTGGTACTTGTCACCATATAGTGACAAGTGATACATGCGTTGGGCAACTGTCATAATTCTCTGCTGGCATAATCGCTCCCATAATCCAACACCGATATAACCACCAGCTATGAGAAGGTAGTTCTAGATGCAGAGAAAGACATCTCCATGCATCCCACCCAAATAAGTTAAACGTCTGAAATTTTCCCCTTCATTACTCTCTCTGAATCCTGATTGCTAGTTGCCTGCTAAGGTGCCATTATTCCTACATGATCAAAAATTCCCTTGTTTATTTTTCAGGTTTTGAAATTAACTTCATCAAGTCCTGGAATACCAACATGCTTGAGGATTATGACTATTCATCAATTATGCATTATGGGAGGTATGCAAAATGTTCTCTAAGATATAGAAAATGATCTTCTTTTTAGGATCTCCTACAGAAGTTGGTGACCATCAGTGCTATTTGTTTTTTTGATCCTGCTGTCTCCAGACTGCAGTCTTCAGGGCTGACCTGGAGGTCCTTCTCACCCTCTGGCCGTCAAGGTCTGCCGGGGCTGAGGGACATTAGAGACTTGTTTTCAACTTGTTGTAAGAGCCTGCAGTGTGCCACTGCTTGTTGGACTGAGCTTGAATTGCAGCTTCATTTGCCATTTTATGCAATGGCCATTCCACCATCCACAAACTGGTGGACATGCCTGGTGTCCAAAACTCAACCCCAAGATGAGTGACCTATCAAATTTGATTTGTGCAAATATTTCCATGCTATCCAAAATGTATTGCATTTCCTAATAAATTCCATAGGCCTTTACATTACTTCATTTTGACATCGTGCCCTCAAGAATTGTGGGTGGCGAGTTTTAGAAAAATGCGTACACAGAAAGGACATGGCCCTGTCATTCTGGGAACAATGAATCACTAACCCACATGCTATCCTATTGTAGTTTCCCTAGAGATAATCATAACATACTTCTAACATCCCTTACTAGGCAATTCCTCAGATGACCATGTGCCTTTTATGTTAACCTCTTTCTGCCAAGCAAAGGTCCTAAAATAACACAAGCTGCTGTTAAGTTTGCATTAGAGCCTATAGAACGTATACTTTGCTAATGGCAACTAAATGTGGGACTGATTTATTGGTTGGTTATAGTGTGTAGATTACTGGAGTATATTGTATTGTTCGCATTGGATGGGATTGTTTATATTTTGATATGCTTGGTGGGTCTGGGACCTGTAATAAAGTTATTTATTCATTCATTCCATCTTCAAGGTGCCTTGCCAGCAAAAACATGTGGTCTTTTTGTAAGAATAGGGTCCTATTCTTACAAGAATATTTTCTGAAGTCTTGTGCTAGTGCAGTTGTTCCCACTCACTACAAGTGTTGTCTTGTTGGGTGCACATTACTGAAGGACCTGTAGGAAGAGCTTTCGCCATTTTAACTCTCTGGGGAGGGATATATTTTGATCAAGAGATACCCAGAATAGGGATGAAAAAGCATTTCCTCGCCAGTTCTGCTGGAAGCAAATTTAGAGGTTCTGTTCTCAACAGGCACTGTTCTCTTCTTAGTTTAACAAAGGCACTGAAGACTGTTTCTGTACGTGTTCCTTGCTTAAAAGTCTTGCCACCAGAACTTACCCCGCCCCCATATCTGAAAACAGGTACCCTACAGCTTTAAAAAAAGGAATTTGCATTTTAAAAGGCTACATTGGGGATTCAGATAACATGACATTTAAACAAAGCAGCATGCATTTAAAAAATAACTTTGGGGGCAATTCATCTTCATTATTACATAAATTAGGAGAGATTCATAGAAAGCATTATGAATGCAAATAACTATAACATTTTCCATTTTTTAAAAAAAAGTAGAGAATATTGCCATATTATTATGAACAGTTTTTTTTTTTCATGATTTGCACCTTCCTAGTTTAATATAGGTCATGTTGGAGCTCTATTCCAGTCGGTGGGTGCATCCTGTGCATGGAGAATTTCTCTTTGGTATCTTTGAGGGGGCGAGGGGGAAAAACTTTCTCTGCTTGAGATCTGGAAGAACTGGGGCCATCCAGAGTGGATTGCCCTGGCATAGATGAAGATCATCTAATGTGCTAGAAGGCAATATCCCTTGTTAAGCTGAATTGGAGAGCTTAATTGGAACTTTGAGATGTGTGGACTTCAACTCCCAGAATTCCCTAGCCAGCTTGGCTGGCTGGGGAATTCTGGGAGTTGAAGTCTACACATCTTAAAGTTGCCAAGGATGAGAAACACTGGTTTAACTCAATCTATTAGAAAAGGGACGTCTGAAGCTACATCTTGCTTCTTACCATTCTTAGGAATGCGTTCAGCATGACTGGCTTACCTACCATCATCCCACTTTCCAGTGCTTCTGCATTCCTGGGCCAAAGATGGAACCTGAGTATTTCGGACATTGCAAGAGTCAACAAGCTCTACAAATGTACTCAGGTTGCAGCCCAACCAGGTAAAGCTCAAAGAGAGTCAGGCTCTTGACACTAACCAAGATAGCCGGTTTCTTGCAAAATCTCATTGTCAAGTCTACTGCAAGGAAGAAGGGATTGGGTTAGAGGATCTTGGTGACTGGCTATGGATGCGTGGAGAGGAAGGAAGATGACCTGGTCAGAGATAGGCCAGTTCTGTTACCAAAGTGACAAGGGGAAAACAAAGCTTAAGCCCAGAACAAGAAGCAGCCATGCTCATGTGGCTGAGGCAGACACCTCCTTGATTCTCATGCATATAAGGGGGGGGGGGTAAAGCGCAGTCAGATTTTCAAGATTCTGTTGCTATAGCCAATATAAATAAAAGTAGTTTTAGCCTTCCTGTGGAATTGATTTCTTCTTTTGGTCTATATACTGGGGCTGACAATATATATTTTTATAGTCACTGTGTTCAGGTGGGTACTTGGGCTGAAAAACAGCTGAAGTTCCCACAGTTTATGTTAGAAAGTCATGAACAACTCTACTGACTTTCAGACTGGCTGAGTATAGTTCGTGAAGGGGCTTTGGCTTCTTAATGTCTTGACTTCATACAGCTTGCCTTGCATATTGGCTGTTTTAACACTGTGCAGATTCACCTATTGCCCTAAGCTGTTCTGTGTTTTCTTGGGTTTTGGCTTAAGGGGTAATGTGAATTCAACTATGGGTGATAAACCAGGTTTTATGGCTTTGCTCGATTTATGAACTGAGGCCATCGTGGCCTATTCAACAAGCCATAGTTAAGCAAAACTAGATTGGCATATGTGGAGTGAAGAATCACTCCACCCCTCCTTCACAAGGGGTGAAGAATCTCTTCTTCTGTGACACAGGAGCACATGGTTACCTCGTTTCTTGTATTTCCAGAAGTAGTGACTGAGGAAGCCATCAAAGAGAAGGTTATGGATTTCATCCCCGTTCAGCCTGAGCCCTTTTCTGCTGAAAACAATTTAGCCAGGAGTCCCAGTTCCAATGCTTTTGTCAGAGGGACCACAGAGCCCATTTTGTCACCCCAAAGGACTGCTGGTCTAAGCACAGTAGCAGGTCAGACGAGGAGAACAGAGGTGCCACAACAAAGCATGGTGGTATCTGCCAAGACCTCTCAGACAAGAGAAGCAAGCAGAGAACTTCAGATGACTTCAAAACACGTGTTGGATACAACCCAAGCTAGACAGCTGGAGACAAATGCAACAGGCAGTGTCGTTGAGAATGCTTCTGCACCATGGACTCCACAGAATCTGACCACTGGATGGCAGCTGAGAAACCAATATTCGAAAGCATATATACCAGTTGGGCAAAGCCCCACAGAAACAAGAACAAGGGCTGCTCCAGAGGTGGAGCAGACATCTTCCTCTCAGACCAAAGGCCCTGGCCTTTCTTCAGTGGAAACAATCCATGGAGCTCCAATAACCCTTGGTCAGAAAGAGGCTGGTGTGGAAGTTTCTGCAGCAAAAGCCACAGTTCTAGAGCCTACAGTAGAACTGTCTACAGCGGTGGAGTTGGCAAGCTCATTGGCCATGGGAAGTAGTGAGACAGAGGATGGAATGGGTTCTCTAAGCTCAGCAGAACGCTACCACATATCTGGGGTGGAAAAACAGCCCAAGGAGCAATTGAAGGAGGCATTCCATCCAGCTGTAACAGTTTCCATAAATGAAACACACAGCCCTGCTTACACACATCCAGTGGAAGATGTTTTGGCTAACATGGCCAGCTCTTTATATATCTCTAGTACCCTCGGAAACCCAACCACCATCTTCAGCCATGTGGAACTGGGAGAAAAACCTCAAGGCACTAAAGTGGGAGGTCTGGCAAGCGTTGCCACCATTCCTGGCCCAAGTGGGAGGGAAGAGGAAGCAGAAAGTTCATACTATGAGACAGCAACTGTGCTTGCTTATACCCGGTCCCCCAGCGTGAAAAAAACATATATAGCACATGGACATGGAGAACCTCTGCTTCCTAGGAAGGAGACACCAGTTCCTGAAACTCTGGAGGCTCAAACAAACTACTTGGATTGGTTCTCTACTAGAGCACCATCATCTCTTCAGGGAGTGGTCACAGGCTATCCTGCTGCTTCAAAGCTAAATGAGATAGGTTCCTTGTATAACAGTTCTACAGAGTATTCTATGACAGCAGAACCATTTTCACTTCTACCGCCTCACCTGGCAAGAAATAGTTATGAATGGGGGACATCTGTTACACAGAAGCCTCTGAGATCTGTCTCCTTGCATGTTACAGAACAGCCACTGGAGGCTGAAAAACATACCGCAGCCCATGCAGAGTTGCCAAGCCAAATTCCCACTTGGGGGGAAGTGGCTTCATTAGCAATCAAAACCAACATGGCTGTACAACCTACAGAGCAAAGCTCTAAGACGGCAGGACCAGGGGAGGATGGGTCATGGTCCCAAACAAGCAGTGACAAGCGTCATCATCCTAGGATCTTCACTGTGGGATGGTCTCCACCTGCAGATGTAGAAAGACAAAAATTTGAGACGACTATAGACACAGCATCTATTACAGCCACAGAGCGGTTACCTGTGACTCAAAAGATTGATGTGAGCCATAGGGAAAGGCATAGAAGAACCACTTTGACAAGACTATTCCACACGGAACCATCTGAGAGCCAAGTGTCCACCCCACTTGAACAAGGGGGTGAAGAAACTCAAAGTCAACATTCCTCTACTTTCTCAATAATAACCGGAGCAGAAAACCATGAGATTCAAACCAGCAATTCTAATGGGCTGAGGACAGTGTCTCCAAAACAATGTGGGAAGTTGGCAACGTCTGTATCTGAAACACTAACTTCCCATATGGAGCGCACTACTGAGAGATTGAGCTCATTAAATAGGCAATTAAAATTGGGAATTACTGGCAAAAGAAGTCCAAGACCAGAAATTCAAGAATACGGCCCTACTTCAGGAAGGATATTTCTGCTAGGGAGAGAAAGAAATACTTCTCCCAGAAGCCTGGGTGGTTCCATGAAGCCTGGAGGTAGAGATGGAACCAGCAATTTCACAGAGCATCTTAAAGAAGAGACTTTATCAGTGAAAATGAATGAATTCAGGCAAACAACTCCAAAGAAAAGGGCTCCAGAGATTACTGTGGTAAATGGTGCCAGAGCTGCTGAACCATTAACTGTTGGTTCTTCCAATTTTTCCACCTTCTTGGCTCATAGCAAGGCAACTCTGAAGAGACTCCAAAGCCATTTTTCTCTGGGGGGTACAGTTTCTGTAACACATCCTGAAAGGCTGACTGCACAATCTCTAGAACTCACCACAGAAGCAAAACTTTCCTCCCCACTTAAAGAAAGCATCCCTTCTGCAGAAGGAAGATCTGTCGAGCCAGCCAATTCAACAGAAGGGTTGACTCTGGATGGGACGAGCTGGGTTACAGCTCCTGTTCAGGAAGGTACAGCTGGGAGGCGTAGTATGGGGCCTCTTTCATTAGAAATGCAACCAACATCTCTAGAAGGAAGAGCTCCATTCCTGATCACAGGTTCTTTACAGTCTCCCAGGCTTGTGAACCCCCCAGAGGGGTCTGTTGGTAGCCATGTTAGGAGGGAGACTTCACCACTTCCAATGAAAGAATTCCCAGTGGGCACTACAGTTGTACTATCTACTTTTTTGTCCAGAGCCTTCACTCTAGATTCTAGGGGAAATCAGACTGTAATACCAACTGATTCAAAACAGACCACATTTACCCCTTCCAAAGCCAGTGGAGAGATGCCAATGAAGACCAATGGTAGCACCCAGGCTTCAACTGAAATCCATGGGATACCTCATGCTGGAGTTTCTACCGTGGCATCCCAGGAGGAACACACAAAACGCCTACAGTTCCAATCTGAATTACAAACTAAAATAAAGCCTTTAGAGGGTGTTACTGGGCTAGCATCAGACGGAAAAGCTTCAGCACTGTATCTGGAGGAGAAATGGAAGGGCCGCACAAAAGAAAATGATATATACAGATCAGAGGAGCCAACTGCTGCTAAACCTGCGGTGACTGGATCAAAAGGATCTGAACAAAGTAGTGTTGGCACAACAGGAGACACCACCAGCCTAAGTGTGGAATCTTCGTCTCAGTTAATTTCCACTAATTCCACTAAGAAAACAGAAGAATCCACAATTTTCAGTGAGAAGAAATGGAATGTGCATAGCTCTGCTGGTCCTTCTAGCCAACAGTATTCTGTTGCTTTTATGCCTCCCCATTCAGGCACTGCAACATCAAAAGTGGTACCCTCTGTTCCTGATGCCTATAAGCCTCATGATACAGAGAAGATGGAAACTGCAGATATGTACCAGAAGGTCACAGAGTTGTCTAAATGGACTTCTGTGCCTGCCGGAATTTCCCCACCCCATCTCCAAACTCTTGGCTCAGCTGGAATGGAAAGGAGGTCTTCTATGACATATGGAGCCAAAGGTCTAGAACAGGCCACTCAGACTCCCACAGGAGTGAGAAATGGAGGACTATTTCGTCTTTCTACAGAATCATCCAGACAAGTCTCTAAGACCCAAACTGCAATGAAGCTAGAAGAGAAGACAAGGAGCCAGAAGGAGGAAAGGAAGCTAGAAGAAAACAAGGCTTTTCTTGCAAGCAACCCTATCTATCTCCATCATATCAACAAGAGGTCTCTGCCAGGAATAATGGCAACTCCACCTTCTTCCATATTGTCTTCACCAGCTCCTCTTTGTAACCTGTTACAATCAAATATTGAACAAGTAAGCCCCAGAAAGCTGAGCATAATGAAATTGTTCCCAAAGAAACATGTGTGTAAAATCATTATGGCTTCTTCAGGTGGGACTGCACGACAACCGCTTCCTCCAGGATGTTTACAAGGACACCTGAGTCACCGTGCCACGGGCCAGGATGTGGCCGTTTCAATAGAAAACATGACAAGAGCACGGGAGCCTGAGAAACCTATACTAGAGTCTACTTCAAAATCCAAATCATTGGCTCTTCTCCAAAAGTTGTCTCCTTCTGTGAGAAAGGGAGGAAATAACCAAAGGCCCCACCAGAGAACAACAGACCACACTTCACTATCTTGCTCCTTCAAGGAGAACTTGTGTGGCTGGAAGCAAAGCAAAAATGACAGCCTAGACTGGATGCTTGATAAGGAGGAAGAGCAGAGTGCTGAATCCATGGAAGGCAGGAGCACCTCTGGAACGCCCTTCAGGAGCTTGGATGGTACGTGACAATTCCATTATTTTATATTCCTAGGGATGTGGAGTAGACCTCACAAATGGGCATCGATTTGGGCCTCTCCCTTTTCTTTCTGACCTCTTAAAAAGGTAAAGGTTCCTGTTTAGTCATGTCTGACACTAGGGGGTGGTGCTCATCTCTGTTTCATGGCTGAAGAGCCAGCGTTGTCCAAAGACACTTCCGCAGTCATGTGGCCAGCGTGACAGTCACAGAAAGCTGTTACCTTCCCACCGAGGCGGTACCTATTCATCTACTCGCATTTGCGTGCTTTCGAAGTGCTAGGTTGGCAAGGGCTGGGGCGAGTGAGAGAGCTCACTCCTTCATGCTGACCTCTTAGTGATGCCAAATCTCCACCATGAAAGGCTGTTCGTTTATTTATTCATTTGCAGGACTTATATGGCCACCTATCTCACACACTGACTCTAGGTGTCTCACCACAATCCATAAAGTATAGTTAAAAACATACCCTTCCTCTCAGGAGCCAGACCAAACATCCTCCCTGCCCAACCCCCCACCCTAGCCCAATGCTTGGGCGAAGAGCCAGGTCTTCACAGCCCTCTGGAAGGCTGAAAGGGTAGGGATCCCTCTGATCTCTGGTGGGAGGCTGTCCCAAAGGACTCGGCGGCCACTGAGAAGGCACGCCTCTGAGGTCCCATCAGATGGCAAAATTTAAGGAGGGGACCTGGAGCGCGTCCACCCTATCTAACTTAGTAGGATGGGCAGATACCTTCAGGGAGAGGTAATCCTGCAATTAAAAGGACTTCCAAGGTGGTAACCAGCACCTTGAATTGTACCCAGAAAGCAACTGGAAGCCAGTGGTTGAGGGAAGAGGCTCCAGAGCTCTTGATTGTGACAGGCTAAGTTGTGACCACACCATTTCTTCACCAGGTTACATCTCCCTGAAGCCTTCAAGCCATCTTCCAAAGGAAAAGTCTGTTTTGATCAGCCCGGTTGTGTATCGCATCAAATGTCTCAAATTTTGGTACAGACCAATGGACTGTGTTGCAGGTAAATGTCTTCGGCCATATTGGCTGGAAAATCTGGGGGTTGCATTCTCAGAAGGGCTCCAGGCTGGATTAAGCAGTTTGGTCCTGAAAATTGTGTGCCAAACATCTGGAGACTGCTAGTGATCTTCAAGAGAAAAAGCAATGTTTTTTTCGTTCTGTGGATAGGTGGTCATTGAGCGACCATGTTTTGTAGGCAAAATTAACTTCTACACAAAGCTCCTAAATTCCACTGAATGGCAGAAAGTGTGGTCAATGAAGGAGAAGCAAGATATTGGTTGGCATCGAGTGACCATAAATATTTCCAGGACTTGGGTGCTACAGGTAAACATTTATGGCCTGTCCTAAGTACATATTGTATATTGAACATGTACCAGATACAACATGTTATGATGCAGCAGGTGAAGGTCGGA